>NC_053035.3:382411791-382714821 GCF_002575655.3 Aegilops tauschii subsp. strangulata
GGTCTTCATGGCATCCTGAAAGCTACGACACTACTTCCAGGAGTGTTCAATCACGGTGGCTTCTGAAGTCCCACTCAATGACATAATAAACAACCGTGATGCCACGGGATGGATGGCGAAATAGGCCATAGAGCTACTTCCATTTGACATAACATACAAGCCACGCCGAGCCATCAAATCCCAAGTGCTGGCTGACTTCGTCGCCGAATGGACAGAGGCCGAACTCCCTAAAGAGTACGGGGCATATTCCAATTGGATTATGTATTTTGACGGCTCCAAAATGTTGGCGGGGCTGGGAGTGGGCGTCGTACTAACGTCCCCCACTGGTGATGTCGTCCAGTATGTACTCCAGATATTATACACAGACTCCAACAACGCAGCCGAATACGATCCCAATGTAATATAACATAACTAGCAGGATACAACTTGTCTGTTCAACCAACTATGACCCCTACGCCTAGTTTTCCATGCATACCCCGGTCTATTCGGCCGCGATGGTATTCGGAAACACTCCGCACCCTCGGGTCTGGAGGTTGAAGTGAAAAGGTCTGCCATGACAATGCTATACAATTCAGCTAGAGTTCCACAGGTCAAGGAAAGTACATAGTCACTTGGACTCAAACACTTCCTCCTCTATACCATCCAACAGGCGGTCTAACTTACAATCCTGTTGGGAATATTTGGCGGCCACCTCTACCTGGTCATATACTAAACTAACGGGAATTTCTTCCCCATTTGACCCTAGCGGTCCGACCCGGGTCATGTGATTAGGATCAAGCTTGGTATATCGTGTTTTCACCATGGCCCAGGCCTCTCGCGTACCTTCTCGGCAGGATGATATCTTCCATAGTCGGACACGCCGCCGCGCTCCTTTGAACAGCTCTACAAGCTCCTCCATACTTCCTGGAGGGGAGGCAGATGGCCATAGGGCCTTGGCAACACTCCGCATTGCCAGCCGAGCCTACTCGTGCACTTGCGACCGCCTTTGGAGCAGATGACTTGATGATCCGGACACCTCCTCGTCGGGACGGCCCGTCAATATACCTGCAATCATAATTATATCAGTTCCATTTATCTCTGAACTACTTTCAAAATAGTTCAGACACATACTGAATATACCGCCCCACAACTTCCTGTTCTCCTTGATGGAGTCGGCTAGCTGGGCTCGCACATCTTTCAACTCTTCACCCAAGGCGGTGTTGGAATCATGTAGCTTGTTTTTCTCCCCTCTGACCCGGGTCAGCACATGCTCGCCTGCGGTGCATAGCCTTTTCGCCTATTTTTCCCCCTCTTGGGCGATCTTCAAGTTCTCCTCAAGTTGATCGAGCGATCCTATTATGCAATCAGCAACAATATTAGTACAGTTGGTATACAATTATTGTTCCTCGATGGAGGGGAATGTTACCAGAAGACGCCTTCTTGAAGTTTTCCAGTTCGGTGGTAGCAGCATTTAGCTGCGCCCGACACTGCTCCAGCTCTTGGGCTAGCAGGCCATTCTTCTCTGTAAGGACCAGGTTATACGATGATCCCTAAATCAGTTGTACCAACTGCTTTCAGTCTCGGGGGCTACAGGCATACGGTTATCCTTTTTTGGGACAAAGAAAACTTACTTGCACATCTGTCAAATATTGCTTCGTGGCTTTTCTAAGCCCATCTCGAGCAGCTCGGATGTATGCGTCACCCGACCTGAAGGCATTGAACGCCTCTTCCGAGAACTTGGGGTCTCTTAAGACAGCCCTGCAGCGCCGATGATTCATGGCGCTCTCTACTTCCGAGTTGGTGACGGACATATCTTCCGAACCCTCGGCCGATGGATAGTCCCGCGTTGTTCCCACACCGACCCCGTCTCTCTGGCAGGATCTAAATCCTGGTTGTGGGGAGCACGATAGGCCGGGCCCTCGGACACAGTTCGGCGAACCTTTTTCCTGTAACAAGTCAAACACATAAGTCACAGTTGGGTGCGGCCACTGAAAAACATATTTATAAATCCATACCTCTTCGATGAAGGCTTGGCGGTGTCTTCACCGGCCTTCCTCTTCGAAGGCCTGCCCAGCATGGGAACCGATCTCTTCGAAATCGACAAACGCCTCCCCTGTGGAGCATGAGACAGTGCGGTGGGTGAGGTAGAATAGGAGTATTCTTTTAGAGGAGGTGTCTCTTGATTACTTACGTGGGAAGCTGGAAGAAGACCAGGATAATCGGCAACGATGGCCAGTTCCGTGCCGTCATAGCTCGCCTCGTAAAAAACCCTTCCGTGAGTACCACGAATATATCCGGGTCTTCTTCGAACCCAGGATCAAGCTCCCGGTCGTGGTTCTCCGGCTGTGGAGCAGGGCTATTAAGCCCCTCGGTTACCTTCCGCCAGTGCTGTTTCAAAATAGACGGATCCAGAATTCATTAAAGATGGCTGAGAAAGCGGAGTGAATAAAAGCAAAGGGGTTGGGACTTACCCAGCTGGGAGGGTTGTACATGGAGTACCCGTCTCTGTGATTGATGCGGAGAAATTCTTCTTCCTCCCCTTTAAATAGCTCGGCCAGTATCTTGGCTAGAGCGGCGGGGGTGTCCGGACCTTTCTGACCACAACGAGAGGCATCATCCTCCCCATTGTAGTGCCACATTGGGAGCCCTCTGTATTGAAGTGGTTGAACCCCTCGCACTATGGAGGTCGCCATTACCTCTACTATTGTAAAACCAGACTGGGCAAGCATCCTTATCTTGCCCAGGAGCTGACGAACCTCCGCACTGTCCTCCTCTTCAAGACTTTGGGGACGCCAGCTATGACGTTTCTTCAATGGAACGCTTGCAAATTCTGGGAGACCCTTGCAAACTGGGTCGGGAAGAGCGACGTCTTCTATATAGAACCATTCGGAAGGCCGTTCTCTAGATGCCTTCCTTGGTGTACCGGACAGGTATCCGGTACCGGTGACGCGTCATACTTCGGCTCCGCCCACTTCAAATATTGACCCGTGGTGATTGCGCGGGACAAGACAGAACAACTTCCTCCATAATTCGAAATGGGCCTCAATGCCCAGGAACAGTTTGCACAAAGCGACGTATCCCACAATATGCAGAATGGAGGCAGGAGTAAAATTATGCAGCTGAAGGCCATAGTATTCCAGAAGCCCCCGGAGGAATGGATCGATTGGAAACCCAACACCCCTTAGCAAATAAGGGACGAAACAAACTTGCTCCCCCCGGATGGATTGGGAAAATCCTCTGCTTGGGTCTCACCGTTAAGGGAGGCTAGCCCTGCTTGTACAGGGACCAGATCTGCAGGGGGAAGAAATCCCTGCATTTGCAGCTTCTCTAATTGGCTGTGGGCCACTGAGCACCTCTCCCACTCGCCTCTCTCTGAGTCGAAGGAGGAACCGGGAATGCTAGCCATGTTGGAATGGTTTCTCCTAGTGGTCTTTGGGGATTTTTCTCCACGGGATGTTGAATGGACCTAAGATCCAATCTCTTTAAATAGGCGCTCTTCCTTGCCTGGATCGGGTGCTATTTGCAAAAATACCCTGACCTTCTGCATTCGCTCGACACGTGGAAGACGAAGTTATTTGACGCGCAGAAGTCGAGGGGAGCGACATTGATCAACGGCCAAATACAATACTTGGAGGTCGTCGGAGGAGGAACCCACCTTGCAATGCCGAAGACCATTTGTGTGCCGAACACTTCGTTATTGAAGACTGGTTCAGGGGTTACTAAGGGAGTCCTGGACTAAGTGGTCCTCGGGCATCCGGGCCGTTGTCCATGGGCCGGACTGGTGGGCTGTGAAGACATGAAGGCCGAAGACTCTACCCGTGTCCGGATTGGACTCTCCTTGGCGTGGAAGGCAAGCTTGGTGATCAACTATGAAGATTCCTTCCTATGTAACTGACTCTATGTAAACCCTAGATCCCCCCCCCCCCCGGTGTCTATATAAACTGGAGGGTGTAGTCCGGAAAGGAGATACTCATTACCATAGTCATACAGGCTAGACTTCTAGGGTTTAGCCATTACGATCTCGTGGTAGATCAACTCTTGTAACACTCATATTCATCAAGATCAATCAAGCAGGAAGTAGAGTATTACCTCCATAGAGAGGGCCCGAACCAGGGTAAACATCGTGTCCCCTGTCTCCTGTTACCATCGATTCTAGACGCACACTTTGGGACCCCCTACCTGAGATCCGCCGGTTTTGACACCAACACCCACTCATCATTTTTACAAAAACCGCTGGCAGTTCTCGATCGTACTCGTCCCCGGACGTCCTTTAACATTATGGTAGTTCGCTCCTAGTCGTCTCGTCCTTTCACATTACGACAGTTCCACTAATCCTAAGCCTCCTCCCAAATCCATGGCGTCCCAAATCTCCATGATCGGCGGTGAGTACAAGGTTAGAACCATCACCGGCGATGAGTTCAACATCATCTACACCCGTTCTTCCGCAATGGTGAAAGGATGCCTTGCTCGCTTCAGACGCATGTTCGAAAACTCAAATGATGAGTGGGTCGCTGGGCTAGATGTTGTATACACCACAGTCCTAGGAAGCGAGAAGAATCTAAAGGAGGCAGAGAAGAAGAAGCCCTCCGTGATCCAGGTTTGCGTGCATGACTTATGCTTGGGCTACCACATATGCCATGCCGACATTGAGTGCGAGGAATTTAAGAAGTTCCTCAAGGGCGGCCTAGTCAAATTCGTTACTGTAGACTTAAGGAACGACTAGGAAATCCTGGGTCGGATAGGCCTCGTTGTAGGCAACCCCATTGACCTCTAGAAGAAAGGGTTGGTGTCCTCCCGTGATAAGCCTTCAATGCTGACCCTGGCAGGAGCCATGGTTCATCCTTCGTACGGTAAACTGAAGAAACCTCCGCACATGTTTCATCGTGCATGGCAGTGGAATGTACTAGATATAGACCACATCCAGTACGCTGCAATGGATGGTTACCTTTGTTTCAATATCTACAAGGGTTGGATGAAGAGCAAGAGCCAAGTGTGCAGTTCAAGCAAAGAAGTATCGGCCAAGAGCAAGAGAGCAAGGATGAAGTCGAGGACGTGGACGAGGACTCCGAGTAAGGTGGCAGTGTCGTTGCTCATGGTGGTTCTAATGCAGTGTCTACCGGATTAGTTGCGTAGTTTAATTTCTGGTGTGCTTAGTTTTATTTGAGGGGTATGTTGTGCTGAGCCCCCAGCAGAACTATGTTATGTTTCTTCTTGTTACTTTAACTCCTCAGTACGTACATACTAGTATTTCTTATAGTTCATCTTTTAGTTGGTATAGTACTACGACTACCACTCGTTTCTTCACATTATATACGTACAATATATATGGCCAACATCATATAGCCAGCAGTTTAGTTGTCAAAGAATTTCAGGGGGCTTAGTTTTATCAAAGAATTTCAGGGTGCTTAGTTTTATTTGAGGGGTGTGTTGTGCTGGACACCATTATTATGACTCAAATCTCTTTTGACATGTTATAATTACATAAATACCGATGGACCAACATGCCAGCTCTTCCTCTATCTCACTACAGTAAAATAAAGTGTGGGGCCTACTTGATCCCAACAGCGTTCTTATATTCCTGTAAAATTGTTCGCTTGGTTACTCCTGAAAAGCGGGGCCACACTTATCATTGTGAGAATCGGCTTATTTTTGTCATGTAACATGGTCAACAGTGACGTGAAAATCACAATGTGTAATGGCATTTTTGAGCAAACATCTAACTTAACGATGGCATTTTTTTAGATATCTAATTGCATTTTTGAGCAGGCATCTCACGGATCGATGGCATTTTTGAGTAGTTCTAACTTCTAATGGCAAAACTAAGTAGTGATACACAAACTAGTGGCATAAATAATAAGAACCCAAGAATTAAATAGGTATGCTAATTTCTTTAATAGAATTTAGCACCCCATTTAAGCACGTACTAGCTTTTTTAATAGTACTATATGCATAATTTGGCGACGAGCGCTCTCTATATGTACCACCTTTTTTCTTTAATTTCATCTTGTTAGTTTTGCTCCATGGCGCAATCCATCGATCCTACTACTGTACAAAAGTATACATTTTTTAAAAGGTTGGAGGGCGGGGCAGTCTAGCTAGGTCGGTTTCAAGAGAGGCGAGGGCCTTTGTGATTTGACGGCTCATTACTGCTAGAAGGCGGGGCCTTGTGATTTGACTGCTCGTATAAATGTGCCAACGACCTGAGGAGGAGCAAAGAACCGTGCGGTATACTCAAGTTTTCCACTGGAGTACGACGAAGGAGCACGAAACACGGCAGCCCAGTGCCATATCCTCTACTCCCTACTCTTATTATATATTACTAGCAAGAGGCATTGTTCTATTGGCGATAAAGAATGGTCTAATTTGCTAGTCATCTCATTTTTAGCATTGTTCTATTCATGCCTCGCAGAGAAGGTGACATGTGCGGTGAAACACCCAAAGCAAAAGAAGAAACACAGGAGCAAAAAAGAAGGAAGATTATCACCCCCAAAAAAGAAGGAAGACGCACACACAAGTCTGGGCGCTGCTCTCACTACATGAAGGGTTGCTGGCTGCGGAGTCGTAACTGCTTCTTCATCGCCTCCACGACCTCCATCTCCTTGCGCGTCTCCTCCGCCATCTTCTTCATTGTGTCTATGACGCATGATTTCTCGACGCGAGCCTTCATCATTTGTTCCACGGCCGCATTACGTACCTTGACAGCAGCCGGGTGCTCGATGCGGAGCTTCACCAACTCCTCCTTCTGTTCCATGGCGAGGGCCTACAGCATCTTCATCGAGGAACTACTATTCTCATGCAGCTTCTTCCAGCCGGCGTTCTCCTCCTTCAGCAGGTCGAGCTCGTGGCAGAGCTTCGCCTTGTCCTCCTGAAGTTGCAGGATTTTGTCGGTCACCTTCTTCTCCGAGGCAATGCTCTTCTTCAGCAGCATCACCAAGCCGGTGGTCAACTCCCCCTGCTCATTGAGCTGAGCGGGCATGCCGTCGAGGCTCTCCTTCAGCAGCTCCACCAAGCCGTGGATGACCTCCTTCTTCTTATTGAGGTGCTTATTGAGCTGATCGGGCATGTCGTCGAGGGATAACGAATCCAGCGCCGCTAGCTCGGCATGTTTGCCTCCGCGGCTAGGGCGGTCCTGGGAGCCATCGCCTCCCGTGAGAGATCTTTCGAGGTCTCTGCGTGGCGGCGAGCCCTCTTTTTTTCACAGCCTTGGTTGCCGCTCCCTTGTTATGAGTAGTTCGGATAGTTCTCGACCTAGAGCTCTGCACACCGGCCATGGCAAGGATGGACGAAGAAGGAGGACTTATGAGGAGGAAGGTAGAGTAATTTTTGGTTAGGTAGTTCCCCTTTTTATAACCTAAGTACTAGCACTAGTACTAAAACCTGCATAGTGGGAACACTTTCAGGTTTGGTACGTACTGGTAGGTGTGAGCAGACTTGCACTTAATTGTAGCACTAGTACTTAAAGATTAATTGATGGTTTTGGTTTCAAGGCCCGAAACGGCTCCCGATGAGTTTAGTGGAATATAAATTTCAAGTACTCCCGATGAGTTTAGTAGAACATAAATTGTTTAACATAAAAATATATCATTAAAAATATAATATTTGAAGTTTGTAATGACATATTTTTTGTAATGTATGCCTCTTATTAAGTTGGTCAAATTAACGACCTAGGTACACGTGCAAGACTTGTAAACTGAGATAGAGGGAGTACTACACTGCTCAAATGCGATCGCACAAGTCAGTGATGTAACTGGTCGTACATGTCAGACCAAGCCGATGCGTGTCCCTTCGGTGAGACGCGGGTCCGACCGACCGTCTGTTGGTGCGATCGACCGTAAAGTACTTACGCAATGGAGACTTCTGGTTGTGGCTTTGGTTGATTGTCACGACCAAGCATTCTAAAACTAGTGATAAATCAATTACCATCTTTTTCCAAACGACCAAGTATTTTTTACAGGAAAACAAAACATATAGATGGAGTGATTGTCAAGGTTCCAAACAGACATAGCGTTGCAAGTTCACTGCAGCAGCAACCGACTAGGTCACTGCATCGCTGGCGGGAAGGAGGGCAACTCACCTCGCCTACGATGCATGCCCAATAGCGCCGCCGCAACTGGTCCCGGGATTTGGCTTCTCCTACCGCCCATTTGAACAGATGCACCGGCTGCTCATGCCATTGTGCAGGCATGCGCGTTCTTTCCTCCGCAGTCGACTCCATGAATATGATCTCTGCCATTAGCCCTAGCTCGAAATCAACGCGATGCTGCCAGATGCTGACATCCCTTAGCATCTCTCCCCTGAGATCAACTTACGCCTCCGCCTTGTCCTGCGCCAGGCGCAGCTCCTTGGAACTTCTCTCCAATTGATGTGACGCTTCCTCGATCCGATTTGCCCTTGCTTCCCACCACCTGAAACGCGGCCCTGGCATGTCCTCCGGCGCCACCGATCTGTGATTCCAGAGCAATGGATCCCCTCTAAAAAACATGTGGGTTTCGCTCAAGGCGGCAGTGCTGCGGGCCGCAGCGAGAGGGCAGCCCGCGGGATCCTGGGATCTAAGGGATTATCCATGGCGGGATCCTCCATGGCTGGATCCGGTGAGCGAGGCGGGGAGGCGAGCCTAGGCGCTAGGAGAACCCTACGAGGCTAAGATAAAGATAGTACTACTCCATTCCATCCATATTTAAATACAAAGGCCACCAACAGTAGCCCTGGCAAAAATTGATCATGTTGCCTGCGTCCTGGTTTATTGGCCCCCTTTTTTTGTGCCACTTTTTATGACATGCATAAATATCATGTTACTTACAAATATGGTCAAAATTTGGCACAAAATACGAAGGAGACCAATGGAAGTACTGGCACCCCATGATTTAACTACTCGCATGCGCGCAGTGGAGTAGTAATGTCTTCTTCCGCCCTCACGTCCACTCAATTTGCATGCACTGTATTAATTGACCATCAATGAAATGAAGGACTTTACACGCGTCAAATTATCACATGGGGTGGATCTTCGTACAAAAATGCGTCGCCCCGTGTACCCGCGTGTGCGTGCGAGGGAATGAGTGTGTGCGTGGCATGCGTGCACATCTTCGCTTCGTGCATGTACCGCCAGTGTGGCTCAGAGAGGACGAGTACATTCTTCTGGAAGAAGCGGCACGTCACTGTGATCAATCCACATAGGGAGGTCGCGACAACGCCTCCACATGTGCCACGTAGCTTCATGAACTGTAAGAGAGACACTATGTAGCGTGCCATTGGAATTCTAATTTACGTGTTTGCACATACTCGAAGTACTAGTAAGGTACACGTGCATTGCACGCATCAGATTTGGCAACCAAATTATGAATAAATACCACACTATAGCATGTGAGTTCTGAGTCATATATGCCTGATGTAGACCTTCGTTTAATTTTTAGAGTTCATCTGATCCAAAATAAATTAGTTTTTATAATAAAAAGCTAGGGCCTCTTTGATTTGTAGGATTTCCAAAACGCGGGAATAGGAAAAACATGGGATTAGAGTGGAATGTCATCTTGAATCCTACAGGATTGTACGAGTGTTTGATTGTGCATAGAAAAAACGCAGGATTCTTTCAAAGTGGTTTGAGTGGATGGGATGTTTCCTATGAAATCTAGTGCAAATGAATCCTATGGAAAAATTTCTATGGTTTACAAACCTACGAATCAAACAACCAAGATAGGAAAAATTCCTAAGGATTAGAATCCTCCAAAATTCCTTTGAGAATCCTTTGAATCAAAGAAGCCCTTAATCTATTTTATGATTCATGGAATTGTGCATTGTAAAGCATAAATTAGAAACAAACAATGGCAATTCAACTTGTGTTTTGAGGTTTGTGCATTACGCTTAAGTTCAACCATGGAGTCCGCTAGATTGTACATGTGGCAAAATCCAGTGGGGGCTAGAAGATGGTGCGAGGGGCCAAGTGGAGGGAGACTATGACGGAGTGCACAAGTGCGAGATCGATATTTGAAGAGAGGGGGCGAGAACGTGCGCTGTTGCGCGCAGTGGCGGAGCCATGAAAAATAAATGAGCTAGGGGGCCAAGCATTGCTAATCCTTTACAAGGAGGGCCAATTCATCAACTTAAACCATTTTACCAGCAATTGTCTAATGATCACATTCATATTAGCCTCGATATATAGTGATGTTAGGGGGGCAGGACCCTTGCTGCCCCTGTCTTCGCCACTATGCACACGTCTGAGAGATGAAGCGGAGGCATGGATGATGAGAGGGGGACGTTGGATATATAATTAATGTGGGTGTATTAGCTATGTAATCCTATATATAGAGGTATAGATTGATCGATGTGGACATGGGAAAGAGGGTGAGACCTCACTAGATATATAGATTGATTGGTTTGTGTGGAAAACTGTGAAAGACCTAGCTATATATACACACACATAGAGGAACATCGATCATTGCGCATGCATGTGAGAGATAAAGAATGCCCGATATGATAGGGAGGGGGAGGGGTGTGTGTGTGTGCATGCATGGGAGACCAACCTGAAGAAAAAGATTGCATGTGTGTGATGGATAATGCCGACTGGTACTGTGTGTGCATGCATGCACGAGAGAAAGTTAATGGTACAATTATAAAGAGAAGATGACTGTGTGGGTGTAAAAGACTAGGTGACGTCATAATCAATGTAAAGTAGAATTCAAATATTTGAATAAGAGATCATGATGTTTGAAACCCATGCATGCATGAATATAACTGAGATATGCATGGTGTGGTTTGGAAACGAGCATGTTGTAGTGTATACACATTGAACAAGGTCAGACTGATTTGTATTTGAGATATCAATGGCAGACATCATTTGGCCACATTGCATCCGTGCATGGACACACTATTCTAATTGGAGATGCTGGGTGGCTTTCGCATCACATATCTATATCTATACCCCTATATATATATATATTATATTTAATATTTTTTATATAGTGTGCGGATAACTTTAACTTTGAAAGATGGTCGTTGGATGAGGCCAATCCGATGGTGCAGAGATGGAAAATTTGAGCACAACTGGCCATTGGATATCATCTAGATTCCACCAGATTTTGCCACATGTACAATCTAGAAGACTCCATGGTTGAACTTAAGCATAATGCACAAACCTCAAGACACAAGCACTTCTTCTTTGTTCTAGAATCTTCCGTACCAGAATTGCCCAAATGTTTTTCTACATGATTCGCCATTATTTGTTTTTACTTTATGCCTTACAACGCACAATTCCATGAATCTTAAAATAGATTAGCTTTCTTATAAAAACTAGATGATTTTGAATGAAATGAACTATAAGAATTAAACGAACATCTACGTCATGCATATATCACTCAAAGCTTACATGCTATAATGTGGTATTTATTCATAATTTGGTTGCCAAATCTCATGCGTGCAATGCACGTGTACCTTACTAGTCTAAATTGTGTTTGTGTGTGTGTTGTGCTTGTTAAACACATTGTACGTAGTATATCATACATGGTTTAGATTCCAAACATCTAGCTAGAGCATACATGTACTATGATTTGAATTCAACATAAAATCTATACATATATTTGAATTTGAGATCGTATGTACATGTAGTTCGTATTTATATAGGAATTTACTTCTTCTATATTCATGTCATGTGTTGTGAAGATAATATTTAGATGGATGTATAACTAACCCGAATACAATCCCATTCAAACAGGGAAAATGTACTCAAATTTTGTCCATATGCTAGACAACACACATTCTTTTTTTATTGTTGAGGGAAGTGCAAATTGTTTTGGTACTATACACGTTATGTTTGTTGTCCTGATTATTATTTTTTGTTGTTTTTGAATACATTTCTAGTAATATAGTAAAACGGGACATAACTCTCTCTAGTGATGAGGTGTGAATTGTCTTTTTTTGGTACACGTTAAGCTTGTTCTCCCGAAATTTCAAGCTGCGCCTTGTTATGCCGAAATTTCAAGCTAGCGTCTCTGTCTATCGTGCTGCGAAAGTCCCGCCTCTTCAACCCGCGCCTTGTTACCCCGAAATATTTAAGATATATCTTTGTCTCGTTGTGCTCCGACAACTCCCTCCATCTCAACCCGCGCCTTGCTATTCCAAAATTACAACGCACGCGAAAACTCCCACCTCCTGTGAAATCCCGACACGCGAAATGCCCGTGATACCCCTGAACCGAAAGAACCGCCTAGCTCAAATCGGTGGGGTAATTTCATAACTTACCCCACATTTCTGGCAAGCGAGTCCCTAAGCCATGGTTCCCCACTCCCATCCCATCCGCCCACCCATTCGTACAACGAGGCCGCGAAAACCCGCGAAGCCCCACACCCTCCTCCGTCCGCCACCCAGCCGGAGCCTCTTCCCCGACGACGTCGTCCACAGCAACACCTCTTCGTCCCTCATCCACCATACCGGATGAGGATCCGTCGTCGATCTCTTCGTCCCGCCGGTTCAGCCACCCTGTCCTCCACCTCCAAGGAGCTACCCCGACGTTCCCCTCATCTTTCGCGCCACCTCCATTCCCACACCGCCGTCTTCACCTGCAACACCGGAAGAGCATCATCATCACCGTTTCCTCGGATGAAGCTGAAGCCTAATCGGCGCCACCAAAGAGGTTGTACACTAATCGCCGCAGTTTCTTCTTGATTCCATCTCATGGTGCTGTTGGCGCTTGGTCCCGAGCCGACACGGCGCGGCTCCATCCACGGCGGCGTCGCCGTCCACTTCCTCCATGGCGTCGCTCCCTTGGCGGCGACGTCCATATCAGTAGGAGCTGCTACTGCTTTAGCTCTTGCTCGCGCTGCTGCTCTGCTCTTGCTCTCGGTCCCCTGCTTGGTCTGCTCTTGCTCTTGCTCGCGCTACTGCTCTCGCTCTTGCTCTTGCTTGCGATGCTGCTCCGATTTAGCTACACTTCAGTCGACTGAATCGACTTTCGGGACAGTCAATTTTTAAGGGGTGGGGGGGGGCTCGCCGGAGTTAAGGAAGAACCAGCCGCAGCAGGGAGGGGGGCTCGCCGGAGAGGTAGCCCACTATCTATCTTAGGGTTCAGGGTGGGACGGTGGTCGCCGGAGGTGGTGGCTGGCGGCTCAGGGTAGCCTCACATGATGCTGCTACACGACTAGCTGCCCCGGCTCTCGCACGCGCTGTTGTTGCTGCTGCTATTGCTTTTCTGCTACTAGTGCGTTCAGTTTCGACAGTTAAGTTCAGTTTTGGCAGTTAAATTCAGTTTCAACAGTTAAGTTCAGAGATGAGCGGCTGATGTATTTTACATCTAGCACTTTGTGGTTATGTATTTTACGTCATCTATTGGAGATTCTATTAGAATTCCACTCAGGTTAACGTTGTCTCTCTTGTCCTGCTTCATCCTCGGCGTCGTACAACTCACCGGATCTGCTCCAACGACGAAACCCTCCATCACAGCGGAGCAGTACCCCGGGCTCCATCTCCAGACGCCTAAGATCTTCTTCCCCACCTTCGACAACCAAGTCAGCCGAATCATCCTCACCGACCAAGCCAATCACGCTGAGATCGACATGGCTTCGCCAAAGAGGTTGTACACCTGTTGCATCTCTTTTTTACTCTACATGTTATATATATTGTCCACTGAGCACACGCAGTAACATGACATATGATTAGTTTCTCCTACTATATGACAAGCAGTGAGGTACCAGGCAACTTAGTTATCCGTGATGGACTCTCTTGAATGCCATCATTATTAATCTCGGCGCGTTTGAGCTGTGCATTGGTCGATGGGCCTGGGAGTTGAGCTAGTAGGGCAGTGGCCTGGGTCCAAAGTAATAGAAGTAGCACAAAAACATTTTTTGAGTGTAGGCTTTTCCTTGCTCAAGCCTGCCTACTAGAATCGCCAGTGCTTGAAAGGAAAAGTGAAAGAAAAACATAGGAATTGGAAAGTTTCCTATGGTACTACTATTCATGAATTTGGTTCAAAGGAATGGAGCAAAGGAAAACTGTAGGATTTGTTCCTTTAGTGTCTCCTTGAAAGAAAAACCGTAGGAATTTTAATTTCCACTTGCCCTCCTTTTCAAATTCCTATTCATGAAGCACAAGACTAAGAGATAGTAGCATAATAGCATTATAACCGTACATTTTCTTGTGGTTTGACTTAATCTCACCTTGCTTCTTTGCATCCTGTGATCTTCCAATTCTTGTGAATCAAACACCCAGATTGGCATAAATCATGTGTTTTTAAATTCTCTATTTTGCACGTGCATTCCTATCCTATTCCTGTCTATTTCATATCTCTGGATTGTTAGAATCCTCAAATTCAAACAAGCCCTTACACAATTACTTCTGTTACAGATATGTGTCAAAGAAAACCTTGTGTGGTTTGTCCTGCTCCTGCTGCGCTGTGTTCCACCCCAGCTCAGCTGCTCCAACGACGGAAGGGTTCACCACAGCAGGGATCCGCTCTCCAGACTGTCTTTCGCCGCCTCATATCTTCTTCCTCGCCGCCCGCAGCCACGACAACTACATTACCATCATCAGCTGAGCAGATGACCTTGAGGACTACACGTGTCTGCAAGAGAGGTCGCACTCTTCCGTGTCTGCTTACGTTATGCATCGCTTAATATGATGACATGCTACTTTATCGTCGTGTTCACCTATTAGACTCCGAGTCAGGTCCAAACTAATGCTGAAACTTGAGTTTTTAAATGGTTGTGGGGTACATATTGGGGCAGCAATCAGTACTATCTATCTATTAGTTTCATGTTGGGTGCAAACAAACATTAAAGGAGCCATTATCTGTATTTTTTAACTAAAGCTATTATCTGCCTGCTATCATTGGTTTTGGGTCTATCCACAGTTTGCTACCATCACTCTGGATTTGTGCATGCACTCCTTACATAATCTCACTATGTTTATTCCTATGCATGTCAGTTATTGTACACCATGGAACTGAACATGTAGAGCAAAAGAGACGAGCCTTGCATGGCAATAAAATTTCATGCAGACGTTGCTCCATGGTGGGCGCAAAGGCAGCCCCCCTCCACCCATTTCGGATCGTAATCACGAGGAAGATAACTGTTCTGAGGGGGATTCAGAAGGAGAGGACCACTCCTATTTACCCCCTGAGGTCTTCGCTCTAACTTGGCATGCTGATGTTGGTAATATCATGCATATGGTGCCTTGCATTGCTTACTGGATACATCAAATATGTCATCTGCTTAGTTTATACATGCTTTGTTTCAATGCCATCTGTTTATTTCTTTATCGTATATGTGAATCATGCAATGCCATCTTGTTTAGCCAGGCATCATATGTGTGAATTTTGCAATGCCACCCTGGTTAGCCAGTCATCTTATATGTGAATTATATCATGCCATCATTTTTTATTACGTGTTAAATTTGTCAACAATTTTAGTACATTCAATTACTCTTCCTGTGCATCAGCCATTCGGCACGGTCATGGAAAAATCTGAAGTGGAAACAAGGTCTTTAGAGCAAACAATGCTATCTGACGAAGCGCATGTCTTGCTGGTTACGGATAGCTCCTCAAAGGAGGATTCAAAGACAGATGACCAGTCATATTTCCCCCCTGAGGTGCATGCTCTAAATTGGCAGGGTTATGTTGCTCATATCGTGTGTATGGTATCTTGCATTGCTATGTCATTTGCTTGGTTTAGACATGCTTTGTGTGAATGCCACCTGTTTAGTGTCTAATTACCATATATGTGAATTATGCGATGCCATCTTGTTGCAATACATTATATATGTGAATTATGCAATGCTATCTTGTTGCAAGGCATTATATATGTGAATTATGCAATGTCATGCCGTTTAGCCAAGCGTCATATATGTGAATTATATCATGCCGTCCTTTTTTTGTATTTCTCGTTGCATTTGTCGACAATGTTTGTATATTCAACTGCTCTTCCTGTGCATCAGCCATTTGAATTGGTGATGGAGAAATCTGGAGTGAAAACAAGGTCTTCAGAGCAGACAATGCTACCTGCTGAAGCAGATATCTTGCTGGTTACAGATAGCTCTTTAGAGGAGGATTCAGAGGCAGATGACCAGTCCTATTATCCCCCCTGAGGTGTATGCTCAAACTTGGCAGGGTTATATTACTCATATCATGCATATGTTGTATTGCAATGCTTAGTTTTTACATCATATGCACAATATTGAATGCCATCTCCTTAGTTGACACATCATATATGCGATTGCCCTTTGCTCACTTGCTTAGTATATAAATCATATATTTGAATTATACCATGCCAAGATGTTTACATAGACAGCATGTATCTGAATTATGGCATGCCAACCCATTTTCTAAAGACATAATATAGTTATATCATCTCATCCTGTTTACATAGTCATCATATTTTGAATTATGTCATTCTATCCTGTTTAGTTAGCCATCATACATTTGAAATTGTGTCATGCTATCCTGTTTAATTAGCCATCATATATGTGAAATTATGTCCTGCTATTCTGTTTGGTTAGACAACATAAATGTGAATTATTTCATGCCCTGTTTTCTTCCCTACTATCCATTGCACCTGTCTATCTTACAATGTTTGTACATTCAATTACTTTTCTTGTTTATCAACCATTTCAATTGGAGGGGGTGATGGCAGTATCTGTGGGAGTAAAAACACAGTCTTCAGAAAAGATTGTGCTACCTGTCGATGCAGATAGAACCACGGTTGTACTTGCCCAAGAACCAGCCCCACCACACATAACTCAGACTCACGCAGATTGTACCCCTACCTAGTTGGACAGAGAACCAGCTACACCCCTTCTAACCCCAACCCCAGCAGATAGTAACCCAGTTCCAGTTGACACAGCACCGTCTCCACCACAGAGCACCCAAACACGAGCAGTTAGTAAGGCAACTGCAGTGCCCAAAGCACGAGGACCACCACTTCGAACCCCAAGTCAACGCTTAAAGCAGAAGAAGAATTGTTTTCAGGTCAGGTTCCGTAGCTATGGTTCATACTACTTTGCTCTTGCATCACTGTATTTACTCATACCAACTAATTTCAAATTGAAGGATGCAATTGAAACTCCAATGGCGCAACAGGTATGTTTTAAACCTGTTTCTTTAACGTGTTTGCTGTTGTAACTTGCTCTATGTTGATTTCAGTTTCAATTGAATAAACAATTATGTTCTCATGCCTTGCACATTACAAGTGTTGTTATTGCTGTGTAGTTTCCAACACTTATATTCTGTCTATGCTGCTTTGTCTTAAATAGATATGATTCAAACTGTATCTATCGTGATTTGGCAACATAAACTAGAATGATATAGACCATACAGTGACCATACTACATAGATATATGTTTGTTTCATGCTGTTATCCTGTCCACCTTACTACTGAACTGGCTTACCAAACTGAGTTTCATATGCTACATTGTAAACCTATGATGTGTTTGTTTGTTTCTCTTTTAGAACGCGGATAAAATATTGGAGAAGAGTACCCCGTTATGCAATGGTAAAGGAAGTAATGCAGATAAGGTTCAAGATAGTGAGACATCCCTGTTGGTCTCTAAGAAAGCTGATAAAAACTATATTGAAGACACTGAGACAACCCCAAAGTCCTGTCTTGATGTAGTGTTCGAGTTACTGGCTACTACTGCTGGCACCAGCTCTTCGAACTCGCTGCCTGAATCAGTTCGGCTTCTTGAGTCTCAACTTCAAGTTGAAAGACATCGATCAGATGTTATGCGACAGGAAGCCGAAGGACTGAGGAAGTCCCTGCAGAATTCAGATGCATAACTGGTGCAAAAGCAAGTGCTGGAGGATTTAAGGGCCAAACAAGAGAAAGTTAATAAGCTTGCTAAGCATCTTGCCAGCATTATGGGTACCCAGGATATTGTTTCTTGAGCTCTTTTGAAGTGGTTTCAGTTCTAGACTTGTTTTGTTGCGGCGTTTATTTGCACTGGTCGCCAACTTTGATATGCTGCTTTGTTCCCTATATTTGCACTGGTGGCGAACTTTGATGCCCAGTGGATGTAATATGTGTAATAGCTGTGATAGCCTAGCGTAAGTTGCTTGCTTATTTATTTCCTTGTTGTCTTGTTTATTTGTTTGCTTGTAGTCAGCGCAGTTCTTTTTCCGTGGTTTGCTAGTGGCCGCAATAACCTACTTTTTAAAACTAGGCCACAATAACCATGGGCTACATATTTACTGTAGTTACCATGGGCCTCCTACGGGCCGTAGAAACAATGGGCCTTCTTAGGGCCGTAGAAAGAATGGGCCTTCTATGGGCCGTAGCATCAATGGGCCTTCTACGTGCCGTATGATTGATAGGCCAAACATGGGCCAATAACAGACCGCATTATGGGCCGTAAACGGGCTAGATTTGGAATCGTCCGTTCATGGGCCAACAATAACAGGCCGTCGTTAATCGGCCGTATTTGATGACGTTACGAAAATGACCCAATGGAGTAACGGGCCGCAAACAGGCCAATTGAACCGCGGGCTGAATTTGGCCCACAGGCAGAAAAGGCCAATGACGGGCCGTAAGTAACCGGATGTTGGAAATGAGCCCAAGAATAAATGGGCCCTCAGAAGGCCGAAAGATAACACGGGTTGGAAACGGCCCAATGGAATAATGGGCCGTTAATGGGTATAAAGGGGTACACTATTCATTGCGGGCCAGATTCACCACGGGTCGTTAATGGGCCAAGAGTTACAAATGGTCTCGTATGGGCCGAAAGACATCATGGGCCATACATTGGCCGGAAGTTACAACGGGCTGGAATCATATTGGGAGGCCTAGATGAAGCTACTGGGCTTAATTCGGATAGGCCGTAACGGGTCATGAGTTAGCGGGCCGTAAATGGGCAATATACGAACAGGCCGTTAACAGGCTTTCCGTGGGCCAGCTCGTTACCTTTTGACCAAGTCAAACGGGCCGGCCTTTTCACCGGAATGGGCCTCTGTTGGGCCGTGCCATGTGTCGATGTATCATAGGTGCCTCCTGTCCAATGGATGGATGACATCTGTCCCAACGGTGAGCCAACACGTGTTTCCTCTGGCCAATGAGAATTTTACACGTGGAAAATCCTCATTGGTCCCGACTGTTAGCGGGTTATCAGATGCAAAACCGGACCCGATAGCTTAACGACGTTCCGTTACGGTGGATGCCACGTGTCGTTCACCCTTGACGAAAGCACTTCCATGACGAGCGATTTATCGTCATGGAAGTGGACACTTCCGTGATGATAATTTTGGTAATGTCATGGAACACTTCTACGACAGCACAGGTATGACTATCTTGATTCTGTCATAAATTTGTCATGGATGTACATGCATGACAGAAAACTTGACCTACTGTGAC
Source organism: Aegilops tauschii subsp. strangulata (assembly GCF_002575655.3). Lineage (NCBI taxonomy): Eukaryota > Viridiplantae > Streptophyta > Magnoliopsida > Poales > Poaceae > Aegilops > Aegilops tauschii. The sequence continues at coordinate 382,431,090 of NC_053035.3, forward strand.
AAACACATATCATCATGGAAGTGTCTTTTTTTTGTAGTGCATGTACAACAATTTACTGAGCAGGCATCTATTCTTTACCTGTAAATTCTCAATCCCGAGCCCACCCTGGTCCTTTGGTCTACAAATGATTTCCCACTTAGTATTCATGCACTTTCTCTATATTTCATCGCATTGCCAAAAAACTCGTGATCGGTAGAAATCTAACCTTTTCCATACCTATATAGGTACTTCAAAGAAAGACAAAAGGAACGTCGGCATACTCATGAGCACTGAGTTTATCAGCACTAGCCGGCCACCGTATGACATAAGATTACCCTTCAGCAGCTTAGTTTTTTTCAAATCGATCTTCAATACACTTGCACTCCTTGTTAGAAAGCTTGCGATGGTGAATTGGTATGCCCAGATAACTAAACAGTAGGGTACCCAGTTCACATCCGAACAATTGTCTATAAGCGTCTTGTTCATCTTTGGCTCTCACAAAACAGAACAATTCACTTTTATTATAACTAATCTTCAATCCCGAATTGTTCAAATAGGCATAGCACGAGCTTCATATTTCTGTGTTTTCCATATGCAATCCAATGAAAAAACCGAGTATTGTCGTCCCCTTGGATGACATGCCGCACTTTTGCTCTAAGTGCCCATTTCATCTCTTCTTCTCTGAGAAGCGTCCATAATTTATGCTTGGCCTCCGTAGCCTATCTTTTTCCACATTATAAATCCCACTTTCATTTTTAGCCCAACCCTTGAAGAGTAACTCCCGTCGTGCGTCGTTGATGCAGTATACCACCATTGCTTTCTAGTTTCAGTAGCTTGAAAGTTTTCTAAAATGTGTGCCTTTGAATAGTATAAGTATTATCTGCGGGGCAAGCTACAGTAGTTAATTGACCTCCTGGGAGCCACTTGGAAGTGGACAAATGTTTCTGACTCTCATATCATTAGAAGCCCACACCACCATAATCTATAGGGGTGCATAGGTGTTCCCATCTGTTTGAAGAACTGTCAGCCCTTCGTCCCATGGCTACGAAAATGTTTCTACTCCCTTTCCTTGCCCGCTAACGTGTAATGACTTTCATGCTCCTTGTTTAGTTTGAGTGTAGACAACAAATATTACAACCCTATTTAAGAAACAAACTGAAGTGAAGAGCAAAAGACATAAAATGTAGAAGATAGCTAAATTTTTTGTTAGACGAATAGAAAAATACAGCCTTAACAAACAAACATGATTAGGATCATATTCCACTGTTACGACTAAAATAGTTATATTTACCTTGCAAGGACGTAAGTGTGCCAGATTGCTGAATTATTTTATTATACAAGTCAATACTAACCGATCAATAAAAATACAGTTCAATGGAATTATCTTTTGTTTTTCTTTAGATTAGTTAATCTTTTTAAAAAGTAAAAAGGCGTGTCGTGTAGAAAAAGAAGAAATAAATCAATCAAATTATGAGTAAGCCTCACTGTATGGGCCATGACGATAATGAATTGCAGATGCGAACTATGGGGGATTGGAAGGTGGCGTAAGGGTGGAAGGAAAAGCTTGAAGGTAGAGTTTTCAGGCGGCCGGCTTTTAAATAGTTGGGACAAAAGAAGCAACGAAATATCAATGCAGGCAGACAAAAAAGGCTTCTTGGGCGACGAGCCAACATAAATATGGGTAGACGGACGACCGCTGGAGCAGGTTGAATGCGGATTAATACTCTAGAGCCGGGAGGGTTTCTCGGGTGGGTCTGTGGTGTCGTCGTGTTCAACGTCCAAATCCCCATAGACACCCCCGATTTAGGGCCGGGCTAGGGATTTCGCATGTCCGGACCGATTCAGCCTGATTTGATGATCTGCGTTCGAGGCTAAAATTGTCTGGACCAACCGATCCGAATATTTGTAGCCGATTTAAAATCCTTACAACCTGCGTTCAAGTGTGTGTATCCAATTTATTTGTTGAGCTGCCATCGCCTGGCAAGCGCGACAAGCTAACACAAACTAATTAGCGATATCCCCTAAAAAAATATTAGTTGAGATGCCACTACACCACACAACAGAATCCATGTTCTCGTTTAGCCCATGCACCAGTAAAGAATACAAGGGTGAGAGAGAGACGTACATCGGTACAGTACATGGATGGGGATCAGATCATATGAACTGCAGTCCAAAACAAGATTCGGAGTGCAACTTAACTTGTGTGGACTATGGAGTGGCTCTGGCGTCAGGACCGCGCCCCAGGAAAAAGGCTGGACAGCTCCCCTTCACTGTGGGCGGCGTAAGCTGCCATCTTTGGACGTGTCTCAGGGGACTATTTACCATGATGAACAAGGCTGCAAAGCAGTTGTACGTATGTGGCTGTGGCACCGCACTGTGTTTTGCCTGCACGTTGCAGAGCTCGCCGCGCCCCAGTCTTTGTAAGATCTGATGATCCCATGAGTTACCTGGTAGTAGAGCAGCGTAAAGCGCTCTAGCTTTGTACAACCAGAGACTTGAATAGTTTGCGGACGAGCGGAGAATGGCAGTTTGGCTTCCGAAAGCGCGCTACCGCATGAATAGTAAACAAAAAATATATAATAAGGTTTTTTAAAAATTCTGAATCTTTTCGTAGATTTTCGTATTAGTGTTGTAAGCATCCTTGAAAATTTTCATGCAAAACTGAGAAGCGGTGTTTCGCCAGTGAAAAAAAAAACATAGGGTGACATTTTGGTGTTTTTTTGTTTTTCTTTGCACATGTCAAAATGTTTAATCTTTTTGCCTACAAATTTATATTACCATTTGGATGTGACATAGAACACATAGAATTTTTGTTGAAATTATTTGTCATTTCAAAAAATATTTTCGTGCGCAGGAGCGCGTGCTCCCGGTAGTACTAACGGGTTTTCGGCGGACGAGCAGATTTTATTGTTGCTTCCTGAGTTTGGAACATTTTTAGAGTGTTTCTTTTTCTCTCCGTTGAACTGAGATTTTCTTTAGTATCAATTGTTCAGAAAAATGATCTCAGTTAGTTGAGACGCCGACCCCCCCAAAAGAAAACTCTATGGACATGCCAAACTCTAGAAGCAACTAGTAATAACTGTTAGGGCATCTCCAACGCTAAGCCGCAAATTCGCTCCCACATTCGTTCACGGACAGAGGGACTAGTCCATGGGAACAGATGCGGGAGCCGGCTATCCAACGGTATCCGCATACAACTGAAACAAGATTTGAACAAAGTGGATGAAATTCATGCAAACCAACTGATATTCATACAAACCGGAGGAAATCCATTACATTTTGGACATATTTTAACTAAACCCGACTCTAAACCTAATCTAAATGATCGCCGGCGTCCGTCCGGGCGTGAGCACTGCGAAATGAAGCTCCAGCTCCGCCTCCGCAGTCTCCAGCTCTGCCTCCGCAGCCATGAGACCCAGCAAGTGAAGATGTCCTCCTCCACGTCGCCGCCAAGCGGCTAATTAGCCGACGATGTTGATCCCACCAAGCTTAGCTTCAACTGGACGGGAGGAGCAGTGGCCTTCCTGGGACCCGAGCGCCGGCGACCTCCCATGCTCTACTCTTCCTCGTTGTCGGCGGCGGTTGCTGACGCGTCGGCTTCATTATTGTGGCGGCGGGGCGCGGTCATGGCGGAGCTGGCGATGTCCTCCTCCTCGTCGCTCTTGCCAAGCACCTCATCCGCTGCCCCGTCCATCTCTTTGTAGGCGGCTTGTAAATCCATCTGATACTGGATGTACCGCCGACGGTCACGACGAATTTCGCGGTCGGTGCGGTAGGAGTCAACCAGCGCCTCCTGCTCCGCCATGTCCATGCCTGGCAATATGACTGGGCCGGCGGTGAGTTGCTCCTCCGCGCGCTGGTGCTCATCGAGGAGGCGGAGGTTGTAGGCCCGGACGGCATGCGCCTGAAGGAAATATGCCCTAGAGGCAATAATAAAGTTATTATTTTATATTTCCTTATATCATGATAAATGTTTATTATTCATGTTACAATTGTATTAACTGGAAACTTGATACATGTGTAGATACATAGACAAAACACTGTGTCCCTAGTAAGCCTCTACTAGACTAGCTCGTTAATCAAAGATGGTTAAGTTTCCTAACCATAGACATGTGTTGTCATTTGATGAACGAGATCACATCATTAGGAGAATGATGTGATGGACAAGACCCATCCATTAGCTTAGCATAATGATCGTTCAATTTTATTGCTATAGCTTTCTTCATGTCATATACATATACCTTTGACTAGGAGATTATGCAACTCCCGGATACCGGAGGAATGCCTTGTGTGCTATCAAACGTCACAACGTAATTGGGTGATTACAAAGATGCTCTACAGGTATCTCTGAAGGTGTTTGTTGGGCTGGCATAGATCGAGATTAGGATTTGTCACTCCGAGTATCGGAGAGGTATCTCTAGGCCCTCTCGGTAATGCACATCATAATAAGCCTTGCAAGCAATGTGACTAATGAGTTAGTTGCAGGATGATGCATTACAGAATGAGTAAAGAGACTTGCCAGTAACGAGACTGAACTAGGTATGAAGATACCGACGATCGAATCTCGGGCAAGTAACATACCGATGACAAAGGGAATAATGTATGTTGTCATTACGGTACGACCGATAAAGATCTTCGTAGAATATGTGGGAACCAATATGATCATCCAGGTTCCGCTGTTGGTTATTGACCTGGGAGGTGTTTCGGTCATGTCTACATAGTTCTCGAACCCGTAGGGTCCGCACGCTTAACGTTCGATGATGATTTTGTATTATATGAGTTATGTGATTTGGTGACCGAATGTTGTTCGGAGTCCCGAATGAGATCACAGACGTGACAAGGAGTCTCGAAATGGTTGAGAGGTAAATATTCATATATAGGACGATAGTATTCAGACACCAAAAGTCTTTCGGGCGTACCGGGTACGTATCATGTCACCTGAAGGGGTTCCGGGCATCCCCCCCCCCCCCCGGGGAAAGATATGGGCCTTATTGCGCCTAGGGCGGGACAGACCAGCCCCTTGTGGGCTGGTGCGCCCCCATATGGGCTGATCTAAGTGGAGAAAGGAAAAGGGGAGGAGGAAAGGAAATAGAGGGAATATGATTCCCCTTCCTTTCCCCTCTCCCCTCTTTCCTTCCCCCCTCCGGAGATAAGGAAAGGGGGAGGCCGAATTGGAGGAGGCCCCCAAGTAGGATTCCTCCTACTTGGGGCGCCCCAAGGCTGCTCCCCTCCCTCTCCCACCTATATATACATGGGGAGGGGGCGCCTAGAACACACACCATCAATTATTTCTTAGCCGTGTGCGGTGCCCCCTCCACCATTTACTCCTCCGGTCATATTGTCATAGTGCTTAGGCGAAGCCCTGCGCGGATCACTTCACCATCACCGTCATCACACCGTCGTGCTGACGAAACTCTCCCTCGACACTTTGTTGGATCAAGAGTTCAAGGGACGTCATCGAGCTGAAGTGTGCAGAACTCGGAGGTGTCGTACGTTTGGTGCTTGATCGGTCGGAACGAGAAGAAGTTCAACTACATCAATCGCGTTGTCAAACTCTTCCGCTTTCGGTCTATGAGGGTTCCTGGACACACTCTCCCCCTCTCGTTGCTATGGATCTCCTAGATAGATCTTGCGTGAGCGTAGGAACTTTTTCTGAAATTGCATGCTATGTTTCCCAACAGTGGCATCCGAGCCAGGTCTATGCGCAGATGATATGCACGAGTAGAACACAAAGAGTTGTGGGAGGTGATAGTCATACTGCTTACCACCAACGTCTTATTTTGATTCGACGATATTGTTGGATGAAGCGGCCCGGACCAACCTTACATGACCACGTTCATGAGACCGGTTCCACCAACAGACAAGCAACTAGTTTTGCATAATGGTGGCTGGCGGGTGTGTGTTTCTCCAACTTTAGTTGAATCGAATTTGACTATGGCCGGTCCTTGTTGAAGGTTAAAAACGCAAACTTGACGAAACACCGTTGTGGTTTTGATGCGTAGGTAAGAACGGTTCTTACTAGAAGCCCGTAGCAGCCACGTAAAACTTGCAACAACAAAGTAGAGGACGTCTAACTTGTTTTAGCAGGGCATGTTGTGATGTGATATGGTCAAGACATGATGTGATATACGTTGTTGTATGAGATGATCATGTTTTGTAAAAGTTATCGGCAACTGGCAGGAACCTTATGGTTGTCGTTTTATTGTATGAAATGCGAACACCATGTAATTGATTTACTTTATCACTATGCATTAGCGATAGTTATAGAAGCAATAGTTGGCGAGACGGCCACGACGCTACGATGGAGATCAAGGTGTCAAGCCGGTGACGATGGAGATCATGACGGTGCTTTGGAGATGGAGATCAAAGGCACAAGATGATGATGGCCAGATCATGTCACATATATTGATTGCATGTGATGTTTATCTTTTATGCATCTTATTTTTCTTAGTACGGCGGTAGCATTATAAGATGATCCCTTACAAAAATTTCAAGGTATAAGTGTTCTCCCTGAGTATGCACCATTGCGAAAGTTCTTCATGCTGAGACACCACGTGATGATCGGGTGTGATAGGCTCTACGTTCACATATAATGGGCACAAGACAGTTTTGCACATGCGGAATACTCGGGTTAAACTTGACGAGCCTAGCAGGTACAGACATGGCCTCGGAACACTGGAGACCGAAAGGTCGAACGTGAATCATATAGTAGATATGATCAACATAGAGATGTTCACCATTGATGACTACTCGATCTCACGTGATGATCGGACATGGTTTAGTTGATTTGGATCACGTGATCATTTAGATGACTTGAGGGATGTCTATCTAAGTGGGAGTCCTCAAGTAATATGATTAATTGAACTTAATTTATCATGAACTTAGTCCAAATAGTTTTTGCATATCTATGTTGTAGATCAATAGCTCGCGTATAGCTCCCTTGTTTTATTTTTAATATGTTCCTAGAGAAAACTAAGTTGAAAGATGATAGTAGCAATGATGCGGACTGGGTCCGTGATCTGAGGATTATCCTCGTTGCTGCACAGAAGAATTATGTCCTTGATGCACCGCTAGGGGTCAGACCTGTTGCAGGAGCTGATGCAGACGTTATGAACGTTTGACAAGCTCGGTATGATGACTACTTGATATTTTAGTGCACCATGCTTTACGGCTTAGAACCGGGACTCCAAAAATGTATTGAACGACACGGAGCATATGAGATGTTCCAAGAGTTGAAATTGGTATTTCAGACTCATGCCCATGTCGAGAGGTATGAGACCTCTGACAAGTACTTTGCCTACAAGATGGAGGAGAATGGCTCAGCCTGTGAGCATGTACTCAGAATGTCTAGGTAGTACAATCGCTTGAATCAAGTGGGAGTTAATCTTCCCGATAAGGTAGTGATTGACAGAGTTCTCTAGTCACTATCACGAAGCTACTAGAACTTCATGATGAACTATAATATGCAAGGGGATGACGAAAACAATTCCCGAGCTCTTCGCAATGCTGAAATCGGTGAAGGTAGAAATCAAGAAAGAGCATCAAGTGTTGATGGTTGACAAGACCACTAGTTTCAAGTAAAAGGGCAAGGGAAAGAAAAAGGAACTTCAAGAAGAATGGCAAGCAAGTTCGCACTCCCGTGAAGAAGCCCAAAGCTGGACCCAAGCCTGAAACTGAGTGCTTATACTGCAAAGTAAATGGTCACTGGAAGTGGAACTGCCCCAAACATTTGGCGGATATGAAGGATGGCAAAGTGAACAAAGGTATATTTGATATACGGATTATTGTGTACCTTACTAGTGTTCGTAGTATGCCCTGGGTATTTGATACTAGTTCAGTTGTTAAGATTAGTAACTCGAAACAGGAGTTACAGAATGAACAGAGACTAGTTAGGGGCGAAGTGACGATGTGTGTTGGAAGTGATTCCAAGGTTGATAAGATCACCATCGCACACTCGCTCTACCTTCGGGATTAGTGTTGAACCTAAATAAATGTTATTTGGTGTTTGCGTTGAGCATGAATATGATTGGATCATGTTTATTGCAATACGGTTATTCATTTAAGTCAGAGAATAATTGTTGTTCTATTTACATGAATAAAACCTTCTATATTCATACACCCAATGTAAATGGTTTGTTGATTCTCGATCGTAGTGATACACATATTCATAATATTGATGCCAAAAGATGCAAAGTTGATAACGATAGTGCAACATATTTGTGGCACTGCCATTTAGGTCATATTGGTGTAAAGCGCATGAAGAAACTCCATGCGGATGGATTTTTGGAATCACTTGATTATGAATCATTTGATGCTTGCGAACCATGCCTCATGGGCAAGATGACTAAGACTCCGTTCTCCGGAACAATGGAGCGAGCCACTGACTTATTGGAAATAATACATACCGATGTATGCGGTCCGACGAGTGTTCAGGCTCACGGCGATTATCGTTGTTTTCTGACATTCACAGATGATTTGAGCAAATATGGGCATATCTACTTAATGAAACACAAGTCTAAAACATTTGAAAAGTTCAAAGTATTTCAGAGTGAAGTGGAGAATCATCGTAACAAGAAAATAAAGTTTCTATGATCTGATCGCGGAGGCGAATATTTGAGTTATGAGTTTGGCCTTCATTTAAAACAATGTGGAATAGTTTCACAACTCACGCCACCTGGAACACCACGCGTAATGGTATGTCTGAACGTTGTAACCGTACTTTATTAGATATGGTGCGATCAATGATGTCTCTTACCGATTTACCGCTATCATTTTGGGGTTATGCATTAGAGATAGCTACATTCACGTTAAATAGGGCACCATCTAAATCTGTTGATACGACACCGTATGAACTATGGTTTGGCAAGAAACCTAAGGTGTCGTTTCTTAAAGTTTGGGGCTGCGATGCTTATGTGAAAAAGCTTCAGCCTGATAAGCTCGAACCCAAATCGGAGAAGTGCGTCTTCATAGGATACCCAAAAGAAACTGTTGGGTACACCTTCTATCACTGATCTGAAGGCAATATCTTTGTTGCTAAGAATGGATCCTTTCTAGAGAAGGAGTTTTTCTCGAAACAAGTGAGTGGGAGCAAAGTAGAACTTGATGAGGTAATTGTACCTTCTCTCGAATTGGAAAGTAGCTCATCAGAGAAATCCGTTCTCGTGATGCCTACACCAACTAGAGAGGAAGATAATGATAATGATCATGAAACTTCAGATCAAGCCACAGAGAATAAATGGATCTTCAAGAAGAAGACTGACGCTGATGGTAATGTTACTGTCTACAAAGCATGACTTGTTGCGAAAGGTTTTCGACAAGTTCAAGGTATTGACTACAATGAGATTTTCTCACTCGTATCGATGCTTAAGTCTGTCCAAATCATGTTAGCAGTTAGCGCATTTTATGAAATCTGGTAAATGGATGTCAAAACTGCATACCTTAATGGATTTATTAAAGAAGAGTTGTATATGATGCAACCAGAAGGTTTGGTCGATCCGAAAGGTGCTAACAAAGTGTGCAAGCTCCAGCGATCCATCTATGGACTGGTGCAAGCATCTCGGAGTTGGAATATATGCTTTGATGAGTTGATCAAAGCATATAGTTTTATACAGACTTGCGGTGAAGCCTGTATTTACAAGAAAGTGAGTGGGAGCACTAGAGCCTTTCTGATAAGTATATGTGAATGACATATTGTTGATATGAAATGATGTAGAATTTTCCGGAAAGCATAAAGGAGTGTTTGAAAGGAGTTTTTCAAAGAAAGACCTCGGTGAAGCTGCTTACATATTGGGCATCAAGATCTATAGAGATAGATCAAGACGCTTAATAAGATTTTTCAATGAGTACATACCTTGACAAGATTTTGAAATAGTTCAAAATGGATCAGTCAAAGAAGGAGTTCTTGCCTGTATTGCAAGGTATAAAGTTGAGTAAGACTCAAAACCCGACCACGGCAGAAGATAGAAAGATAATGAAAGTCATTCCCTATGCCTCAGCCATAGGTTCTATAAAGTATGCCATGTTGTATACCAGACCTATTGTGTACCTTGCCATGAGTTTGGCAAGGGGATACAATAGTGATCCAGGAGTAGATCACTGGACAGCGGTCAAAATTATCCTTAGGTACCTAAAGAGGACTAAGGAAATGTTTCTCGGTGATGGAAGTGACAAAGAGTTCGTCGTAAAGGGTTACGTCGATGCAAGCTTTGACACTGATCCGGATGACTCTGAGTCTCAATCTGGATACATATTGAAAGTGGGAGCAATTAGCTAGAGTAGCTCCATGCGGAGCATTGTAGACATAGAAATTTGCAAAAGACTTGCAGATCTGAATGTGGTAGACCCGTTGACTAAACCTCTCTCATAAGCAAAACATGATCACACCTTAGTACTCTTTGGGTGTTAATCACATGGCGATGTGAACTGGATTACTGACTCTAGTAAACCCTTCGGGTGTAGGTCACATGGTGATGTGAACTATGGGTGTTAACCACATGGTGATGTGAACTATTGGTGTTAAATCACATGGCGATGTGATCTAGATTATTGACTTTAGTGCAAGTGGGAGACTGAAGGAAATATGCCCTAGAGGTAATAATAAAGTTGTTATTTTATATTTCCTTATATCATGTTTATTATTCATGCCAGAATTGTATTAACCGGAAACTTCATACATGTGTAGATACATAGACAAAACACCGTGTCCCTAGTAAGCTTCTACTAGACTAGCTCGTTAATCGAAGATGGTTAAGTTTCGTAACCATAGACATGTGTTGTCATTTGATGAACGAGATCACAGCATTAGGAGAATGATGTGATGGACAAGACCCATCCATTAGCTTAGCATAATGATCGTTCAATTATTGCTATAGCTTTCTTCATGTCATATACATATTCCTTTGACTATGAGATTATGCAAGTCTCGGATACCGGAGGAATGCCTTGTGTGATATCAAACGTCAAAATGTAAGTGGGTGATTATAAAGATGCTCTAGAGGTATCTCCGAAGGTGTTTGCTGGGTTGGCATAGATCGAGATTAGGATTTATCACTCCGAGTATCGGAGAGGTATCTCTGGGCCCTCTCGGTAATGCACATCATAATAAACCTTGCAAGCAATGTGATTAATGAGTTAGTTGCAGGATGATGCATTACGGAATGAGTAAAGAGACTTGCTGGTAATGAGATTGAACTAGGTATGAAGATACCGACGATCGAATCTCGGGCAAGTAACATCCCGATGACAAAGGGAATAACGTATGTTGTCATTATGGTACGACTGATAAAGATCTTTGTAGAATATGTGAAAACCAATACGAGCATCCAGGTTCCGATGTTGGTTATTGACCGGAGAGGTGTCTCGGTCATGTCTACATAGTTCTCGAACCCATAGGGTCCGCACGCTTAACGGTCGATGACGATTTTGTATTATATGAGTTATGTGATTTGGTGACCGAATGTTGTTCGGAGTCCCGGATGAGATCATGGACATGACGAGGAGTCTCGAAATGGTCAAGAGGTAAATATTCATATATAGGACGATAGTATTCGGACACTGGAAGTGTTCCGGGGTACCGGGTACGTATCGGGTCACCGGAAGGGGTTTCGGGCACCCCCCCCTCCCCAGGCAAAGATATGGGCCTTATTGGGCCTAGGGCGGGACAGACGAGCCCCTTGTGGGCTGGTGCGCCCCCATATGGGCCGATCTAAGTGGAGAAAGGAAAAGGGGAGGAGGAAAGGAAATAGATCGAATAGGATTCCCACTTCCTTTCCCCTCTCCCCTCTTTCCTTCCCTCCTCTGGAGATAAGGAAAGGGGGAGGCCGAATTGGAGGAGGCCCCCAAGTAGGATTCCTCCTACTTGGGGCACCCCAAGGCTGCTCCCCTCCCTCTCCCACCTATATATACATGGGGTGGGGGCGCCTAGAACACACACCATCAATTGTTTCTTAGCCGTGTGCGGTGCCCCCCTCCATCGTTTACATCTCCGGTCATATTGTCGTAGTGCTTAGGCAAAGCCCTGCGCGGATCACTTCACCATCACCGTCATCACACCGTCGTGCTGACGAAACTGTCCCTCGACACTTTGCTGGATCAAGAGTTCGAGGGACGTCATCGAGCTGAACGTGTGCAGAACTCAGAGGTGTCGTACGCTCGGTGCTTGATCGGTCGGAACGAGAAGAAGTTCGATTACATCAACCGCGTTGTCAAACGCTTCCGCTTTTGGTCTACTAGGGTACATGGACACACTCTCCCCCTCTCGTTGCTATGAATCTCCTAGATAGATCTTGCGTGAGCGTAGGAATTTTTTGAAATTGCATGCTACGTTTCCCAACAGTGCCTGCCAAAACTTGGCCTCCCACTCCTCCAACACAATGCCCGTGTAGTAGGCATGAGCCTCGCCGATGGTGATGCCGACATTGTTGGGGAACGCAGTAATTTCAAAAAAATTCTACAAACACGCAAGATCTATCTAGGTGATGCATAGCAACGAGAGGGGAGAGTGTTGTCTACGTACCCTCGTAGACCGAAAGCAGAAGCGTTATGATAACGCGGTTGATGTAGTCGTACGTCTTCACGATCCGATTGATCCTAGCACCGAACGTACGGCACCTCCGCGATCTGCACACGTTCAGCTCGGTGATGTCCCACGGACTCTAGATCCAGCTGAGGTCGAGGGAGAGTTTCGTCAGCACGATGGTGTGATGACGGTGTTGATGAAGTTACCGACGCAGGCCTTCGCCTAAGCACTACAACGATATGACCGAGGTGGAAATCTGTGGAGGGGGGCACCGCACACGGCTAAGACAATTGTCAACTTGTGTGTTCTAGGGTGCCCCCTGCCCCCGTATATAAAGGAGCAAGGGGGAGGCCAGCCGGCCCTCCTGGGGTGCGCCCCAAGTAGGATTCCTACTAGGAATCCTATTTCTAGTAGGTTTCCAACAAGGGAAGAGAGGGGGAAGGAAGGAGAGGGAGAGAGGGAGAAGGAAAGGGGGCGCCGCCCCCCCCTTCCCTAGTCTAATTCGGACCCAAGGGGGAGGGGGCGCGGCCTGCCCTATTCGCCCCTCTCTCTCCACTAAGGCCCATGTGGCCCATTAGTTCCCCCGCGGGGTTCCCGTAACCCTCCGGCACTCCGGTTTTATCTGAAACTTCTCCGGAACATCTCCGGTGTCCGAATATAGTCGTCCAATATATCGATCTTTATGTCTCGACCATTTCGAGACTCCTCATCATGTTCGTGATCACATCCGGGACTCCGAACAACCTTCGGTACATCAAAACACATAAACTCATAATACTGATCGTCACGGAACGTTAAGCGTGCGGACCATACGGGTTCGAGAACTATGTAGACATGACCGAGACTCACTTCTAGTCAATAACCAATAGAGGAACCTGGATGGTCATATTGGTTCCTACATATTCTACGAAGATCTTTATCGGTCAAACCGCATAACAACATACCTTGTTCCCTTTGTCATCGGTATGTTACTTGCCCGAGATCCGATCGTCGGTATCTCAATACCTAGTTCAATCTTGTTACCGGCAAGTCTCGTTACTCGTTCTGTAATGCATCATCCCGCAACTAACTCATTAGTCACATTGCTTGCAAGGCTTATAGTGATGTGCATTACCGAGAGGGCCAAGAGATACCTCTCCGAAACACGGAGTGACAAATCCTAATCTCGATCTATGCCAACCCAACAAACACCACCGGAGACACCTGTAGAGCATCTTTATAATCATCCAGTTATGTTGTGACGTTTGATAGCACACTAAGTGTTCCTCCGGTATTCAGGAGTTGCATAATCTCATAGTAATAGGAACGTGTATAAGTCATGAAGAAAGCAATAGCAATAAACTAAACGATCATAGTGTTAAGCTAACGGATGGGTCAAGTCAATCACATCATTCTCTAATGATGTGATCCCCGATAATCAAATGACAACTCATGTCAATGGCTAGGAAACTTAACCATCTTTGATCAACGAGCTAGTCAAGTAGAGGCATACTAGTGACACTCTGTTTGTTTATGTATTCACACATGTACTAAGTTTCCGGTTAATACAATTCTAGCATGAATAATAAACATTTATCATGATATAAGGAAATATAAATAACAACTTTATTATTGCCTCTAGGGCATATTTCCTTTAGTCTCCCACTTGCACTAGAGTCAATAATCTAAATTATATTGTAATTATTCTAACACCCATGGAGTCTTGGTGTTGATCATGTTTTACTCGTGAGAGAGGCTTAGTCAACGGGTCTGCAACATTCAGATACGTATGTATCTTGCAAATCTCTATGTCCCCTTCCGACACTTGATAACGGATGGAATTGAAGCGTCTCTTAATGTGCTTGGTTCTCTTGTGAAATCTGGATTCCTTTGCCAAGGCAATTGCTCCAGTAGTGTCACAAAAGATTTTCATTGGACCCGGTGCACTAGGTATGACACCGAGATCGGATATGAACTCCTTCATCCAGACTCCTTCATTTATTGCTTCCGAAGCAGCTATGTATTCCGCTTCATACATAGATCCCGCCACGACGCTCTGCTTAGAACAGCACCAACTCACAGCTCCACCGTTCAATATAAACGCGTGTCCGGTTTGCGACTTAGAGTCATCCGGACCAGTGTCAAAACTTGCATCGACGTAACCTTTTACGACGAACTCTTTATCACCTCCATAAATGAGAAACATATCCTTAGTCCTTTTCAGGTATTTCAGGATGACCTTGACCGTTGTCCAGTGATCCACTCCTGGATTACTTTGGTACCTCCCTAATGTACTTATAGCAAGGCACACATCAGGTCTGGTACACAGCATTGCATACATGATAGAACCTATGGCTGAAGCATAGGGAATGACTTTCATTTTCTCTCTATCTTCTGCAGTGGTCGGGCATTGAGTCTCACTCAACTTCACACCTTGTAACACAGGCAAGAACCCTTTCTGTGACTGATCCATTTTGAACTTCTTCAAAATCTTATCAAGGTATGTCCTTTGTGAAAGACCAATTAAGCACCTTGATCTATCTCTATAGATCTTGATGCCCAATATATAAGTAACTTCACCGAGGTCTTTCATTGAAAAATTCTTATTCAAGTATACTTTTATGCTATCCAGAAATATTGTATCATTTCCAATCAGCAATATGTCATCCACATATAATATTAGAAATGCTACAGAGCTCCCTCTCACTTTCTTGTAAATACAGGCTTCTCCAAAAGTCTGTATAAAACCATATGCTTTGATCACACTATCAAAACGTTTATTCCAACTCCGAGAGGCTTGCACACTTTGTTAGCATCCTTTGGATCGACAAAACCTTCTGGTTGCATCATATACAACTCTTATTCCAGAAATCCATTCAGGAATGCAGTTTTGACATCAATTTGCCAAATTTCATAGTCATAAAATGCGGCAATTGCTAACATGATTCGGACAGACTTAAGCATCGCTACGGGTGAGAAAGTCCCATCATAGTCAACTCCTTGAACTTGTCAAAACCCTTTCGCAACAAGTCGAGCTTTGTAGACAGTAACATTACCGTCAGCGTCAGTCTTCTTCTTGAAGATCCATTTATTCTCGATGGCTTGCCGATCATCGTGCAAGTCAACCAAAGTCCACACTTTGTTCTCATACATGGATCCCATCTCAGATTTCATGGCCTCAAGCCATTTTCCAAAATCTGGGCTCATCAGCGCTTCCTCATAGTTCGTAGGTTCGTTATGGTCTAGTAACATGACGTCCAGAACAGGATTACCATACCACTCTGGTGCGGATCTTACTCTGGTTGACCTACAAGGTTCAGTAGTAACTTGATCTAAAGTTTCATGATCACTAACTCTGTGATGAACTACTTTCCAATTCGGGAAGGTACAATTACCTCATCAAGTTCTACTTTCCTCCCACTCACTTCTTTCAAGAGAAACTCCTTCTCTAGAAAGGATCCATTCTTAGCAATGAATATCTTGCCTTCGGATTTGTGATAGAAGGTGTACCCAACAGTCTCCTTTGGGTATCCTATGAAGACACATTTCTCAGATTTGGGTTCGAGCTTATCAGGTTGAAGCTTTTTCACATAAGCATCGCAGCCCCAAACTTTAAGAAACGACAACTTGGGTTTCTTGCCAAACCACAGTTCATATGGTGTCGTCTCAACGGATTTAGATGGTGACCTATTTAATGTGAATGCAGCCGTCTCTAAAGCATAACCCCAAAATGATAGCGGTAAATCAGTAAGAGACATCATAGATCGCACCATATCTAATAAAGTGCGGTTACGACGTTCGGACACACCATTATGCTGTGGTGTTCCGGGTGGCGTGAGTTGCGAAACTATTCCACATTGTTTCAAATGAAGACCAAACTCGTAACTCAAATATTCTCCTCCATGATCAGATCGTAGAAACTTTATTTTCTTGTTACGATGGTTTTCTACTTCACTCTGAAATTCTTTGAACTTTTCAAATGTTTCAGACTTATGTTTCATCAAGTAGATATACCCATATCTGCTCAAATCATCAGCGAAGGTCAGAAAATAACGATACCCGCCGCGAGCATCAACACTCATCGGACCGCATACATCAGTTTGTATTATTTCCAACAAGTCTGTTGCTCGCTCCATTGTTCCGGAGAACGGAGTTTTAGTCATCTTGCCCATGAGGCATGGTTCACATGTATCAAGTGATTCATAATCAAGTGATTCCAAAATCCCATCAGCATGGAGTTTCTTCATGCGCTTTACACCAATATGACCTAAACAGCAGTACCACAAATAAGTTGCACTATCATTATTAAACTTATATCTTTTGGCTTCAACACTATGAATATGTGTATCACTACTATCGAGATTCAACAAAAATAGACCACTCATCAAGGGTGCATGACCATAAAAGATATTACTCATATAAATAGAACAACCACTATTCTATGATTTAAATGAATAACCGTCTCGCATCAAACAAGATCCAGATATAATGTTCATGCTCAACGCTAGCACCAAATAACAATTATTCAGGTCTAAAACTAATCCCGAAGGTAGATGTAGAGGTAGCATGCCGACCGCGATCACATCGACTTTGGAACCATTTCTCATCCACATCGTCACCTCGTCCTTAGCCAATCTTCGCTTAATCCATAGCCCCTGTTTCGAGTTGGAAACATGAGCAACAGAACCAGTATCAAAAACCCAGGCGCTACTGCGAGCATTAGTTAAGTACACATCAATAACATGTATATCAATATACCTTTCACTTTGCCATCCTTCTTAACTGCCAAATACTTCGGGCAGTTTCGCTTCCAGTGACCAGTCCCTTTGCAGTAGAAGCACTCAGTCTCAGGCTTAGGTCCAGACTTGGGCTTCTTCACTTGAGAAGCAACTTGCTTGTGGTTCTTTTTGAAGTTCCCTTTCTTCCCTTTGCCCTTCTTCTTGAAACTGGTGGTCTTGTTGACCATCAACACTTGATGCTCCTTCTTGATTTCTACCTCTGCACTCTTTAGCATTGCGAAGAGCTCGGGAATTGTCTTATCCATATCTTGCGTATTATAGTTCATCACAAAGCTTTGTAGCTTGGTGACAGTGATTGAAGAACTCTGCCAATGACACTATCATCAGGAAGATTAACTCCCAGCTGAGTCAAGTGGTTGTGGTACCCAGACATTCTGAGTATATGTTCACTGACAGAACTATTCTCCTCCATTTTGCAACTATAGAACTTATTGGAGACTTCATATCTCTCAATCTAGGCATTTGCTTGAAATATTAACTTCAACTTCTGGAACATCTCATATGCTCCATGACGTTCAAAATGTCGTTGAAGTCCCGGTTCTAAGCCATAAAGCATGGCACACTAAACTATCGAGTAGTCATCAACACGCGTCTTCTAGGCATACGCAATGTCTGCAGTTGCTGGCGTGGGTGGTACACCTAGTGGTGCTTCCAGGACGTAATTCTTCTATGCAGCAATGAGGATAATCCTCAAGTTACGGACCCAGTCCGTGTAGTTGCTACCATCATCTTTCAACTTAGCTTTCTCTAGGAACGCATTAAAATTCAACGGAACAATAGCACGGGCCATTTATCTACAACAACATAGACATGCAAAACACTATCAGGTACTAAGTTCATGATAAATTAAAGTTCAATTAATCATATTACTTAAGAACTTCCACTTAGATAGACATCCCTCTAATCATCTAAGTGATGACGTGATCCAAATCAACTAAATCATGTTCGATCATCACGTGAGATGGAGTAGTTTTCAATGGTGAACATCACTATGTTGATCATATCTACTATATGATTCATGCTCAACCTTTCGGTCTCAGTGTTCCGAGGCCATATCTACATATGCTAGGCTCGTCAAGTTTAACCCAAGTATTCTGCTTGTGCAAAACTGGCTTGCACTCGTTGTATGTGAACGTAGAGCTTATCACACCCGATCATCACGTGGACTCGGCACCACGAACTTTCGCAATGGTGCATACTCAGGGAGAACACTTGTACCTTGAAATTTAGTGAGAGATCATCTTATAATGCTACCGCCGATCTAAGCAAAATAAGATGCATAAAGGATAAACATCACATGCAATCAATATAAGTGATATGATATGGCCATCATCATCTTATGCCTTTGATCTCCATCTCCAAAGCAGCGTCATGATCACCATCGTCACCGGCTTGACACCTTATTCTCCATCGAAGCATCGTTGTCGTCTCGTCAACTATTGCTATCACGACTATCGCTACCGCTTAGTGATAAAGTAAAGCAATTACATGGCGATTGCATTGCATACAATAAAGCGACAACCATAAGGCTCATGCCAGTTGCCGATAACTGTTACAAAACATGATCATCTCATACAACAATTTATATATCATCACGTCTTGAGCATATCACATCACAGCATACCCTGCAAAAACAAGTTAGACGTCCTCTACTTGTTGCAAATTTTACATGGCTGCTACGGGTTTAGCAAGAACCGTTCTTACCAATGCATCAAAAACCACAACGATTTTTCGTCAAGTGTGCTGTTTTAACCTTCAACAAGGACCGGGCGTAGTCACACTCGATTCAACTAAAGCTGGAGAAACAGACACTCACTAGCCACCTGTGTGGAAAGCACGTTGGTAGAACCAGTCTCGCGTAAGCGTACGCGTAATGTCAGTCTAGGCCGCTTCATCCAACAATACCGCCGAATCAAAGTATGACATGCTGGTAAGCAGTATGACTATTATCGCCCACAACTCTTTGTGTTCTACTCGTGCATATAACATCTATGCATAGACCAGGCTCGGATGCCACTGTTAGGGAACACAGTAATTTCAAAAAAAATTATACGAACACGCAAGATCTATCTAGGTGATGCATAGCAACGAGAGGGGAGAGTGTTGTCTACGTACCCTCATAGACCGAAAGTGGAAGTGTTATGACAACGCGGTTGATGTAGTTTCGTCAGCACAACGGCGTGATATGCACACGTTCAGCTCGTTACCTCCACGATATGCACACGTTCAACTCGTTGACGTCCCACGAACTCTAGATCCAGCTGAGGTCGAGGGAGAGTTTCGTCAGCACAACGGCGTGATGACGGTGTTGATGAAGTTACCGACGCAGGGCTTCGCCTAAGCACTACAATGATATGACCGAGGTGGAAATCTGTGGAGGGGGGCACCGCACACGGCTAAGACAATTGTCAACTTGTGTGTTCTAGGGTGCCCCCCTGCCCCCGCATATAAAGGAGCAAGGGGGAGGCCGACTATCCCTCCTGGGGCGCGCCCAAGTAGGATTCCTACTAGGAATCCTATTCCTAGTAGGTTTCCAACAAGGGAAGAGAGGGGAAGGAAGGAGAGGGAGAAGGAAAGGGGGCGCCGCGCCCCCCCTTCCCTAGTCCAGTTCGGACCCAAGGGGGAGGGGGCGCGCGGCCTGCCCTAGCTCCCCCCCTCTCTCTCTCTCCACTAAGGCCCATGTGGCCCATTAGTTCCCCCGGGGGGTTCCGGTAACCCTCCGGCACTCCGGTTTTATCCGAAAACTTCTCCGGAACATTTCCGGTGTCCGAATATAGTCGTCCAATATATCAATCTTTATGTCTCGACCATTTCGAGATTCCTCGTCATGTCCGTGATCACATCCGGGACTCCGAACAACCCTCGGTACATCAAAACACATAAACTCATAATACCGATCATCACTGAACGTTAAGCGTGCGGTCCCTATGGGTTCGAGAACTATGTAGACATGATCGAGACTCACTTCTGGTCAATAACCAATAGTGGAACCTGGATGCTCATATTGGTTCCTACATATTCTACGAATATCTTTATCGGTCAAACCGCATAACAACATACGTTGTTCCTGTTGGAAATATGCCCTAGAGGCAATAATAAATGGTTATTATTATATTTCTTTGTTCATGATAATTTTCTATTATTCATGCTATAATTGTATTGTCCGGATATCGTAATACATGTGTGAATACATAGACCACAACGTGTCCCTAGTAAGCCTCTAGTTGACTAGCTCGTTGATCAACAGATAGTCATGGTTTCCTGACTATGGACATTGGATGTCATTGATAACGGGATCACATCATTAGGAGAATGATGTGATGGACAAGACCCAATCCTAAGCATAGCATAAAAGATTGTGTAGTTTCGTTTGCTAGAGCTTTTCCAATGTCAAGTATCTTTTCCTTAGACCATGAGATCGTGCAACTCCCGGATACCGTAGGAGTGCTTTGGGTGTGCCAAACGTCACAACGTAACTGGGTGACTATAAAGGTGCACTACGGGTATCTCCGAAAGTGTCTGTTGGGTTGGCACGGATCGAGACTGGGATTTGTCACTCCGTGTGACGGAGAGGTATCTCTGGGCCCACTCGGTAATGCATCATCATAATGAGCTCAATGTGACTAAGGCGTTAGTCACGGGATCATGCATTGCGGTACGAGTAAAGAGACTTTCCGGTAACGAGATTGAACAAGGTATTGGGATACCGACGATCGAATCTCGGGCAAGTAACATACCGATTGACAAAGGGAATTGTATACGGGATTGATTGAATCCTCGACACCGTGGTTCATCCGATGAGATCATCGTGGAACATGTGGGAGCCAACATGGGTATCCAGATCCCGCTGTTGGTTATTGACCGGAGAGGCGTCTCGGTCATGTCTGCATGTCTCCCGAACCCGTAGGGTCTACATACTTAAGCTTCGGTGACGCTAGGGTTGTAGAGATATATGTATGCGGAAACCCGAAAGTTGTTCGGAGTCCCGGATGAGATCCCGGACGTGACGAGAGGTTCCGGAATGGTCCGGAGGTGAAGAATTATATATAGGAAGTCTAGTTTCAGCCACCGGGAAAGTTTCGGGGGTTACCGGTATTGTACCGGGACCACCGGAAGGGTCCCGGGGGTCCACCGGGTGGGGCCACCTATCCCGGAGGGCCCCGTGGGCTGAAAGTGGAAGGGAACCAGCCCTTAGTGGGCTGGGGCGCCCCCCTTGGGCCTCCCCCCATGCGCCTAGGGTTGGGAACCCTAGGGGGGAGTTTCCCCTTGCCTTGGGGGGCAAGGCAACCCCTTCCCCCCTTGTGGCCGCCCCCCCCCTTGAGATCCCATCTCTTGGGGCCGGCGCCCCCCCCCCCCCGGGCCTATATAAAGGGGGGAGGGAGGGCAGCAACCTACAGCCTTGGGCGCCTCCCTCCTCCCC
This sequence comes from Aegilops tauschii subsp. strangulata, assembly GCF_002575655.3. Classification (NCBI taxonomy): domain Eukaryota; kingdom Viridiplantae; phylum Streptophyta; class Magnoliopsida; order Poales; family Poaceae; genus Aegilops; species Aegilops tauschii. The sequence continues at coordinate 382,452,784 of NC_053035.3, forward strand.
TGCAACACCTCTCTCTCTCGCAGAAGCTTAGCGAAGCCCTGTCGAGACCCGCTACATCCACCACCACGCCGTCGTGCTGCTGGATCTCCATCAACCTCTCCTTCCCCCTTGCTGGATCAAGAAGGAGGAGACGTCGCTGCACCGTACGTGTGTTGACGCGGAGGTGCCGTCCGTTCGGCACTCGGTCATCGGTGATTTGGATCACGGCGAGTACGACTCCGTCATCCACGTTCATTGGAACGCTTCCGCTCGCGATCTACAAGGGTATGTAGATGCACTCCCTTCCCTTCGTTGCTAGTATACTCCATAGATGCATCTTGGTGAACGTAGGAAAATTTTAAAATTATGCTACGATTCCTAACAGTGGCATCATGAGCCAGGCCTATGCGTAGTTACTATGCACGAGTAGAACACAAAGCAGTTGTGGGCGTTGAGTTTGCCAATTCTTCTTGCCGCTACTAGTCGTTTCTTGTTTCGGCGGCATTGTAGGATGAAGCGGCCCGGACCGACCTTACACGTGCGCTTACGTGAGACAGGTTCCACCGACTGACATGCACTAGTTGCATAAGGTGGCTAGCGGGTGTCTGTCTCTCCTACTTTAGTCGGAACGGATTCGATGAAAAGGGTCCTTATGAAGGGTAAATAGAAATTGGCAAATCACGTTGTGGTCATACGTAGGTAAGAAATCGTTCTTGCTAGAAACCTACAAACCACGTAAAACTTGCAACAACAATTAGAGGACGTCTAACTTGTTTTTGCAGCAAGTGCTATGTGATGTGATATGGCCAGAAGATGTGATGAATGATATATGTGATGTATGAGATTGATCATATTCTTGTAATAGGAATCACGACTTGCATGTCGATGAGTATGACAACCGGCAGGAGCCATAGGAGTTGTCTTTATTATTTTGCATGACCTGCGTGTCATTGAATAACGCCATGTAAATTACTTTACTTTGTTGCTAAACGGGTTAGCCATAGAAGTAGAAGTAATCGTTGGCGTGACGACTTCATGAAGACACAATGATGGAGATCATGATGATGGAGATCATGGTGTCATGCCGGTGACAAAGATGATCATGGTGCCCCGAAGATGGAGATCAAAGGAGCATGATGATATTGGCCATATCATGTCACTATTTGATTGCATGTGATGTTTATCATGTTTTTGCATCTTATTTGCTTAGAACAACGGTAGCAAGTAGGATGATCCCTTATAATAATTTCAAGAAAGTTTTCACCCTAACTATGCACCGTTGCGAAGGTTCGTTGTTTCGAAGCACCACGTGATGATCGGGTGTGATAGATTCTAACGTTCGAATACAACGGGTGTTGACGAGCCTAGCATGTACAGACATAGCCTCGGAACACACGCAATACACTTAGGTTGACTTGACGAGCCTAGCATGTACAGACATGGCCTCGGAACACGGAGGACCGAAAGGTCGAGCATGAGTCGTATAGAAGATACGATCAACATGGAGATGTTCACCGATCTTGACTAGTCCGTCTCACGTGATGATCGGACACGGCCTAGTTGAATTCGGATCATGTTTCACTTAGATGACTAGAGGGATGTCTATCTGAGTGGGAGTTCATTAAATAATTTGATTATATGAACTTAATTATCATGAACTTAGTCTAAAATCTTTACACTATGTATTGTAGATCAAATGGCCCACGTTGTCCTCAATTTCAACGCGTTCCTAGAGAAAACCAAGCTGAAAGATGATGGCAGCAACTATACGGACTGGGTCCGGAACCTGAGGATCATCCTCATAGCAGCCAAGAAAGATTATGTCTTAGAAGCACCGCTAGGTGAAGCACCAATCCCTGAGAACCAAGACATTATGAACGCTTGGCAGCAGCGTGCTGATGATTACTCCCTCGTTCAGTGCGGCATGCTTTACAGCTTAGAACCGGGTCTCCAAAAGCGTTTTGAGAAACATGGAGCATATGAGATGTTCGAGGAGCTGAAACTGGTTTTTCAAGCTCATGCCCGGGTCGAGAGATATGATGTCTCCGACAAGTTCTTCAACTGTAAAATGGAGGAGAACAGTTCTGTTAGTGAGCACATACTCAGAATGTCTGGGTTGCACAACCGCTTGTCTTAGCTGGGAGTTAATCTCCCGGATGACGCGGTCATTGACAGAATCCTCCAGTCGCTTCCACCAAGCTACAAGAGCTTTGTGATGAACTACAATATGCAGGGGATGGAAAAAACCATTCCCGAGGTATATTCAATGCTGAAATCAGCTGAGGTAGAGATCAGAAAAGAACATCAAGTGTTGATGGTGAATAAAACCACTAAGTTCAAGAAGGGCAAGGGTAAGAAGAACTTCAAGAAGGACGGCAAGGGAGTTGCCGCGCCCGGTAAGCCAGTTACCGGGAAGAAGTCAAAGAATGGACCCAAGCCCGAGACTGAGTGCTTTTATTGCAAGGGAAGTGGTCACTGGAAGCGGAACTGCCCCAAATATTTAGCGGACAAGAAGAAGGCCGGCAACACCCAAGGTATATGTGATATACAAGTAATTGATGTGTACCTTACCAGTACTCGTAGTAGCTCCTGGGTATTTGATACCGGTGCGGTTGCTCATATTTGTAACTCAAAGCAGGAACTACGGAATAAACGGAGACTGGCAAAGGACGAGGTGACGATGCGCGTCGGGAATGGTTCCAAGGTCGATGTGATCGCCGTTGGCACGCTACCTCTGCATCTACCCACGGGATTAGTTTTAAACCTCAATAATTGTTATTTAGTGCCAGCTTTGAGCATGAACATTGTATCTGGATCTCGTTTAATTCGAGATGGCTACTCATTTAAATCTGAGAATAATGGTTGTTCTATTTATTTGAGAGATATGTTTTATGGTCATGCCCCGCTGGTCAATGGTTTATTTTTGATGAATCTCGAACGTGATGTTACACATGTTCATAGTGTGAATACCAAAAGATGTAAAGTTGATAACGATAGTCCCACATACTTGTGGCACTGCCGCCTTGGTCACATTGGTGTCAAGCGCATGAAGAAGCTCCATGCAGATGGACTTTTGGAGTCTCTTGATTACGAATCATTTGACACGTGCGAACCATGCCTCATGGGTAAGATGACCAAGACTCCGTTCTCCGGAACAATGGAGCGAGCAACCAACTTATTGGAAATCATACATACCGATGTGTGCGGTCCAATGAGTGTTGAGGCTCGCGGAGGATATCGTTATGTTCTCACTCTCACTGATGATTTAAGTAGATATGGGTATGTCTACCTAATGAAACACAAGTCTGAAACCTTTGAAAAGTTCAAGGAATTTCAGAGTGAAGTCGAGAATCAACGTGACAGGAAAATAAAATTCTTGCGATCAGATCGTGGTGGAGAATATTTAAGTCACGAGTTTGGTGCACACTTAAGGAAATGTGGAATAGTTTCACAACTCACGCCGCCTGGAACACCTCAGAGAAATGGTGTGTCCGAACGTCGTAATCGCACTCTATCGGATATGGTGCGATCTATGATGTCTCTTACCAATTTACCGCTCTCATTTTGGGGCTATGCTTTAGAGACTGCCGCATTCACTTTAAATAGGGCTCCGTCGAAATCCGTTCAGACGACACCGTATGAATTATGGTTTGGGAAGAAACCTAAGCTGTCGTTTCTAAAAGTTTGGGGATGTGATGCTTATGTCAAGAAACTTCAACCTGAAAAGCTCGAACCCAAATCGGAAAAATGCGTCTTCATAGGATACCCTAAGGAAACAATTGGGTATACCTTCTACCTCAGATCCGAGGGCAAGATCTTCGTTGCTAAGAACGGGTCCTTTCTAGAGAAGGAGTTTCTCTCGAAAGAATTGAGTGGGAGGAAAGTGGAACTTGATGAGGTGATAGTCAACCCTTCCGAATCGGAAAGTAGCGCAGCGCGGGAAAATGTTCATGTGGTGCCTACACCGACTGGGGAGGAAGTTAATGATGATGATCATGAAGCTTCAGATCAAGTTACTGAACTTCGTAGGTCCACAAGGACACGTTCCGCACCAGAGTGGTACGGCAACCCTGTCCTGGAAATCATGTTGTTAGACAACGGTGAACCTTCGAACTATGAAGAAGCGATGGCGGGCCCGGATTCCGACAAATGGCTAGAAGCCATGAAATCCGAGATAGGATCCATGTATGAAAATGAAGTATGGACTTTGACTGACTTGCCCGATGATCGGCGAGCCATAGAAAACAAATGGATCTTTAAGAAGAAGACGGACGCGGATGGTAATATGACCATCTACAAAGCTCGACTTGTCGCTAAGGGTTATCGACAAGTTCAAGGGGTTGACTATGATGAGACTTTCTCGCCCGTAGCGAAGCTGAAGTCCGTCCGAATCATGTTAGCAATTGCCGCATACTATGATTATGAGATATGGCAGATGGACGTCAAAACGGCATTCCTTAACGGCTTCCTTAAGGAAGAGTTGTATATGATGCAGCCGGAAGGTTTTGTCGATCCTAAGAATGCTAACAAAGTATGCAAGCTCCAACGCTCAATCTATGGGCTGGTGCAAGCATCTCGGAGTTGGAACATTCGCTTTGATGAGATGATCAAAGCGTTTGGGTTTACACAGAGTTATGGAGAAGCCTGTGTTTACAAGAAAGTGAGTGGGAGCTCTGTAGCATTTCTCATATTATATGTGGATGACATACTATTGATGGGAAATGATATAGAATTCTTGGTAAGTATAAAGGCCTATTTGAATAAGTGTTTTTCAATGAAGGACCTTGGAGAAGCTGCTTATATATTAGGCATCAAGATCTATAGGGATAGATCAAGACGCCTCATTGGTCTTTCACAGAGTACATACCTTGACAAGATATTGAAGAAGTTCAATATGGATCAGTCCAAGAAGGGGTTCTTGCCTGTATTGCAAGGTGTGCAGTTGAGCACGGCTCAATGCCCGACCACGGCAGAAGATAGAGAAAAGATGAGTGTCATCCCCTATGCCTCGGCCATAGGATCTATTATGTATGCCATGCTGTGTACCAGACCTGATGTAAACCTTGCCGTAAGTTTGGTAGGAAGATACCAAAGTAATCCCGGCATGGAACACTGGACAGCGGTCAAGAATATCCTGAAGTACGTGAAGAGGACTAAGGATATGTTTCTTGTTTATGGAGGTGACGAAGAGCTCGTCGTAAAGGGTTACGTCGACGCTAGCTTCGACACAGATCTGGATGACTCGAAGTCACAGACCGGATACGTGTATATTTTTGAATGGAGGAGCAGTAAGCTGGTGCAGTTGCAAGCAAAGCGTCGTGGCGGGATCTACATGTGAAGCGGAGTACATGGCAGCCTCGGAGGCAGCACAGGAAGCAGTCTGGATGAAGGAGTTCATTACCGACCTAGGGGTGATTCCCAATGCGTCGGGCCCGATGACTCTCTTCTGTGACAACACTGGAGCTATTGCCCTTGCGAAGGAGCCCAGGTTTCACAGGAAGACCAGGCATATCAAGTGTCGCTTCAACTCCATTCGTGAAAGTGTTCAAAATGGAGACATAGATATTTGTAAAGTACATACGGACCTGAATGTAGTAGATCCGTTGACTAAACCTCTCCCTAGGGCAAAACATGATCAACACCAGGACGCAATGGGTGTTCGATTCATCACAATGTAACTAGATTATTGACTCTAGTGCAAGTGGGAGACTGTTGGAAATATGCCCTAGAGGCAATAATAAATGGTTATTATTATATTTCTTTGTTCATGATAATTGTCTATTATTCATGCTATAATTGTATTGTCCGGAAATCGTAATACATGTGTGAATACATAGACCACAACGTGTCCCTAGTAAGCCTCTAGTTGACTAGCTCGTTGATCAACAGATAGTCATGGTTTCCTGACTATGGACATTGGATGTCATTGATAACGGGATCACATCATTAGGAGAATGATGTGATGGACAAGACCCAATCCTAAGCATAGCATAAAAGATCGTGTAGTTTCGTTTGCTAGAGCTTTTCCAATGTCAAGTATATTTTCCTTAGACCATGAGATTGTGCAACTCCCGGATACCGTAGGAGTGCTTTGGGTGTGCCAAACGTCACAACGTAACTGGGTGACTATAAAGGTGCACTACGGGTATCTCCGAAAGAGTCTGTTGGGTTGGCACGGATCGAGACTGGGATTTGTCACTCCGTGTGACGGAGAGGTATCTCTGGGCCCACTCGGTAATGCATCATCATAATGAGCTCAATGTGACTAAGGCGTTAGTCACGGGATCATGCATTGCGGTACGAGTAAAGAGACTTGCCGGTCACGAGATTGAACAAGGTATTGGGATACCGACGATCGAATCTCGGGCAAGTAACATACCGATTGACAAAGGGAATTGTATACGGGATTGATTGAATCCTCGACACCGTGGTTCATCCGATGAGATCATCGTGGAACATGTGGGAGCCAACATGGGTATCCAGATCCCGCTGTTGGTTATTGACCGGAGAGGCGTCTCGGTCATGTCTGCATGTCTCCCGAACCCGTAGGGTCTACACACTTAATGTTCGGTGACGCTAGGGTTGTAGAGATATATGTATGCGGAAACCCGAAAGTTGTTCGGAGTCCCGGATGAGATCCCGAACGTCACGAGAGGTTCCGGAATGGTCCGGAGGTGAAGAATTATATATAGGAAGTCCAGTTTCGGCCACCGGGAAAGTTTCGGGGGTTACCGGTATTGTACCGGGACCACCGGAAGGGTCCCGGGGGTCCACCGGGTGGAGACACCTATCCCGGAGGGCCCCGTGGGCTGAAAGTGGAAGGGAACCAGCCCTTAGAGGGCTGGGGCGCCCCCCTTGGGCCTCCCCCCATGCGCCTAGGGTTGGGAACCCTAGGGGGAGTTTCCCCTTGCCTTGGGGGGCAAGGCAACCCCTTCCCCCCTTGTGGCCGCCCCCCCCCCCCCCCCTTGAGATCCCACCTCTTGGGGCCGGCGCCCCCCCAGGGGGCCTATATAAAGGGGGGGAGGGAGGGCAGCAACCTACAGCCTTGGGCGCCTCCCTCCTCCCCTGCAACACCTCTCTCTCTCTCTCTCGCAGAAGCTTAGCGAAGCCCTGCCGAGACCCGCTACATCCACCACCACGCCTTCGTGCTGCTGGATCTCCATCAACCTCTCCTTCCCGCTTGCTGGATCAAGAAGGAGGAGACGTCGCTGCACCGTACGTGTGTTGAACGCGGAGGTGCCGTCCGTTCGGCACTCGGTCATCGGTGATTTGGATCACGGCGAGTACGACTCCGTCATCCACGTTCATTGGAACGCTTCCGCTCGCGATCTACAAGGGTATGTAGATGCACTCCCTTCCCTTCGTTGCTAGTATACTCCATAGATGCATCTTGGTGAACTTAGGAAAATATTAAAATTATGCTACGATTCCCAACAGTTCCCTTTGTCATCGATATGTTATTTGCCCGAGATTCGATCGTCGGTATCTCAATACCTAGTTCAATCTCTTTACCGGCAAGTCTCTTTACTCGTTCTGTAATGCATCATCCCGCAACTAACTCATTAGTCACATTGCTTGCAAGGCTTGTAGTGATGTGCATTACCGAGAGGGCCCAGAGATACCTCTCCGAAACACGGAGTGACAAATCCTAATCTCGATCTATGCCAACCCAACAAACACCATCGGAGACACCTGTAGAGCATCTTTATAATCACCCAATTCGTTGTGACGTTTGATAGCACACTAAGTGTTCCTCCGGTATTCGGGAGTTGCATAATCTCATAGTCATAGGAACATGTATAAGTCATGAAGAAAGCAATAGCAATAAACTAAACGATCATAGTGCTAAGCTAACAGATGGGTCAAGTCAATCACATCATTCTCTAATGATGTGATCCCATTAATCAAATGACAGCTCATGTCAATGGCTAGGAAACTTAACCATCTTTGATCAACGAGCTAGTTAAGTAGAGGCATACTAGTGACACTCTGTTTGTCTATGTATTCACACATGTACTAAGTTTCCAGTTAATAGAATTCTGGCATGAATAATAAACATTTATCATGATATAAGTAAATATAAATAACAACTTTATTATTTCCTCTAGGGCATATTTCCTTCAGGCATGCACCGGCGAGGAGGATGGCGCCGGCTCGTTCACGACCGTCCTTCATTGGGACGTGCATCCGCCTCCATCTACCTGTCGGCCTGCCAGCGGGCTGCAATGGCGGCGATCTCCTTTTTCTGCTCGGGTGAGAGGCTATCTCAGACAACTTTGGAGCTCGAGGAGGCCATCGCGGACGTGGTGTAGAGAGGAGGAAGGGAGCGGAGGATGATGTATGTGGCTATGGACGGGCCTGCACTTATATAGCCGGGGGTGGCAGGGAGATCGGTGAAGTGATTAATGGCAGGCGGCAGACAAACAGACGGGTGGTGTCGAGTCACCGTTCCTCGGCAACCGCGTCGTCTAATGGTGGCAAGCGGATGGACTGGTGTCGTTTGAATGTGGAGAGACGACACCGCTTTAATGTCGCCTTCAGTGAGCGGTCACGTCCGCTTTGGGCTGGCATGATTGCGGCGCTGACCAGCGTCGGGCATGAATGCATGCGGGCGACGGAGAGGGTTTTTGGTGGGCCAGGGTAGTTAGGTGAGGGCGTGGCAGTGATCCGAACGCCCAGCATCAGGCGGGAATGCATGCGGGCGAAGGGAGAGGGTTTTTGGTGGGCTAGGGTAGTTAGGTGCGGCCGTGGCAGTGGTCCGAACGCTCACAAAGCCCCCCCCCCCCCCCCCTCTCCCCCACGTTGTCTCTAATTTGCGGGAAAAAGCATCTCCGGGCTGATTTGCGGACCGACACAGAACCACGGATAGTTACGGGTGGTTTGAGGGTCACCATTGAAGATGCCCTTATTGGCTATTTTCGCGAGAAAAGATTGAGCTCGATTATGCCATGAGGGCAGACTTTTGTTGTGGAACGGCTTTAGGCTGTTATTGTGTAACTCGTTAAATAAAAGAAAACTCGTCTTCTTGATCATGGGCAGAGTTGTTTGCTTTTTGGAAAGAAAAAAAATAAATAGATAACGCCCACGCAGCTACCTCTCCCTGAAAGATCTTAGGGTTTCCTCTACCTATCACTTGCGCCGCCGCCGGCCCGTCTCGTCTCCGGTGGCCTTAGGGCCATGGCGGCGTGGTGGATCCCGACTTTTGCCGGTGGGAGGGCTCCATCTTTAGATGTTTCTTCTAGTTTTGTTAGTGTGTCCTGCTTGGGAAGACGAGACGGCGGCGCCTCCCTAAAGATGGAATAAGGTTCTCCCCGCCTAGCCCCTGCCCCAGTGGTGCGTCTAGGATTATCGATGGACATGTGGAGATGTGTCTCCCGTGGATTTGTCCTTAGTGGATTTGCTCGGATATGGTCGTAGTCGTGTATGTTCGGGTGTCTTTAAGTTTGATCCTTCCGATCTACGCTGCTTTTCGGTAGTGACGGTTACTGTTCTGGCGCGCTGGTCCTATGAGGCCTTAGCACGACGGCTTCCCGACTGTATGTTACAACAAGTTTTGTCCGGCTTCGGCGAGGGAGGGACGATAGCGATTGGTTCGCTTCAGTGCTTGTAGTCGTTGTTAGGTGGTCTACGGATTTGGATGTAATTTTAATTATTTTTGGTGTTCGTTGTACTGCCATGATTAAAGACGAATAGATCTAAAGTTTTCTCGGAAAACAAATAAAAAAATATGGACGTGGCGTTTGATGATGTACAGTGGTGGTGTAGCAGCAGAGAGCAGCAAGAACAATCATGACATGTGAGTCTTTCTTTGCTCCTTGGTAAACAGAATCTTCACGTTTGGAAAAATTGCACAGGATCTTTGGCGCAACGTAGTAGTAAAAAGTTTTTTCCTTTCCTTTGTAGTAGTAGCAGCATCTACAGCCACAGTGCAAACAAATCCACCCAAAAGATACCACAGTTCACATGGAGACCAGCCTTGTCTTGCGTTGCACATTGCCACCGGAGGAACAGCAAACCGGCTAAAAAATCTCCGTTCCCATGCTTTTTTCAGTACCATCCCCGTTCCCATGCTAAAAAATCTCCAACATCTTCAGTGTGCCCACCATCATCACCTTGTCTCTCTTCGACATCACAGCAGTGCTACACATGTAGCATGAGAAAGGAAATAACATGATGAAAGTTCACCTCTGGGCTTCTACAGCTACTGCCGCCATTGGCCTGAAGGGCGATCCAAAAGATATGGAAGTAGGAGCTGCGCCGGGGGCAGGGGTGCATATGCGTTTGCTTTGCAGCAGTGCTGGTGTGAACAGCGTGCGCTGCAGGGTTCTGTGCGACTGTGCCTGCATCATCTGGGTCGTGTGAAATGTGAGAAGAAAGGGTTGTTTATTCAGGAGCGGTGCCTGAAGCGCTGCTTCTCATCATGGCTAGGGCGGTGTGCAGACGCGGTGCAGCAGCCATGGAGGTAGTACTGTATGGATCATCGTGCGTACGTACTCCGCCCTGTTTGGATCCATGAGTTAAAGTTAATTTGGGTTAATTTGAACTCAACTAATCTTAAAATATTCAAACAGAAAGGTTAGTTTGCGTTAGATGCATCTAACCCATTCAAAACATCTAACCCACCCAAGAGATGCTTATTTAGGTTAGTTCTTCTCGAAACACTAAAGAAACACATTTTTCTCTCGCTCTCCCCGCAGCAGATCACTCCCCACTTCATCAAAGCTTCTCGTCCTCTCCCTCCCTCCCTCTCGCACCGCTCGTGAGGGCGCCTCGCCGTGTTTGCGTTCCATCTAATCCTGCCATCCAAACACCACTTTAGCTAGAGTTGGTTCAGGATTAGTTCAGGGTTAGAATCTAACTCTAACCTCTACCTCTAACTGAGTTAGAGTATCTAAACAGGGCCCTGGCTCGTGGTGTTGACTGCTGCCGTCGCCATGGCCATGCTACAGATGCAGTGTCCTTTACGCTTCGCACAGCTTTTGGGGTTGTCTCATGGAGGGCCAGGGATGTGTGCGTGGTCGTTGACTCGTTGGTGATTCGGAAGACCAGGGATGAGACCTCACAGTAAAATGTACTAGTGTCGTGCTGCACCGCGCGTCCTAGAATGATTGTGCATCCGTGCCGCTTCTTGCATGGCTAATTTTTTTTAATAATACATTTTATTATTAATTTTCAGAAATATTACGTCAAAAAGTTTATTTTTAAAAATAATGGCTGGTGGCCGACTGGATCCAGTCAGCCCAACACTGGCTGACTGGATCGTGTCCGCCAACCGCTGGCCGACAGATGGCCTATCGGCCACGTGTAGGCCGAGCAGTGGCTAGGCCACGTCGTGGGGGGAGCTGTCGGCGCTGGCTCGATGCTCACGGGCGCCCCTGTCGGCCAGCCGCGAGCCGATCGGTCAGCTGCGAGCCGACAGGGTGCGGGGCCCACCGCGGCTGTCTTCTTCCTCCCCTTCTCTTTCTCCTTTTCTTCTCCCACACGCAGCCATCTCTGTTCTTTCTTCTTTCTCCTCTCTCTGACACGAAATGCCTCCAATTTCTACACCAAACTGAGCCATTTTTTGCGGATTTGGCACTGTGGATGCGTTCTACATAGTTAGGGGAGCCAAGGGAGACCTTCATCTACTGATGGGGTAGCTCGTGGTGGTCGTGGTGAGCATTTTGTTGGAGCTTTTTTTTAGCACATTGGTGGAGGCTTTGGCGGCGGTGGAGGTGGAGGTGGTGGTGGTGAAGCTCGGGCAGTGTGGTGGACGTGGTGGACATGAAGCTCCGGCAGTTTGATGGAGTTTCCGGCTCCGGTTCCGGTGATTGAAGGCCGCCGTTCGTCGTTCGTTCGCACGCTTCAAGGGTATATTTCAACACACATTTTATCTTCCATAGTTGCTCCGGTAGTATTCGGTAATATGTTTCGATGTGAAATAAATTAGGTGTGCGATTATTGTTAATTGCTCCTGTAGTATTCATAATATATTTAGATGTCCACTATTTAATTGTGTGAAAATTTGAAGTTGCTCCGGTAATATTCCGTACTATATGTGGATGTTAAATAGTTACGTGTGTCGGTAGTTCAGTATTTGTAGTTGCCGGTAATATCCGTAAAAATATGTACATGTCAAATATTTAAATATGTAAATATTTGTAGTTCTCCGGCAATATTCGTAATATATTTGTAGGTGTGTGAATTTTTTTAGTTGCTCCATTAATATTCCATAATATATATACATGTCATATATTAAGTAGTGCGGATATTTTAAGTTGCTGCTTAATACTTGTCTGTCATTGTTGGAAAAAAATTGGATGAGCCGAGATGTCTGATGTAGTGAAGTTCATATTTTACTACGGTCCTGGTACTATCCAAACAACTGAGATGGGAGCTGATTTGAGTGAATTTGATCACATAGAGGTGCCAATGACCGCACCTCAAATATGGTCTGTCAATGAGTTAAAAGAATGGTTGACAATAAGTTTAGGGCCTGGTACTGAAACACACGCCGTCGGTGTTCCTGCATTATGGACACGATCAAGTTCAATCATTTACTTTTATTTGAGGCCAATAGAGCGAGACTCTGAGTGGGTGCGGTGGTTACAAGGTTGTGAACGCAGGGGATGCAATCCTGTTGCATTAGTGCTTCCCGTCGTGAAGGAGGTAAGTGCATATGACGGCGAGGGTGGCTACAATCATGGCCAGAGCAGTGAAGGGATGCAATTATCTATGTCAAATGCTGGAGATAATGGTTACGAACTAGGACAGAGCAGTCAGGTAGAAGGAGGTGAAGGAAATATGCCCTAGAGGCAATAATAAAGTTGTTATTTATATTTCCTTATATCATGATAAATATTTATTATTCATGTAAGAATTGTATTAACCAGAAACTTAGTACATGTGTGAATACATAGACAAAACAGAGTGTCCCTAGTATGCCTCTACTTCACTAGCTCGTTAATCAAAGATGGTTATGTTTCCTGACCATATACATGTGTTGTCATTTGATGAACGGGATCACATCATTAGAGAATAATGTGATGGACAAGACCCATCCGTTAGCTTAGCATAATGATCGTTTAATTTTATTGCTATTGCTTTCATCATGACTTATACATGTTCTCTGACTATGAGATTATGCAACTCCCGAATACCGGAGGAACACCTTGTGTGCTATCAAACATCACAACGTAACTGGGTGATTATAAAGATGCTCTACAGATGTCTCCGAAGGTGTTTGTTGGGTTGGCATAGATCGAGAGTAGGATTTGTCACTCCGTGTTTCGGAGAGGTATCTCTGGGCCCTCTCGGTAATGCTCATCACTATAAGCCTTGCAAGCATTGTGACTAATGAGTTAGCTGCAGGGTGAAGTATTACGGGACGAGTAAAGAGACTTGCCGGTAACGAGATTGAACTAGGTATGGTGATACCGACGATCGAATCTCGGGCAAGTAACATACCGATGACAAAGGGAACAACTAATGTTGTTATGCGGTTTGACCGATAAAGATCTTCGTAGAATATGTAGGAGCCAATATGAGCATCCAGGTTCCGCTATTGGTTATTGACCGGAGATGCGTCTCGGTCATGTCTACATAGTTCTCGAACCCGTAGGGTCCCCACGCTTAACGTTCGATGACGATTCGTATTATGATTTTATATGATTTGATGTACCGAAGGTTGTTCGGAGCCCCGGATGAGATCACGGACATGACAAGGAGTCTCGAAATGGTCGAGACATAAAGATTGATATATTGGACCATGTTATTCGGACACCGGAAGTGTTCCGGATAGTTTCGGGCAAAACCGAAGTGCCGGAGGGGTTACCGGAACCCCCCGGGGGAACTAATGGGCCACCATGGGCCCTATTGGAGAGAGAGGAGGGCAGCCAGGGCAGGCCGCTCCCCCCCTTGGAGTCCGAAGAGGACAAGGGAAGGGGGGCGGCGCCCCCCTTTCCTACTCCCTCTCCCTCTCCTTCCTTCCCCCTCTCTCCCTCTTGGTGGAATCCTACTAGGACTTGGAGTCCTAGTAGGACTCCCCTCCTTGGGTGCGCCCCCTAGGGCCGGCCGGCCCCCTCCCTCCCTCCTTTATATACGGGGGAGGGGGGCACCCGACACACAAGTTGATCTTTTAGCCGTGTGCGGTGCCCCTCCATAGTTACACACCTCGATCATATCGCCATAGTGCTTAGGCGAAGCCCTGCGCCCGTAACATCATCATCACCGTCGCCACGCCGTCGTGCTGACAGAGCTCTCCCTCGGCCTCAACTGGATCAGGAGTTCGAGGGATGTCATCAAGCTAAACGTGTGCTGAACGCGGAGGTGCCGTACGTTCGGTGCTTCGATCGGTTAGATCGCGAAGATGTTTGACTACATCAACCGCGTTACTACACGCTTCCGCTTTCGATCTATGAGGGTACGTAGACACACTCTCCCGCTCGTTGATATGCTTCTCCTAGGTAGATCTTGCGTGATCGTAGGCAAAATTTTGAAATACTACGTTCCCCAACAGTGGTATCAGAACCAGGTCTATGCGTAGATGTTATATGCACGAGTAGAACATAAAGAGTTGTGGACGATAATAGTCATACTGTGTAACACCCCGGATGTAACTTTCCATATTTGTAACTCCAACTCTTGCCATTTTTCGGCTATGTGTTATGATATTCCCTCCGTGGTCGGGTTTTGTCTTTCGTTTTGCATTTTGTCCATGTCATGCATTCCATATCATGTCATCATGTGCATTGCATTTGCATCCGTGTTCGTCTCATGCATCCGAGCATTTTCCCCGTTGTCCGTTTTGCAATCCGGCGCTCCCACCTCCTCCGGCGCACCCCTCTTGTTTTCTTTCGTGAGCGTGTGTCAAACATTCTCGGAATGGACCGAGGCTTGTCAAGTGGCCCTAGTATACCACCGGGAGACCATCGGTCAAGTTTCGTTCCATTTGGAGGTCGTTTGGTACTCCAACGGTTAACCGGGTAACCGCAGATGCCTTCTGTGTGTTGCAGCAAAACCCCCTCTATAAACCAGCCCAAAACCCACCAAACTCTCTTCCATGCTCTAGGTCGTTCGATCACGATCGTGTGGGCGAAAACCGCACCTTATTTGGACTCTCCTAGCTCCCTCTAGCTATATAAATGCATCCCCTCCCGTATACAATCGCAGATGAAACCCTAGCCAAACTTCCCCCGCCGCCATCGGACACCTCCCCGCCGCCGCGCCCGGCGAATCGGGGGCCGCCACGTCAGCGCCCAGCCGCCTCCACCGCGCCGGCCCGCCCGGCCCGCCGCGGGCCCTCCCGGCCCGTACGCCGCCGCTGCCCCGCGGGAGCCCGAGCGCCGCCGCCTTCCGCCCGCGCGCCGCCACCGCCTCCCTTCGCCGCCGCCGCCGCCGCGCGCCTCGCCACCGCCGCCGTTCCGCGCGCCGCCGCGTCCGCCGGCGCCCGAGCCCCGCTGCCCTCTTCCTCCTCCGACCGGCCTCCTCCACCTCCTCCCCGAGCCGGCGCCCGCCGCCCCGACCTCTCCTCCGGCCTCCTTCCGCCGCCGTCCGCTTGCTCCGGCCCGAGCCCGAGCTCGTCCCGGCCAGATCCAATCGAGCATCGAGACAGTTGACTTTTCTTTCCCCCTCCGAAATCTTCTAAGTCATAAATATATTGCAGTATGTGCACCTGTTCTGAGCATCATAACTCTCTGCATATAGCTCCGTTTTGCGCGTGTAATATATCGAAATGTTCGTCTCGTGATGCTCTACATTTTGTTCAATTGCACCATGTTCATTTGAGTCCATCTTGTTGCCCAAATCTCTGATGCAAGAGTGCTAGTTGCTGTTGTCTGCTGTTACTTAGCAGAACTTGGAGATTTGTTATTTTTGTATCTTTTAACCTGTGCATCTTATGAGTAGGAGCTCTACATGTGTTTTGTTGTATGCCATGCCATCTTTCCAGTGGTGTATGCCATGTATTTTTGTGATCTCTGTGGTGACTAGAACAAGCATGCAAACTAGGCTCCGTAATGTTTCTGATTTCAGGGACTTCGTGATTTCTCCAAGTCTTTGTCTGCTGTTATTTTGTTGCCATGTAAACTTGATGCTACAGAGAGATCCATGCATATTTTTAAGATGTTTAGTAAGGATGTTTCGTAGCTATTGTTGTAATTGATCTATTTCTGCCCTTGTTTGCAATTATGGAGTGACGTAGCATGACTCAATCTTGCTCTACTTTTGCTATAAAATATTTCTGACAGATTGTTTACGTGTTATTCAATTTTGCCAAGCTTGTTGTAGTTGATCCATACATGCTATGCTTTTGTTCTTGCCATGGATAGCTTCATAAACATGCTATCTTGCTGTAAGTACGCTTCTTTTGTCATACATGGCAAAAGTGCATCAAGCTCACCAAGATGCCTTCATAATGTCTGTTTCTGCCATGCTCTGTTTTCTGCCAAGTCTGAAACCTGTTAACGAAACTTGCTATGTTTACATGGTTGCCATCATATCTTCTAGTCCTTTTTGGCTTATGGTCAGTAAGGAACTTTTGTCATATGCATTTAGTAGAATACTTCCATTCCTTTTTTTGCCATGTTAAGTTCCTGTAGCATGTTGATTTCGTGCTCTGAACTTTGCTACCTGATGCTGTTTTCTGCCATGTCCAGTAATTTCACGGTCTGTGAACCTGTTATCTTTTGCACTTTTGCCATGCTTGTTTGAGCTTGTTATGTTGTGATCTAGCCGTAGCTCACTGTTCATCTTTTGTCAAGCATCTCCTGTAGATTACTGCCATATGCTTTGTTACTACGTTGGAATGCTGTAGCATTGTTACTTGTTGCATTCTAAGTGCTATCATGCTGTTAATCACAGTTTCGTGTCATTCTTGTTTTGCTTGCCATTTGCAAACCGTGCATCCGTTTCCGGTGATCTTTATATCGATTTCGACCGAAATCATCTCATCTTTCCAGTGGCATGCTTGGTTTGCCAAGTTACTGCCTTGTTCATCTTTTTCCTTCCGGAGCACGCATATGCATCGCATATCATATCTCGCATATCATACATGTTTTGCATCATGTTGCTTGTGCATTTCTCGTGATTGATTGTGGTTCCATTGCTTGTGTTCTTGTCTTGGGTAGAGTTGGGAGACGATTTCGTGAACGAGGAACCTGTTGAGTACGCTTACGAGGATCAAGTTTTCGACAACTCTGAGAACCTTGCAGGCAAGATGACCACCCCTCGAAATCACTTCTATCTTTGCTTTGCTAGTTGTTCGTTCTATTGCCATGCTGCACTACCTACCATTTGCTATATCATGCCTCCCATATTGCCATGTCAGCCTCTAACCATCCTTTCCTAGCAAACCGTTGTTTGGCTAAGTTACCGCTTTGCTCAGCCCTTCTTATAGCGTTGCTAGTTGCAGGTGAAGTTGAAGTTGGTTCCATGTTGGAACATGGATATGTTGGGATATCACAATATCTCTTATTTAATTAATGCATATATATATTTGGTAAAGGGTGGAAGGCTCGGCCTTATGCCTGGTGTTTTGTTCCACTCTTGCCGCCCTAGTTTCTGTCATACCGGTATTATGTTCCTTGAGTTTGCGTTCCTTACGCGGTCGGGTGATTTATGGGACCCCCTTGATAGTTCGCCTTGAATAAAACTCCTCCAGCAAGGCCCAACCTTGGTTTTACCATTTGCGACCTAAGCCTTTTTTCCCCGGGTTTTCGCGAGCCCGAGGGTCATCTTTATTTTACCCCCCCCCCCGGGCCAGTGCTCCTTCGAGTGTTGGTCCGAACCGAGCAGCCTGCGGGGCCACCTCGGGGAAACTCGAGGTCTGGTTTTACTCGTAGCTTGACTTATCTGGTGTGCCCTGAGAACGAGATATGTGCAGCTCCTATCGGGATTTGTCGGCACATCGGGCGGCTTTGCTGGTCTTGTTTTACAATTGTCGAAATGTCTTGTAAACCGGGATTCCGAGACTGATCGGGTCTTTCCGGGAGAAGGTTTATCCTTCGTTAACCGTGAGAGCTTATGATGGGCTAAGTTGGGACACCCTTGCAGGGTAATATCTTTCGAAAGCCGTGCCCGCGGTTATGAGGCAGATGGGAATTTTGTTAATGTCCGGTTGTAGAGAACTTGTCACTTGACCCAATTAAAATACATCAACTGTGTGTGTAGCCGTGATGGTCTCTTCTCGGCGGAGCCCGGGAAGTGAACACGGTTTGAGTTATGAATGACGTAAGTAGGAGTTCAGGATCACTTCTTGGTCATTACTAGATGACGACCGTTCCGTTGCTTCCCTCCTCGCTCTCATTTGCGTTTGTTAGCCACCATATATGCTTATTTCCTGCTGCAGCTCCACCTCATTACACCATCCTTTCCTATAAGCTTAAATAGTCTTGATCTCGCGGGTATGAGATTGCTGAGTCCTCGTGACTCACAGATTCTACCAAAACAGTTGCAGGTGCCGACGATGTCAGTGCAGATGATGGGATCGACCTCAAGTGGGAGTTCGATGAGGAACGTGGTCGTTACTATGTGTCTTTTCCTGATGATCAGTAGTGGAGCCCAGTTGGGACGATCGGGGATCTAGCATTTGGGGTTATCTTATTTTCATTTGGATCTTGACCGTAGTCGGTCTATGTGTGGATTTTGGATGATGTATGGATTATATTTATGTATTGTGTGAAGTGGCGATTGTAAGCCAACTCTTTATCCCATTCTTGTTCATTACATGGGATTGTGTGAAGATGACCCTTCTTGCAACAAAACCACTATGCGGTTATGCCTCTAAGTCGTGCCTCGACACGTGGGAGATATAGCCGCATCGTGGGCGTTACATACTACTTATCAGCAACGTCTTACTTTGATTCGGCGTATTGTTGGATGAAGCGGCCCGGACCGATATTACATGACCGCGTTCATGAGACTGGTTCTACCGACGTGCTTTGCACACAGGTGGCTAGTGGGTGTCTGTTTCTCCAACTTTAGTTGAATCGAGTGTGACTACGCCCGGTCCTTGTTGAAGGTTAAAACAGCACACTTGACAAAAAATCGTTGTGGTTTTGATGCGTAGGTGAGAACGGTTCTTGCTAAGCCCGTAGCAGCCATGTAAAACTTGCAACAACAAAGTAGAAGATGTCTAACTTGTTTCTGCAGGGCTTGCTGTGATGTGATATGGTCAAGATGTGATGATATATAAATTGTTGTATGAGATGATCATGTTTTGTAATAGTTATCGGCAACTGGCAGGAGCCATATGGTTGTCGCTTTATTGTATGAAATGCAATCGCCATGTAATTGCTTTACTTTATCACTAAGTGGTAGCGATAGTCGTAGAAGCAATAGTTGGCGAGACGACAACGATGCTTCGATGGAGATCAAGGTGTCAAGCCGGTGACAATGGTGATCATGAGGGTGCTTTGGAGATGGAGATCAATGGCACAAGATGATGATGGCCATATCATATCACTTATTTTGATTGCATGTGATGCTTATCTTTTATGCATCTTATTTTGCTTAGTACGGCGGTAGCATTATAAGATGATCTCTCACTAAAATTTCAAGGGATAAGTGTTCTCCCTGAGTATGCACTGTTGCGATAGTTCTTCGTGCCGAGACACCACTAAAATTTCAAGGTATAAGTGTTCTCCCTGAGTGGATAAGACAATTCCCTAGCTCTTTGCGATGCTAAAGGCTGCGGAGGTAGAAATCAAGAAGGAGCATCAAGTGTTGATGGTTAACAAGACCACTAGTTTCAAGAAGGACAAAGGGAAGAAAGGGAACTTCAAGAAGAACGGCAAGCAAGTTGCTGCTCAAGTGAAGAAGCCCAAGTCTAGACCTAAGCCAGAGACTGAGGGCTTCTACTGCAAAGGGACTGGTCACTGGAAGCGGAACTGCCCCAAGAATTTGGCGGATAAGAAGGATGGCAAAGTGAAAGGTATATTTGATATACATGTTATTGATGTGTACCTTACTAATGCTCGTAGTAGCACCTGGGTATTTGATACTGGTTTTGTTGCTCATATTTGCAACTCGAAACAGGGGCTACGGATTAAGCGAAGATTGGCTAAGGACGAGGTGAAGATGCGCGTGGGAAATGGTTCCAAAGTCGATGTGATCGCCGTCGGCACGCTACCTCTACATCTACCTTTGGGATTAGTTTTACACCTGAATAATTGTTATTTGGTGCCAGCGTTATCTGGATCTTGTTTGATGCGAGACCGTTATTCATTTAAATCAGAGAATAATGGTTGTTCTATTTATATGAGTAATATCTTTTATGGTCATGCACCCTTGATGAGTGGTCTATTTTTATTGAATCTCGATAGTAGTGATACACATATTCATAGTATTGAAGCCAAAAGATATAAGTTTAATAATGATAGTGCAACTTATTTGTGGCACTACCGTTTAGGTCATATTGGTGTAAAGCGCATGAAGAAACTCCATGCTGATGGGTTTTTGGAATCACTTGATTATGAATCACTTGATGCTTGCGAACCATGCCTCATGGGCAACATGACTAATACCCCGTTCTCTGGAACAATGGAGCGAGCAACAGACTTGTTGGAAATAATACATACTGATGTATGCGGTCCGATGAGTGTTGAGGCTCGCGGCGGGTATCGTTATTTTCTGACCTTCACAGATGATTTGAGCAGATATGGGTATATCTACTTGATGAAACATAAGTCTGAAGCATTTGAAAAGTTCAAAGAATTTCAGAGTGAAGTGGAAAATCATCGTAACAAGAAAATAAAGTTTCTACAATCTGATCGTGGAGGTGAATATTTGAGTTACGAGTTTGGTCTTCATTTGAAACAACGCGGAATAGTTTCGCAACTCACGCCACCCGGAACACCACAACGTAATGGTGTGTCCGAACGTCGTAACCGTACTTTATTAGATATGGTGCGATCTATGATGTCTCTTACTGATTTACCGCTATCGTTTTGGGGTTATGCTTTAGAGATGGCTGCATTCACATTAAATAGGGCACCATCTAAATCCGTTGAGCTGACACCATATGAACTGTGGTTTGGCAAGAAACCCAAGTTGTCGTTTCTTAAAGTTTGGGGCTGCGATGCTTATGTGAAAAAGCTTCAACCTGATAAGCTCGAACCCAAATCGGAGAAATGTGTCTTCATAGGATACCCAAAGGAGACTGTTGGGTACACCTTCTATCACAGATCCAAAGGAAAAATATTCGTTGCTAAGAATGGATCCTTTCTAGAGAAGGAGTTTCTCTCGAAAGAAGTGAGTGGGAGGAAAGTAGAACTTGATGAGGTAATTGTACATGCTCCCTTATTGGAAAGTAGTTCATCACAGAAATCAATTCCAGTGATTCCTACACCAATTAGTGAGGAAGCTAATGATGATGATCATGAAGCTTCTGATCAAGTTACTACCGAACCTCGTAGGTCAACTAGAGTAAGATCCGCACCAGAGTGGTAAGGTAATCCTATTCTGGACGTCATGTTACTTGACCATGACGAACCTACGAACTATGAGGAAGCGATGATGAGCCCAGATTCCGTGAAATGGCTTGAGGCCATGAAATCTGAGATGGGATCCATGTATGAGAACAAAGTATGGACTTTGGTTGACTTACCCGATGATCGGCAAGCCATTGAGAATAAATGGATCTTCAAGAGGAAGATGGACGCTGATAGTAGTGTTACTATCTACAAAGCTCGAATTGTCGCAAAAGGTTTTCGACAAGTTCAAGGTGTTGACTATGATGAGATTTTCTCACTCGTAGCGATGCTTAAGTCTGTCCGAATCATGTTAGCAATTGCCACATTTTATTGAATCTGGCAAATGGATGTCAAAACTGCATTCCTTAATGGATTTCTTAAAGAAGAGTTGTATATGATACAACAAGAAGGTTTTGTCTATCCTAAAGGTGCTAACAAAGTGTGCAAGCTCAGCGATCCATCTATGGACTGGTGCAAGCATCTCGGAGTTGGAATATACGCTTTGATGAGTTGATCAAAGCATATAGTTTTATACAGACTTGCGGTGAAGCATGTATTTACAAGAAAGTGAGTGGGAGCACTACAGCATTTCTGATAAGTATATATGAATGACATATTGTTGATCGGAGATAATGGAGAATTTTCTGGAAAGCATAAAGGAGTGTTTGAAAGGAATTTTTCAAAGAAAGACCTCGGTGAAGCTGCTTACATATTGAGCATCAAGATCTAACAAGACGCTTGGTAAGTTTTTTCAGTGAGTACATACCTTGACAAGATTTTGAAGTAGTTCAAAATGGAACCGTCAAAGAAGGAGTTCTTGCGTGTGTTGCAAGGTGTGAAGTTGAGTAAAGACTCAAAACCCGACCACGGTAGAAAATAGAAAGAGAATGAAAATTCATTCCCTATGCCTCAGTCATAGGTTCTATGAAGTATGATATGATGTGTGCCAGACCTATTTTGAACCTCACCATGAGTTTGGCAAGATGGTACAATAGTGATCCAGGAGTGGATCACTGGACAGCGGTCAAAATTATCCTTAGTGGAATAAGGAAATATTTCTCGGTTATGGAGGTGATAAAGAGTTCGTCGTAAAGAGTTACGTCGATGCATGCTTTGACACCGATCTGGATAACTCTGAGTCTCGATCTGGATACATATTTAAAGTGGGAGCATTTAGCTAGAGTAGCTCCCTGCATAGTATTGTAGACATAGAAATTTGCAAAATACATACGGATCTGAATGTGGCAGACCCGTTGACTAAACCTCTCTCACAAGCAAAACATGATCACACATTAGTACTCTTTGGGTGTTAATCACATGGCGATGTGAACTAGATTATTTACTCTAGTAAACCCGTTGGGTATTGGTCACATGGAGATGTGAAATATAGAGTATTAAATCACATGACGATGTGAACTATTGGTGTTAAATCACATGGCAATGTGAACTAGATTATTGACTCTAGTGCAAGTGGGAGACTGAAGGAAATATGCCCTAGAGGCAATAATAAAGTTGTTATTTATATTTCCTTATATCATGATAAATGTTTATTATTCATGCTAGAATTGTATTAACCGGAAACTTAGTACATGTGGGAATACATAGACAAACAGAGTGTCCCAAGTATGCCTCTACTTGACTAGCTCGTTAATCAAAGATGGTTATGTTTCCTGACCATAGACATGTGTTGTCATTTGATGAACGGGATCACATCATTAGAGAATGATGTGATGGACAAGACCCATCCGTTATCTTAGCATAATGATCGTTTAGTTTTATTACTATTGCTTTGATCATTACTTATACATGTTCCTCTGACTATGAGATTATGCAACTCCCGAATACCGGAGGAACACCTTGTGTGCTATCAAACGTTACAACGTAACTGGGTGATTATAAAGATGCTCTACAGATGTCTCCGAAGGTGTTTGTTGGGTTGGCATAGATCGAGATTAGGATTTGTCACTCCGTGTTTCGGAGAGGTATCTCTGGGCCCTCTCGGTAATGCTCATCACTATAAGCCTTGCAAGTAATGTGACTAATAAGTTAGTTGTAGGGTGAAGTATTATGGAACGAGTAAAGAGACTTGCCGTTAACGAGATTGAACTAGGTATGGTGATACCGATGATCCAATCTCGGGCAAGTAACATACCGATGACAAAGGGAACAACGTATGTTGTTATGCTGTTTGACCGATAAAGATCTTCGTAGAATATGTAGGAGCCAATATGAGCATCCAGGTTCCACTATTGGTTATTGACCAAAGATGTGTCTCGGTCATGTCTACATAGTTCTCGAACCCATAGGGTCCGCACGCTTAACGTGCGATGACGATTCGTACTATGAGTTTATGTAATTTGATGTACCGAAGGTCGTTCGGAGTTCTGGATGAGATCACGGACATGACGAGGAGTCTCGAAATGGTCGAGACATAAAGATTGATATATTGGACCATGTTATTCGGACACAGGAAGTGTTCCGGATAGTTTCGCGTAAAACTGGAGTGCCGGAGGGGTTACCAAAACACCCCGAGGGAACTAATGGGCCACCATGGGCCCTATTGGAGAGAGAGGAGGGCAGCCAGGGTAGCCCCCCCCCCCCCCCCCGAGTCCGAATAGGACAAGGGAAGGGGGGCGCCCCCTTTCCTACTCCCTCTCCCTTTCCTTCCTTCCCTCTCTCTCCCTCTTGGTGGAATCCTACTAGGACTTGGAGTCCTAGTAGGACTCCCCTCCTTGGGCGCGCCCCCTAGGGCCGGCCGGCCTCCTCCCTCCCTCCTTTATATATGAGGGAGGGGGTACCCCATAGACACACAAGTTGATCTTTTAGCCGTGTGCGGTGCCCCCCTCCATAGTTACACACCTCGATCATATCGTCGTAGTGCTTAGGCGAAGCCTTGCGCCGGTAACATTATCATCACCTCACCACGCCGTCGTGCTGACGGAACTCTCCCTCGGCCTCAACTGGATCAAGAGTTCGAGGGACGTCATCGAGCTGAATGTGTGCTGAACGCGGAGGTGCCGTACGTTCGGTGCTTGGATCGGTTGGATCGCGAAGACGTTCGACTACATCAACCGCGTTACTAAATGCTTCCGCTTTCGGTCTACAAGGGTACGTAGACACACTCTCCCCGCTCGTTTATATGCTTCTCCTAGATAGATCTTGCGCGATCGTAGGCAAAATTTTGAAATACTACGTTCCCCAACAGGAGGAAATGCCGATGGTTATGAACCAGGGCAGAGTAGTCAGGTAGAAAGAGGAAATTCCGATGGTGATTACAGTGGCGAGGTGGACACCGGCGAGGTAGATGGGCACATTTAGGACCAGATGGAAGAAGAAGACACTGATGTTGATAGGGGTCATGCCGATGATTCTAACGAGTCGGATGAAGAAGAAAATGCAGAGGAGGTCTTGAATCCTGCATCATGGAATCATGACTTCTCATCTGCAATGATCGTGAATGATGGACATGATTCTGCCTGGCAATATCACTAGAACAATATTGTGACGGGTGCTATGTATCCCAACAAGCAAGCTCTGAAAGATGCAATAATTAAATAGGCTATGTCCATGCAAAGGGTTTTCATAGCTCAGGTGTCAAGTCAGAAATACCTGACAATGGTATACAAGAACGCAGATTATCCCGCCAGGGTGCACGGCTATCTCCCTAAGTATGGCACAAGTTGGGTGATCAGTGACTTAGTTAATCACACTTGTCTTATTCCTTGCATCCCTCAAGATCATGCCAACCTTTCATCCACGCTTATTGCTCAGTTGTTTTACAACGAGATAGTGGAGGGCAAAGCTATGGAAGTGAAGGCAATCCAGACAAAAGTCTTCGCCAGGTTCAATTACAGAATTTCTTATGGCAAGGCTTGGAGAGCTAAGCATACGGTGCTTGAGAAGGGATCTGGTTCTTATTTGGATGCATATGACTCTGTTGTCCAGCTCCTCCACACACTGCAGCAGCGGAATCCAGGCACCTATGTCGATATCAAAGACCCCTTCGTGCCAGAGTTCCCAACTGTGAGGGTGCTGCATTGTATCTTCTTCTCTTTCGGTGTATGCATCGAAGCTTTCAGACATTGCCGACCGGTGATATGTGTAGATGGTACTTTTCTCACTGGCAACTACAAGGGTCGGATCCTGACAGCCATTGGTCAAGACGGCCAAAATCAAGTTGTCCCACTCGCATTTGCTTTTGTGGAGAGTGAGAACATTGAAAATTGGACATGGTTCTTCAGGCAGCTGAAAATATCAGTTGTGAAGGAGAAGTGCAATGTGTGCATCCTTCATGGCAGACATGGAGGTATACTCAGTGTGATAAGTACACTGATAAACCCAGGCCCTGAGGAACAAACTCCATGGTAGGACTTGCAGAGCCGTTGGTGCATGCGCCATCTGGGGGCTAATTTTTTCTCTCAGTTCTGAAATAAGAACCCGATGAATCTATTCAGAAAACTCTGCAAGCATAACCAGCTATGGAAGTACAATTTGATACATGAAAAACTTAATGTGTGCACGCAGAGATACATTAGCGACAGGAGAGCTGCAAGAGATGCAGCGGTGAGGGCACATGTTGAAGCAGTAGCAGCACAGTTGGCAACAGGAACGACGACTGTGGAGGAGGAGCCTGTTGGGCTATGTGACTTGCCAGGCTTTGACCCACCTGGTACTAGGAGAAGGCTCGGGAGGTCAATTAAAACCTTCCAGCAGTGGATAGAGCATGAGCCTCTGGAGAGGCGATGACCCACAAGTATAGGGGATCAATCGTAGTCCTTTCGATAAGTAAGAGTGTCGAACCCAACGAGGAGCAGAAGGAAATGGCAAGTGGTTTTCAGCAAGCACTGAAATAGTCGGTAACAGGTAGTTTGATAGTAAGATAATTTGTAACAAGCAAGTAACGGTAACGAAAAATAAAGTGTAGCAAGGTAGCCCAATCCTTTTGTGGCAAAGGACAGTCCAAAACGGTCTCTTATGATAAGCAAAGCGTTCCTGAGGGTACACGGGAGTTTCATCTAGTCACTTTCATCATTTTGGTTTGATTCGTGTTCGCTACTTTGATAATTTGGTATGTGGGTGGACCGGTGCTTAGGTGTTGTTCTTACTTGAACAAACCTCCTACTTATGATTAACCCCCTCGGAAGCATCAGCAACTACGAGAAAAGTATTAAGATAAAATCTAACCATAGCATTAAACTTTTGGATCCAAATCAGTCCCTTACGAAGTAGCGCATAAACTAGGGTTTAAGCTTCTGTCACTCTAGCAACTCATCATCTAATAACTACTCCACAATGCATTCCCTTAGGCCCAAATATGGTGAAGTGCCATGTAGTCGACGTTCACATGACACCACTAAGGAGATGGTGTTGTTGAAGATGTTGAGGAATATGGCCCTCCCAAAGATGGGAGAGTTGTTGGTGATGACGATGACGATGATTTACCCCTCCGGGAGGGAAGTTCCCCCGGCGGAATCGCTCCGCCCGAGGGCAAAGTGCTCCTGCCCAAGTTCTGCCTCGAGACGGCGGAGCTTCGTCCCGAAAGTCCTCTCCTTATTTTTCTAGGTAAAAATGACTTATATACCAGAAGAGGGGCACCGGAGGTGGTCCAAGGAGGGCACAACCCACCAGGGCGCTCCTGGGCTCCCTGGCGCGCCCAGGTGGGCCCCCTCTGGTAGTTATTTGCTCCAATATTATTCATATATTGCAAAACAATTCTCCGTAAATTTTTAGCTCATTTGGAGATGTGCAGAATGGGTAATTGACGTAGCTTTTTCAGGTCCAGAATTCTAGCTACCGGCATTCTCCCTCTTTGTGTAAACCTTGCATATTATGATAGAAAAGGCATTGGAAATACTCCAAAAAGCATTATTATGCATAAAACACTATAAATAATAGTAGGAAAACATGATGCAAAATGGACGTATCAAGAGGTGGTCTTTGCTACATAACGCACATGGAGCAAGGTATGGTGTCATGACAACCAACCTCGCGGAAACATACAACTTTGTCCTGAGAGGAAACGGGGCATTGTCAAGAGGTGGTCTATGGCATCGTTGAGGGTATTTTCTATGGCACGGTGAAGTATTTCAGAGATAAACGGTAAAAAGCATAGCAACATATTTTGAACAACCCGAATACACGTTATTGTGAAAGAGTCATGAAGTACATGGACGAAAATATGCAAAAAAGCTAGGTCACACACTGTAGTCGCCATCAGTAATCAAGAAAGAAGGTTTGAGGTCCGCTTAGCCAACAACAAATTCAGATGTGGAAATGAGTTGAGGACGCATGAGGTGAAAATTAGAAATGAAGCCTGGCCAACGTGTGAGTGCACATGCAACAAACCGAAATTGCTTCACCTACCTTGCTCACATGTACATGCTGCTTGCGGGAAGCTGGGAATGGATGCAATATCGTTTGTGTCTCCATTTTTTCTGAAAGAGTCTGTCCTCAATACCTGGACAGGTGAGCTGCTGGGTTTTCGATCAATGGGTAACTTCAACACCGTCAACCTCGCTGAAAGACGTTACATTCCAAACACAGAGCATATGCATACAAGTAGAGGCAGACAGCAGTGTCAGCGCATCCGGAATGATATGGATGAATCTGAAGCAGGAGATCCGAATAGGCAATGCATTCTATGCAATGAATTTGGCCATAGGGACACTAATTGTCCCACTTTTGTCACTGCCAGTGGTACTGGGTGTGGACGAGGCAACCGGGGACGAATAGGAGCTAGAGGAGGTAGAGGAGTAAGAGGAAGAGGAAGAAGCTAAGCTAGCAGTACTATGTTCTAACTTTGTATTAAGTGTGGCACCATGGTCTGAATTTCCAGGTTAGTTACCCTGCCTCTTATCTTGAAGTTATCATGCATATGGTTTTACAGAAGATACCCGCACGGCTTACTAAAACTTTCTCTTTGGTAAATGCAGATCTAGAAGTTCCCGGAACCGTTGAGCGGCATAGATCACTCGGGGCCTGGAGGCCTACTTAATGTGGCTTTTCGGCAAGGTGATGTTCACGGAGAACCATGTCACCACTATTAGCGCGTGCTACATCGCTATGGCACTGGAGATAGCGAGCGCTGAGACGGTGGATCAGATCACACAGAGGAGTTGGGGTTCGGCGGTCTTAGCGGCTACATACCGAGGTATGTGCAACGGTTTCCAGCTTACAATGAGAAAGCCGTCCCCTCTTGGATTCCCTATATTCCTGCAGCTATGGTCGTGGGAGAGGTTCTCTATAGGGCGACCAGATGTACGTGTTCATGAGCCTATAGACGCCCTGTTTGATGCTGACGACATCGACATGCCTACTTTCAGTCTGTGTTGGATACGTCGCTCGGTATGTATCGTGTTATGGTTTAATGCATCTTATTTGTGCACAAGAGATAGTTCAATGCTAGCGGCTACTAACTTTTGTTTTCCGCGGAGACGCTTTGCTAGTGGTCAGACCAGGAATGCATACACAGCATTGAACGAGCAGTTCGATGCGTACACCGAGGTCATCTGGCAGCCCTACACGGAAGCAGCCATAGATGCAATATACCCCGATGGTATGTCTGTGTTATGCACAAGGGACCGAGATTACTGGATGACGAAATCGAAGATCATCTTCGATGTCTTCATCGAGGAGATGGCAAAATAGAGGGTTATAAGGCAAATTGGTCTTTAGCAGTTGGAGCTGCCCCCTCCCTATAGAGAACCCGATGCCAGCACACATCCACAGGTATTAACCAGTTTTTCAATGTTGCATTACCTTTGACAGTACTCCATTCGAAGCATTAGTTAATTGTTGAACACACACCAAATTTTAGGACGACGAGGAAGGGCATTAACAGGCCAACTGCTGAGTGGCTAGTTAGACTACAGTCGTACGTTACAGAATGGGAGACATCAAACACACATCTATGGCACGAGAATGTCGAGTTTGATCTCGATGAATTCAATCTCTATTTGCGGCGCTACATGACCGGAACACGGTTACGCATCGTTGAGCACTCTCACCTAGATGAGATACCTGACCCTAGTCTGTCGGATATGTACCCGAGCTATGATACTTCAGGCACTAGGCAGTACGCGGTAGGATATATTATCTTTAAGTAAAGTTGTCACATACTTTGACGTGCCTACTTAATAATCATCATGACAATTTTCAAGCTAACTTGACACACGGACTCTACGATGAAGTGACCACCTTTGCAAGATCACTGTCGTCTGGACCTCTTCTTCAGCACTGGCCTGCGCTCTAGCGCTTCTTGACACACATGCAGAACAAGATACGAGCTGACTACGAGGCTATCATGTGCACCCGGAGAAGCGACGTTGTTCACCACCATCACCAGCAGCAGCCGCCGCGTCCCTCCACGCACCGACATCAGCCACGTCCACGTCTAGCACAGCAGCCGACGGCCAGGCCACCCCCTCCTGACCAACCTGGCAGTTCGACATGGAAGCACCCACAGCACTATGGTCCCACGTCAAGCTTCGTGTTTCCTCCACAGTCACAGCAGCATGGTCCCACGTCAGGATTCGTTTTTCAGCCAGAGCAGCACCCATAGCCAGCAGGTATGTCTCTTCATATTTATTGTTTCCAATATCAATTGAGGCAGCCTCATTCTTCATGACTTAACGTTCCCTCCTGTAGGAGCCTACGGATATCAAGAGTCTATGTCCGGATCCACGTGGGGGAGTGATCAACATCCTGAGGAGAACATACATGATCAGACATTACAACACACCCAGTGGATGAACATGTTTTCGACTCCTCCACCTGGCCCCACACAGGATACACAGTATGACTAGGACGAGTCTGAGATTCATCCTCGTAACATTAGGCCACCCCACAGGTTGGGATGGTTGACGCCTCAAGCATCGCCTGAGCGCCATGGCAGACGTCGTCAGTGACGCTTCTATCTATCAGTAGAGACATGACTATCTACTTATGTATGAGACTTCTGTCTATTCTATGTACGAGACAAATGACTATGTACTTATGTATGAGACATATGCCTACTCTATTTTAGTACTCTGTTTTCCAAACTAAAACATCATATTTAGATAGAACATAATGCTCGTACAATAAGACAGTACAAACAACTAGATACAACTACATCTAAAATAAACGGTAGGTAGGACTGAACTTACAACATACAACTTAAAAACTACATGAAGTCATTAGCGTCATCCTCCATCGATGCAGAACTCTTGCCCTTCAACGATGAAGAACTCTTGCCCTTCGATGATGCAGAACTCTTGCCCTTCAACGATGAAGAACTCTTGCCCTTCGACGATGAAGAACTCTAGCCCTTCGACGATGTAGAACTCTTGCCATGCGGCATGAAGATACCGTCTTCATCCTCGTTGTCGGCAGTCCATAAAGAAGTATGTTCCACTGCAACCTTTAGGTACGTTTCACTCTTAGATTGTTGCTTCATCCACCTTCCATGCAACTTGAGAAGTTCTTTCCGTATCTCCTCAAAGGTCCTGGAAGGCCACCCACACCTACTTAATGCGTGAGCCAGCTCATTCAGTAGGGTGTCACTACTGATGAGTTCGTCCCACAGAACTAATATGTTGTCAACCCTGAAATCGGCGGCTAAATGAAAAGATATTTTGACATACTAGTGTGCAAACCTACGATTAAAAGGATGTCCGGACATCTTGGCGAGACTACGAGACTACACAAGAATGCTTACACGCGCTAGTGTCGAGGGTGTTTTATAGGTTGAGAACACAAAGAAAGGAGGGAACTCGGAAATGGGAAAATACTGGTGGGAACTAGAGAGCGGGAAAATACTGGCGGGAACTAGAGAGCGGGAAAATATGGTGGGAACTAAGAAAGCGGGTAAAATTTCACGGGAGATACGGGCGGGAACTAGAGAGCGAAAAAATATGTCAGGAACTAGCAAAGCGGGAAATGGCGGTCCGAGATATAAGCAGGAAATGTGGGGAAATGGGTGCATGCACATGTCGGAAGCAAATTAGACCTAATCGGCCTACAGGTGGCCAATTAGCTCTAATCGGCCTACAGGACGCCAGTTAGTTGTAGACAGCCAGTAGGTGGCTGGCAGGATCTACAACTAGTGGCCGACAGGCCTGTCGTCCACCCCTAGGCTGATAGGAGGCCAATCGGCCACCCCAAAGCCGACTGGGGGCCAATCGGCTTCCCACAAGCTGACTGGATCCAGTCGGCCACCAGTAGGCTAAGGGTGTATTATTTTTAAAAATAAAAATTTCGGCGTAATATTTCTAAAAATTAATAAAAAAAAATGTATTATTTAAAAAAGAAATAGCTCTTGCATGCTAGGTGTGTGCTGAGATTCAAGCAATGATGCTAGTGCGTTGCATCTAGGGATGAAAATGGAGGGAAACTTTTCGCTGTTCCGGAGGAAAAATGAAAATGGAAATGAAAATAATTTTTTTCAGTGAAAACAAAAACAAAAATGAAACAGTGTTTTTCGGTGGAATAGACGTGGAAATGGGACTTTCAGTTTTCGTGAATATGGAATTTCCGTTTTTACTATAGGCATGTGGCTGCTTTGTAGCCGAACTACCAAAATAACAAATAATGACACAATGAGTACATTGGATCATTTGAAGCCCAACTTCTACTAGCACACCCGTACTCAACCAGAACCTATACGCAATTGTCCATTACTACAACAATACTACACTGAGTTGCTAACATAATCATATTATTTTTAGCCATGTTAACAATTCACTAAATTTGTTTGTTGTGTGTATTTTTGTATGATTCAAGGGGATTTTAAGCTCCGGTCAACGCCCGCTTCCATTTCTATATCCGCTCTGTATTTGTTTCCGATAGTATCTGTTTTCATATTCATTTCCGGGGGTTTTGTATTCGTTTCCGCTTTTATAAAAAAAATGAAAACAAATGTAGTAGCACCCAGTTCCGTCCGTTTCAGCTCCATTTTCGTCCCTAGTTGCATCATGCCGGTTGCATCACGCAATGTGCGAGTGGACAGAGACGTAATCCCTCTATTTCTTTACGGAAGGAGTATTGATCAAGCACGGGCAGCTCCACTAGAAAGCCTGATTCAGAGAGAAAATGAGAGTGTTACCTGAATGCAGCCTTGCATCACTCTTCCTACCACCTTGTAGTATTGGTTTAGCCATTTTGTGCTATATATATAAATCGAGGCGAAAACCTGTTTCGGGAGAACCGATAGGAATAGGTTCAGTTCCTTTTTTGAGATATAAAGATACGAACAGGTTCCAGGGCGCAGCGATGTCTCGCTCCATGCGAGACAGTAGCTTGGCTCGCCTACACAAAGCCCGTAGTGGGCCGGCCAAGTACCATGTGGATTCATCACAGCGAAGTTACACACGTGTTTTTTTTACTTTCTTATATTTAAAAAATTAATAAATACATATATTTTGAAAATAATAATTCAATTAATTTTTATAACTGTTCATTTAACATTTAAAATGCTCATGCAGTTTAAAATAACGTGAGCTTAACTTTTAAAAAATATTTGTACCATTCAAAAAATGTATTTCATATTTTAAAAAAGTTCACATGTTTCAAGAAAATGTGCATTATATTTTTGAAAAAATTTATACAGGTTTCGAAAATCTTTGTGTAATTCAAAATAAAAGGTTCTATACCAATCAACAAATGGATGTTACATTTGAGAAAATGCTCACACATTTCAAAATTATGTTTGAGACATTTAAAAAATGTCGCTAAATTTAAAACAAGTTTCTTGTCATTCAAGAAAATGTTTCGATGTGTATTTGAAAAATGTTTAACATGTCTTTGAAAAAATGTTCAGAAACATGTTAATCATGTGTTTGAGAATTGTTTAAACATGTATAAAAATGTTTTAGATGTAAATGTATAGTGTAAATTAAAAACAGTAGACATCAAAACATATAATTAAAAAAATATGTACTGAAAGAATGTTAAATGTTTATAAAAAAGGTTCTTGATGTATATGAAGAATATATAATGCATGCAAAGATGAAACATTTGTTGAGAAAAAATAGAATTTAAATGAAAAATAACCCAAACAAAACCATTGAAAACCGATGAAAGAAACAATGGAAAAAAGAAAAGGAAAAGTAATAAATAAAGAAAATAAGAGGAACCCCGAAAAAACAATGCAAATTAGTGAAAACTCGATAACGAAAAGCACAACAACAAAAATCTCGTGCGACAACTTCAGAACTGGGTCGGCCTAGTAGCGTCGCGCGTGAGAGAGAGACCTACTTACATCTCACAATGGGTGAGAAATCACTCCTGTGCAGGTTACATGATAATCTACATGTTACAAGGCACAGGGTTTCACTACAATTCGATGGGCTAGGCCTGTTATCTCAAGCAAGGGCCTAAAATATGGCAGGCTTGGAGATATAGGGCGATGACTATAAGTTTCAAATCAATTCGTTGGCCCATTCTAGCGCCCTCATGCCCAGGAGGCGATCCCGAGTCCTTTCTCTGTTGAGAGCTGAGTCCCAAAAGAACTAGTCAAGGTGATATGGGGCAAGCCGTGTAGTTCTCCCGATCTTCACGATTGGAGGGGGGTTTGGGGAGGATTCATGAGGAATACCAAGAACACGGAGCAAATCCAAAGGAAAAGACAACAAAGAACACTATGTGGACAAGACCCAAATAACTCAGATCACAAGCGCAAATAGATCTCAAATATTCGACAACAACAAAGGAATTAAAAATAACTAGGGTAGTTATCCCCCCATCTATAAGAGATGTGAGGGTCTTGAGAGATAATCTTCCCCAAATCTCTAAGAGAGATGGAGGCCTTGGTAAATCCCTTTGGATTCTTCTCCTAATGGAGGTCTTGATTCTCCAAGAGGATATATAGATGAGCAATGCTATCTCAGTTTCTAATTATGCCTTGTTAACCCTAGAGAGGAGGTGGGGAGAAAAGTATATATAAGTCCTCCCATGAAGGGGTGAGGAAGGAAAAGGTACATGGGCCGAGCCCAACTCACTCGTGCGGGCAGGGGCCGGAAGTTTCGGGATTTTCAGAAGGGTTGCAAGTGTTGGCGTAGGCGAGGCCAGAAGTTCTGGGTTTCAGACGTTCTAGGTAGCTTCCGGTAGGTTCTGGGAATCTAGAGAGATGGCGAGATTGTGTAGGGGAAGGTCCGGACTTTCCGGGGTGGATGCCAAGAAGTTTCGGGGCTTCAAGGTAGTATCTTCTTGGCCTTTAAAGTGTCGTATTCATGTTTCTTTATCCTCTTCCATGCTTCACACGTGGATGGTGTCATCGTACTCTTGTGCTTGCACTTCTCTTCAACACGTGTGGTGCTCTCTCAACCTATGTACGCACGAGGGAGGAGGGTCAAGTAGTATACCATCCAAGAGAGAACCAAGACACACAGAAAGGATATAATTCGCCGTAGTATATGTGATGTGTGTTTTCATTGGCGATGGAGCGAAGGCCATGGTGAGGACCCCAGGATGCTCCACATCACAAGGGGTTTCCCTTGCGGGGTCACCCCTGCGCCGCTTTCGCACTCCGGATTGCTCCGCATGGGATGAGAGGGGATTGCACTGGTTTTCCTTTTTCCCTTTCCAGTTTATGTATGCTCCCCCGTAGAGAGCATGGGTGTGCTCCGCCAGGGAGGACGGGTGTGCTTCGTCATGAGGAATACCTTGTACTCATGGCAAAGCACACCATTCCCCACGCACAGAAGCACACCCATAATTCGCGGTGAAGCACACCTATGCTCTGCGACAAAGCACACCTGTGTCGCCCTTAGATCACATCCATGCCTCACCTTTTTTTCCTTTTTGAGGCACACACATGATCCATCGTGTTGGAGCACACCTACGCTTTGTGGTGAAGCACCTGCGTTTTGCGTCGATGCACATATGTGCTCCACCTTGTTAACCTTTTCGGGTACACCTGTGCTTCACCATTGGAGCACACTTATGCTTCACGGTGAAGCACACCCATGCCCCACCTTTGGAGTGCATCTGTTTCATGTTTTTTTCCTTTTCAGTTGCACATGCTTCACCACGGGGAAGCACATCTGTGCATTGTAGCGAAGCACACCTACACTTCATGAAAAATCACAACTGTGCTTGTCGGCCCAACAGGAACCGAGGTACCATGGGCCTACGGACCTAAGGCTTGAGGGTGGCCCCCACGGCATGGCCTCACCCAAGACAACACAACTGAAGGTTTGAACCCTCCAAGAATTGGGAGTATGGGCCACCAGAGCTCAGTTCATGGCACTCCACAAGACTCTC
Source organism: Aegilops tauschii subsp. strangulata (assembly GCF_002575655.3). NCBI lineage: Eukaryota > Viridiplantae > Streptophyta > Magnoliopsida > Poales > Poaceae > Aegilops > Aegilops tauschii. The sequence goes on from NC_053035.3 coordinate 382,488,453, forward strand.
GGCTCCGAGAAGCACCTCTCGGGGTCCCTGGGAAGCACTTCGCCAGCTTGGCCCGCCTCCGTGAAGGAGGCGGGGATCCTACTGCCAGAGGCATAAAATGTGCCCATTCTCCCTCCACTGTTACAAACGTCAGCAGCAGTGAGGGGACGCATCAGAATCGTCCGCGGCGTATGGGCTCCGGCGGGGTGCACCACTCACCCGGGTCTTCAACTATGGCTCCTAAAAGATTTACCTACTCCGAGTGGCTGACGACCGTCAACTCTGTACGGGTGAAGCTACAGCCGGTTGCCCATGGAACAATACGGTGCCCCGACAGCCATCATCCTTGCACGGACAGGCATGCCACAAGTAGTCATGTCACACCAGTACAAGCTACACCGACTCTTCATTTGTTTATATTGGGCCAATGAAAGCCTTCGAAAGGAGGGACGAGCCCTCTAAGTAGTATAAATAGGGGAAGGCTACTACCTTCAAAGGCAACTGATTCATTCGCAACTCAACACACATATTGTAGCCAGTCCATAGATAAATATTGATACGTCTCCAACGTATCTACTTTTCCAAACACTTTTGCCCTTGTTTTGGACTCTAACTTGCATGATTTGAATGGAACTAACCCGGACTGACGCTGTTTTCAGCAGAATTGCCATGGTGTTATTTTTGTGCAGAAACAAAAGTTCTCGGAATGACCTGAAACTTCACGGAGATTATTTTTGGAAATAATAAAAATACTGGTGAAAGAATCAAGGCCAGGGGGCCCACACCCTGTCCACGAGGATGGGAGGCGCGCCTGGCCCCCTGGGCGCGCCCCCTACCTCGTGGGCCCCCTGGAGCTCCACCGACCTCAACTCCAACTCTATATATTCACGTTCGGGGAGAAAAAAAATCAGGGAGAAGGATTCATCGCGTTTTACGATACGGAGCCGCCGCCAAGCCCTAATCTCTCTCGGGAGGGCTGGTCTGGAGTCCGTTCGGGGCTCCGGAGAGGGGAATCCGTCGCCATCGTCATCATCAACCATCCTCCATCACCAATTTCATGATGCTCACCGCCGTGCGTGAGTAATTCCATCGTAGGCTTGCTGGACGGTGATGGGTTGGATGAGATTTATCGTGTAATCGAGTTAGTTTTGTTAGGGTTTGATCCCTAGTATCCATTATGTTCTGAGATTGATGTTGCTATGACTTTGCTATGCTTAATGCTTGTCACTAGGGCCCGAGTGCCATGATTTCAGATCTGAACCTATTATGTTTTCATGAATATATGTAAGTTCTTGATCCTATCTTGCAAGTCTATAGTCACCTACTATGTGTTATGATCCGGCAACCCCGAAGTGACAATAATCGGGACCACTCCCGGTGATGACCATAGTTTGAGGAGTTCATGTATTCACTATGTGTTAATGCTTTGGTCCGGTACTCTATTAAAAGGAGGCCTTAATATCCCTTAGTTTCCAATAGGACCCCGCTGCCACGGGAGGGTAGGACAAAAGATGTCATGCAAGTTCTTTTCCATAAGCATGTATGACTATATTCGGAATACATGCCTACATTACATTGATGAATTGGAGCTAGTTCTGTGTCACCCTATGTTATAACTGTTGCATGAATAATCACATCCGGCATAATTCTCCATCACCGATCCAATGCCTATGAGCTTTTCACATATTGTTCTTTGCTTATTTACTTTTCCGTTGCTACTGTTACAATCACTACAAAACCCAAAAATATTACTTTTGCCACTGTTACCGTTACTTCCATACTACTTTGCTACTAAACACTTTGCTGCAGATATTAAGTTATCCAGGTGTGGTTGAATTGACAACTCAACTGCTAATACTTGAGAATATTCTTTGGCTCCCCTTGTGTCAAATCAATAAATTTGGGTTGAATACTCTACCCTCGAAAACTGTTGCGATCCCCTATACTCGTGGGTTATCAAGACTATTTTCTGGCACCGTTGCCGGGGAGCATAGCTCTATTCTTTGAGTCACTTGGGATTTATATCTGCTGGTCACTATGAAGAACTTGAAAGACGAGAAAACCAAAATTTATCCCTCAACTACGAGGGGAGGTAAGGAACTGCCATCTAGGTCTGCACTTGATTCACCTTCTGTTTTGAGTAAGCTTGCGACACCTAAACCTGCTTCTGCTATTAATTCTGATATGTCGCATGTTATTGATGATGCCACTTCTGCTATGCATGATACTTATGATGAAACTACTTCTATGCTTGATACTACTGTGCCACTTGGTGAATTTCTTGATGAACAACTTGCTAGGGCTAGAGAGAACGAAATTATTGAAACTGATAATATTGATGAAAGTGATGATGAAGATTCTCCCCCTAGATATGAATTGCCTGTTGTGCCTGAGGGTTATGTCATGGATGAAGAAACTGCTAGAGACTTTCTTGCTTGCAATGATAGGAGTGATCTTAAGAAATTATTAGCTAAGCTGAAACAAAAATCTCTGAATGCTAGAATGAAATATGATACTGCTTATGCTACTTCACCTATCTTTGTTACTGATAAGGATTATGAATTCTCTGTCGACCCTGATATAATTACTTTGGTTGAATCCGATCCTTTCTATGGCTATGAATCTGAAACTGTTGTGGCACATCTTACTAAATTAAATGATATAGCCACCCTGTTCACTAATGATGAGAAAACTCGCTACTATTATATCCTTAAAATATTTCCGTTCTCATTATAGGGTGATGCTAAGATATGGTTTAATTCTCTTGATCCTGGTTGTGTGCGTAGTCCCCAGGATATGATTTATTACTTCTCTGCTAAATATTTCCCTGCTCATAAGAAACAAGTTGCTTTAAGGGAAATATATAATTTTGTGCAAATTGAAGAAGAGAGTCTCCCACAAGCTTGGGGGAGGCTTCTCCAATTACATAATGCTTTGCCTGATCATCCTCTCAAGAAAAATGAAATACTTGATATCTTTTATAATGGACTAACCGATGCTTCCAGAGACCACCTAGATAGTTGTGCTGGTTGTGTTTTCAGGGAAAGAACAGTTGATGAAGCTGAAATTCTATTGAATAATATGTTGACAAATGAAAATAATTGGACACTGCCTGAACCAACTCCTAAGCCAACTCTGAAGAAAAGGGGTATTCTATTTCTCAGTCCTGAAGATATGCAAGAGGCAAAGAAATCTATGAAAGAAAAAGGTATTAACGCTGAAGATGTTAAGAATTTACCTCCTGTTGAAGAAATACATGGTCTAAATTTACCGCCTGTTGAAAAAGCATATGGTCTTGATAACCCGACACAGGTAGTAAAGGTAAATTCTCTCTATAGATATGATAAAACTGAAATCCCTCCTACTAAGTTTGCTAGCCAATGTTTGGATGAGTTTGATAATTTTATTGTCAAACAGGAAAACTTCAATGCTTATGTTGGTAGACAATTAAAACACAATGCTTATATGATTGAACGCTTGAGTGATTATATGTCCAGAGTTAAAGGTGAACTTAAACTCATTTGTAAACATGCTTCTATGGTTACCACTCAAGTAGAACAAGTACTTAAGGCTCAGAATGATTTGCTCAATGAATTGAATAGTAAGAATAATGACTTTTCTGTTAGAGTTGCAACTAGAGGGGGTAAAATGACTCAGGAACCTTTGTATCCTGAGGGCCACCCTAAGAGAATTGAGCAAGATTCGCATAGAACTAATGTTGATACACCTAGTCCTTCTAAAAAGAAGAAAAAGAAAAATGATAGGACTTTGCATGCTTCTAGTGAACCTGTTGTTGACACACCTGAGAATCCCAATGATATATCTATTTCTGATGCTGAAACACAATCTGGTAATGAACATGAACCTAGCGATAACGTTAATGAAGATGTTCATGTTGATGCTCAACCTAGCAATGACAATGATGTAGAAACTGAACCTGCTGTTGATCTTGATAACCCACAATCAAAGAATCAACGTTATGATAAGAGAGACTTTGTTGCTAGGAAGCATGGTAAAGAAAGAGAGCCATGGGTTCAAAAACCCATGCCTTTTCCTCCTAAACCATCCAAGAAAAAGGATGATGAGGATTTTGAGCGCTTTGCTGAAATGATTAGACCTATCTTTTTGCATATGCGTTTGACTGATATGCTCAAAATGAATCCTTATGCTAAGTACATGAAAGAAATTGTTACAAATAAAAGAAAGATACCGGAGGCTGAAATTTCCACCATGCTTGCTAATTATACTTTTAAGGGTGGAATACCTAAGAAACTAGGAGATCCAGGAGTACCCACTATACCATGCTCCATTAAAAGAAACTATGTTAAAACTGCCTTATGTGATCTTGGAGCCGGTGTTAGTGTTATGCCTCTCTCTTTATATCATAGACTTGATTTGAATAAGTTGACACCTACTGAAATATCTTTGCAAATGGCCGATAAATCAACTGCTATACCTGTCGGTATTTGTGAGGATGTGCCTGTTGTGGTTGCAAACGTTACTATTTTAACAGACTTTGTTATTCTTGATATTCCCGAGGACGATAGTATGTCCATTATTCTTGGAAGACCCTTTTTGAACACTGCAGGGGCTGTTATTGATTGCAACAAAGGCAATGTCACTTTTCATGTTAATGGCAATGAGCATACGGTACACTTTCCGAGGAAACAAACTCAAGTTCATAGTATCAACTCTATTGGAAAAATTCCATCGATTATTATTGGAGGTTTTGAATTTCCTCTTCCTACTGTCAAAAACAAACATGATATTCTTATTGTTGGAGATGTGCATATCCCCGTTGAGGTAACCTAGTGTTGTTCAAAATTTCTCCGGTTCCATGTTATTCGAAAAGAGTTTGTTAACAAGACTTGATCAACCTTGTTAGTGGATTCCTTTTGATGAGCATGAGATGGATGAAGTTAGAAAGCACAACCTTCTGTACCCTCCTTTTACTTTCTGTTATTTAGATTAGATAAAGCAAAAATAATATTTTCTGTTAGTTTTCTGAATTATCCGTGCAATAAAAAATACCCCGGAAATAAAAGTTCTCCAAATGCCCCGAAAATGAAATATGATTTTTTCTAGAATATTTGAGAATATCTGGCACTGAGAACACAACAGGGGGAGCAAGCACCTGGCCACGAGGGTCCAGGGCGCGCCCACCCCCCTGGGCGCGCCCTCCTGCCTCGTGGGCCCACGGTGGCTCCCCTCCACTTATTCCAGCCACCACACACTCTTTCTTCCTCCCAAAAAAATCACCAACCAGCTCAAGCACGAGTTCTAGCTCATTTTGCTGCGATTTTCGATCTCCTTGCTCAAAGCCCCTCTCCAACTGCTTTGGGGGATTGTTCTTCGATATGTGACTCCTCCAATGGTCCAATTAGTTTTTGTTCTAGTGCTTTATTCATTGCAAATTTTTGCTGCTTAGGTGACCCTGTTCTTGAGCTTTCATGTCAAATTTATATGGTCCCAAGTAGTTCTAATGCATGATATAGTCTCTAGGCACTTGTGGGAGTAGTTGCTATCAATTTTATTGAGTTTGGTTCACTTTTATTTTAATTTACTAAAATTTTCAGAAATTTTCAGAAAATGATGAAGAGATTTTTGAGGGGTTCTTCGAGCCGAAGCTCGAAGGATAAGCAAAGTGAAGAAGAAGAGAGGCCCAAGTATAATCTCCCTCGCACCGCGGAAGTTCGGCCGTGTGAATGGCCTTGTGATGATTTCTTGAGAGCAGCCGGGATTTATGATGATTTTTATGAGTTGGCTGAGAATGCAGGCCTCACCGACTTCCTCCATGACCAACGTGAACAGTATCTCTTACTCAGTAATATCTTTGTTCAAAATTTTCATTTCCATGCTAGGAGGTCACCACCTTCGGTGGATTTCTATTTATATGATGAGTATAAGGAGATGCCCCTTTCTGAATTTTGTGAGGTTTGCAAATTGCCCTTTTTGGGTAGCGTAGAGGAACCACATCATGACGTTGTGGAAGGGTTTATTGATACAATTGCTGTAGGGGAAACTAGGAAAGTTTCCAATGCACGAACTACTAGCATACATTTTCCTGTTTTACGTTACTTTGCAATATTTGCTAGTAGATGCTTAATTGGTCGCGGAAACTGTGGCAAACTTAGTGCCCCTGATATTGTTCTTTTGTGCCATGCCCTGTTTCGTGATGGCACATTTAGTATGGGCGCTATTGTTGCAAAACGGTTAAATCTTAACCGTACTAAGGGCCCCATCTTGGGAGGCATCTTCGCCTCGCGCCTTGCTGCACATTTTAATATACCTATTAGACATTATGAGAAAGAAGAAAAGTTGCTACCTCCTGTTTTTCTAGATTATACGAGTATGGTAGCACATGATTTCATTGTTAAGAACAGGAAAAAGGAGCTTAACTATAGACTGATATTTGATAAAAATCACCCTGAGACTATTACTTTGCCTGCTCCTTCCTTGTTTGACTTATCTGCAGGCAAGTACCTTGTTCCGCTAGAGGCCATTCACGCCTACCGGAACCACACATCAGTTACAGAGCCAGATCCGGAACCACAATTTTTTCCTCCACGACAGTCTGTTTATCAGTGGAATCCGGAGGAGATTGCCAACCAGTGGCAACCCAAGGCTTCATCTCAGTACGACCCCAACTACAACTTTGGATATCTGCCAGGCCAGCCGTGGCAATAGACCAACTTAGGCCAAAAGCCTAAGCTTGGGGTAGTATGTATTTCTCACCGACATTACATTCATGATCACACACTCATTGCTAGTTGTCGGTGCTCATACTTTTTCACTGTAATATCCATGCTAGTTTATTTTCCTTTTTCTTGCTTTCTTCTTGTGTGTTTGAAAAACCTTAAGAAAAATTAAAAAATTAGTTGTAGCTTTTAGCTAGTTTACTTTCTTGCTGTAGTAGTAATAATTAAAAGAAAACCCAAAAAAGATTTCCTGTTCTTCTTTTGCTTGTTGGGAGCTTTCCCGTGTAAATAGTTTTATTTCTTTTCTTTTCCTTGGGGGTCGAAAGGAGAAGACCATGATGAAAATGTTGAAGTGGCTCTTATATGCATTATTGTTGATTTAACCAAGAGCCCATATTGCCTTGTCTTCTCCTGTTTATTGAATGCTCGCAGATTCCAGCTTAGTCCAATGCACGTGCACTATTATTATTATTCACATCGTTCGGTCGTGCAAGTGAAAGGCAATTATGACGATATATGATGGACTGATTGAGATGAGAGAAGCTGGTATGAACTTGACCTCTTTTGTTTTTGTAAATATGATTAGTTCATCGTTCCAGATTCAGCCTATTATGAATAAACATGTTTGCAATGACAATTAGAGATTATAGTTGCTTATGCCATGCTTAATTAGCTAGGAGTTTATAATGGTTTATCTTGCGTGCCAACATGCTATTAAAATGGTTGTGATGTGGTATGTTAGGGTGGTATTCTCCTTTGAATGATTCGAGTGACTTGACTTAGCACATGTTCACACATGTAGTTGAAACAAATCAACATAGCCTTCACGATATTTATGTTCATGGTGGATTATATCCTACTCATGCTTGCACTCAGTGTTCATTAATTTTAATGCATGTTCATGACTGTTGTCGCTCTCTAGTTGGTCGCTTCCCAGTCTTTTTCTAGCCTTCACTTCTACTAAGAGGGAATACTGCTTGTGCATCCACTTCCATAAACCCCAAAGTTATTCCATATGAGTCCAATATACCTTCCTATATGCGGTATCTACCTGCCGTTCCAAGTAAATTTGTATGTGCCAAACTCCAAACCTTCAAATGAAATTATGTTTTGTATGCTCGAATAGCTCATGTATCAACTAGAGTTGTTTGTATCTTCCATGCTAGGCGGGTTATTCTCAAGAGGAGTGGACTCCGCTCCTCACTCACGAGAAAATGGCTGGTCACCGGGATGCCCAGTCCCATGCTTTATGCAAATCAAATCAAAATAATTGCAAACAAAACTCCCCCAGGATTGTTGTTAGTTGGACGGTAGTTGTTGTTTCGGATCAGCCATGGAGTGTGCTTCTTGCTGGTGGGGGAGTATAAACTTTACCATTCTGTTTGGGAACCGCCTATAATGTGTGTAGCATGGAAGATATCGTCATCTCTCGGTTGTAATGTTGACAATGAAAGTATGCCTCTCAAAATATTATTTATCTCTGCTTTAAAAACGAGCTCTGGCACCTCTACAAATCCCTGCTTCCCTCTGCGAAGGGCCTATCTATTTACTTTTATGTTGAGTCATCACCCTCTTATTAAAAAGCACCAGCTGGAGAGCACCGCTGTCATTTGCATCCATTACTATTAATTTATGTTGGGTATGACTATGACTGGATCTCTTTTACCATGAATTACAATGTCTAGTCAGTCCTTGATCTTTAAAGGTGCTCTGCATTTATGTTTTGCGGTCTCAGAAAGGGTAGCGAGATACCATCTTGTTATATCATATCATGATTGTTTTGAGAAAGTGTTGTCATCCGAGATTTATTATTATTACTCGCTAGTTGATTATGCCATTGATATGAGTAAACATGAGACCTAAGTGTTATTGTGAATGTGGTTAGTTCATAATCTTTGCTGAAAACTTGAATGCTGGCTTTACATATTTACAATAACAAGAGCAAACAGAGTTTGTAAAAGGTTTTCTTTATCACTTTTAGTTTGTCAACTGAATTGCTTGAGGACAAGCAAAGGTTTAAGCTTGGGGGAGTTGGTACGTCTCCAACGTATCTACTTTTCCAAACACTTTTGCCATTGTTTTGGACTCTAACTTGCATGATTTGAATGGAACTAACCCGGACTGACACTGTTTTCAGCAGAATTGCCATGGTGTTATTTTTGTGTAGAAACAAAAGTTCTTGGAATGACCTGAAACTTCACAGAGATTATTTTTGGAAATAATAAAAAATACTGGCGAAAGAATCAAGGCCAGGGGGCCCACACCCTGTCCACGAGGGTGGGAGGCGCGCCCCCTGCCTCGTGGGCCCCCTGGAGCTCCACCGACCTGAACTCCAACTCTATATATTCACGTTCAGGGAGAAAAAAATCAGGGAGAAGGATTCATCGTGTTTTACGATACGGAGCCGCCGCCAAGCCCTAATCTCTCTCGGGAGGGCTGATCTGGAGTCCGTTCGGGGCTCCGGAGAGAGGAATCCGTCGCCATCGTCATCATCAACCATCCTCCATCATCAATTTCATGATGCTCACCGCCGTGCGTGAGTAATTCCATCGTAGGCTTGCTGGACGGTGATGGGCTGGATGAGATTTATCATGTAATCGAGTTAGTTTTGTTAGGGTTTGATCCCTAGTATCCATTATGTTCTGAGATTGATGTTGCTATGACTTTGCTATGCTTAATGCTTGTCACTAGGGCCCGAGTGCCATGATTTCAGATCTGAACCTATTATGTTTTCATGAATATATGTAAGTTCTTTATCCTATCTTGCAAGTCTATAGTCACCTACTATGTGTTATGATCCGGCAACCCCGAAGTGATAATAATCGGGACCACTCCCGGTGATGATCATAGTTTGAGGAGTTCATGTATTCACTATGTGTTAATGCTTTGGTCCGGTACTCTATTAAAAGGAGGCCTTAATATCCCTTAGTTTCCAATAGGATCCCACTGCCACGGGAGGGTAGGACAAAAGATGTCATGCAAGTTCTTTTCCATAAGCACGTATGATTATATTCGGAATACATGCCTACATTACATTGATGAATTGGAGCTAGTTCTGTGTCACCCTATGTTATAACTGTTGCATGAATAATCGCATCCGGCATAATTCTCCATCACTGATCCAATGCCTACGAGCTTTTCACATATTGTTCTTTGCTTATTTACTTTTCCGTTGCTACTGTTACAATCACTACAAAACCCAAAAATATTACTTTTGCCATTGTTACCGTTACTTCCATACTACTTTGCTACTAAACACTTTGCTGCAGATATTAAGTTATCCAGGTGTGGTTGAATTGACAACTCAACTGCTAATACTTGAGAATATTCTTTGCCTGCCCTTGTGTCGAATCAATAAATTTGGGTTGAATACTCTACCCTCAAAAACTGTTGCGATCCCCTATACTTGTGGGTTATCAAATATCAATCTAGAGCAGGAGTAGGGTGTTAGACCAACACGGTGGCCTGAACCTAGATAACTCCGGTGTGTTCTACCTTTTGCTCTTCTTCTGGCGATCAGTGACCTAGGAAGCTAGACACGTTTAGTCCCTGGCCAAACTCACAAAGGGTTGTAGTGGACAACTCAATGTCTGGTTCTTACACACCAACAATGCTCCACCCGCGCACCCGCTTCTCGTAGAGCGCTCGTGTGCAACGTCATTGGTGCACACTAGAAAATGACACATGGCGCACTCTCGTGCACCCCGCCCTCCACTAAACTGGCCTCGATCGGACTGTTCTAAGGGGTGCCCTCTAACTAGTTGCTACCCTATATGGTGCTTATAGTCGAGGGTACGCACATGGGCACTCATGGGCCAAATGATCCGGTTGGCCCTCGTTGTATCCCAGCCGAGTGAGCCACTATCCCACCAGTTTTTTGACGACCATTTAGGAACACATCTTAAAGAACAATTTTAAAGTTCACAAAAAATCGGTTTGGCAAACTTTTTTTAGTTTATAAATATTTTTTGAATTTGTAAATATTTCTCAAACTCGTGATTTTTTTTAACAAAATTGCAACCGGTTTTAGCAGAACATTCTTTGAGTACATGAATAATTTTTTCATACGCAAAATAGTTTTTGAGTTAGTGATTTTTGTTCAACTTCTCAAAATAAATCGAACACATGAACATTTTTTCAAATCCACAAATATTTTGCGAGTCCACAGCCATTTTTCAAATTCATGAACAATTTATTGAAATTTTCGAACATTTTACTAGTTCACAAACAATTTTTCAACCTCCTGATGATTTGACATAATTTGTGAACATTTTTAATCCCCAAACATTGTTTTCAAAATTGCGAGTATTTGTTGAGCTTGTGAACATCTTTCAAAATCACAAACATTCTCTAAACTCATTAACAATTTTTCACATACATAAGATATTTTTAAATTTTTGAACATTACGTGAATTCTTAAAAAAAATTCTAATTTGCAAAATTTTGAAAGTTGACTAATTTTTTTGAACACTTTTTTAATATGCTAACATTTTTAAGTATTCATGAATATTGTTTGAAATTGTGATTTTTTTTCAAATTTTGGAGCATTTGTTTCATATTATTGAACTTTTTTGGAATTCAGGAATATTTTTTCAAATCCGGAACACTTTCCTGTTTGTGTACATTTTTTCAAATGCATGAACATTATTTTAATTCATGAACATATTTTCAAATTCACAAACCTTTTTGAAGTCGCAAACGTGTGTTTTCGAATTTGTGAACATTTTATTTGAAATTCTTGAAATATCTCAATTGAATCATACTCTGATTATTTTTCTAACTATTGTATCATACTTTAGTACAACACACGTGCTAGTATGCTTTTTTCTTTTCTCGTTCCCGACCTGTTTGCTAGGGAGTGTTCGTTTGGTATTTGTTGGGTCGGCAAGCACTCAGGCTATAAAAACAACCGTTTGAAAAGACGGGAGGACGTCCTATGGTTTGCGTGGGCCGATGGATACTTTTAAAACCTCTATCGCCTCAGCAGCCGTTATCTGGCGCTATCGAGCGGGAGCTTCTATTGAGCGCTCTAGGCGCCGTTTCACGCCGCTGGCGCTTGCACGGAGGCGAAGTGGGCCGGCCTAGCAACCTGCTGATAAGCAAAAGGTGAAGAAAAATCATCTCTTCATTCGTCATTCGGGGAGAAGTGGGACATGACCTCCCCGACACCCAAGTAGACGCCACACGAGCTAACCACTGTACCAACGCGAGTGACTTGATTACTTTAGGAAAACGGTGCTCTTTGACCTTCCATTCAGTACAAACATTAAACATATAGGAGTATTATATACCCTCTATAAATTATATTTGAATAAAGAAAAAATAAATGTGAAAATGCATTCACATCAACCGTGAATTCAAACGAAAAGTTCATAAAAATAGAAAAAAATGCGAATTTGAAAAAAGTTCATTGGATTCGAAAAAAAGTTCACCGAATTTGAAAAAAAATCATCAAAATTGTAAAGAGTTCATCAGATTTGAAAAAAATTCATCGAATTTGAAAAAAATCACCGTATTTGGAAAAGGTTCATTGATTTCGAAAAAAAGTTCACCAAATTTGAAAAAAATCATCAAAATTGAAAAGAGTTCATCAGATTTGAAAAATGTTCATCAAATTTGAAACAAAGTTCACCGTATTTGAAAAAAGTTCATCGATTTTCAAAAAAAGTTTGTCGAAATTGAAAAGAGTTCATCGAATTTCAGAAAAGTTCATTGAATTTGAAAAAAACTTCACGAATTTATAGAAGACTTCATAAATTTAGAAAACAAAAAAAGAATGAGAAAAAAAGAATAAGAATAAACCGAACTAAGTAACGAATATAAGAAGAAAAACAAACTATGTGTGCACTAGTGGGGTGGTGGCCTGGTGGTTAGAGCGTAGCGGTTGCATCAGAGTGCCAGCATTTTTTGACGTTTTCTGTAAAATAGAGGAAAGTACTAGAATGGGCCGGCCCACCGCGGGGCGCTGCAGGCGCCGGTTTGCAAAATACACGTTAATGGGCGCCTGGAGTTGTTAGGGAACGTAGTATTTCAAAAAAAATTCCTACGCACATGCAAGATCATGGTGATGCATAGCAACGAGAGGGGAGAGTGTTGTCCACGTACCCTCGTAGACCGAAAGCGGAAGCGTTAACACAACGCGGTTGATGTAGTCGTACGTCTTCACGATCCGACCGATCAAGTACCGAACGGACGGCACCTCCGAGTTCAGCACACGTTCAGCTCGATGACGTCCCTCGAACTCCGATCCAGCCGAGTGTTGAGGGAGAGTTTCGTCAGCACGACGGCGTGGTGACAATGATGATGTTCTACCGACGCAGGGCTTCGCCTAAGCACCGCTACGATATTATCGAGGTGTAATATGGTGGAGGGGGGCACCGCACACGGCTAAGAGATCAATGATCAATTGTGTGTCTAGAGGTGCCCCCCTGCCCCCGTATATAAAGGTGCAAGGGGGAGGCCGCTGGCTTAGGAGGTGTGGCGCGCCAGGAGGAGTCCTACTCCTACCGGGAGTAGGACTCCCCCCTTTCCATGTTGGACTAGGAGTGGAAGAGGGGAAGAGGTGGAGGGGAGGAAGGAAGGGGGGCGCCGCCCCCCTCTCCTTGTCCTATTCGGACTGGGGGGGAAGGGGGACGCGACCCTGCCCTGGCCTCCTCTCCTCTCTTCCACCTAGGCCCACTAAGGCCCATTAGGTTACCGGGGGGTTCCGGTAACCTCCCGATACTCCGGAAAAATCCCGATTTCACCCGGAACACTTCCGATGTCCAAACATAGGCTTCCAATATATCAATCTTTATGTCTCGACCATTTCGAGACTCCTCGTCATGTCCGTGATCACATCCGGGACTCCGAACAACCTTCGGTACATCAAAACATATAAACTCATAATATAACTGTCATCGTAACGTTAAGCGTGCGGACCCTACGGGTTCGAGAACTATGTAGACATGACCGAGACACCTCTCCGGTCAATAACCAATAGCGGAACCTGGATGCTCATATTGGTTCCTACATATTCTACGAAGATCTTTATCGGTCAGACCGCATAACAACTTACGTTGTTCCCTTTGTCATCGGTATGTTACTTGCCCGAGATTCGATCGTCGGTATCTCGATACCTAGTTCAATCTCGTTACCGGCAAGTCTCTTTACTTGTTCCGTAATACATCATCCCGCAACTAGCTCATTAGTTGCAATGCTTGCAAGGCTTATAGTGATGTGCGTTACCGAGTGGGCCCAGAGATACCTCTCCGACAATCGGAGTGACAAATCCTAATCTCGAAATACGCCAACCCAACAAGTACCTTCGGAGACACCTGTAGAGCACCTTTATAATCACCCAGTTACGTTGTGACGTTTGGTAGCACACAAAGTGTTCCTCCGGTAAACGGGAGTTGCATAATCTCATAGTCATAGGAACATGTATAAGTCATGAAGAAAGCAATAGCAACATACTAAACGATCGAGTGCTAAGCTAACGGAATGGGTCAAGTCAATCACATCATTCTCCTAATGATGTGATCCCGTTAATCAAATGACAACTCATGCCTATGGCTAGGAAACATAACCATCTTTGATCAACGAGCTAGTCAAGTAGAGGCATACTAGTGACACTCTGTTTGTCTATGTATTCACACATGTATCAAGTTTCCGGTTAATACAATTCTAGCATGAATAATAAACATTTATCATGATATAAGGAAATAAATAATAACTTTATTATTGCCTCTAGGGCATATTTCCTTCAGTCTCCCACTTGCGCTAGAGTCAATAATCTAGTTCTCATCGCTATGTGATTTAACATCAATAGTTCACATCACCATGTGATTAACATCCATAGTTCACATCGTCATGTGATCAACACCCAAAGGGTTTACTAGAGTCAGTAATCTAGTTCACATCGCTATGTGATTAACACCCAAAGAGTACTAAGGTGTGATCATGTTTTGCTTATGAGATAATTTTAGTCAACGGGTCTGTCACATTCAGATCCGTAAGTATTTTGCAAATTTCTATGTCTACAATGCTCTGCACGGAGCTACTCTAGCTAATTGCTCCCACTTTCAATATGTATCCAGATTGAGACTTAGAGTCATCTGGATCAGTGTCAAAACTTGCATCGACGTAACCCTTTACGACGAACCTTTTGTCACTTCCATAATCGAGAAACATATCCTTATTCCAGTAAGGATAATTTTGACCGCTTGTCCAGTGATCTACTCCTAGATCACTATTGTACTCCCTTGCCAAAATCAGTGTAGGGTATACAATAGATCTGGTACACAGCATGGCATACTTTATAGAACCTATGGCCGAGGCATAGGGAATGACTTTCATTCCTTTTCTATCTTCTGCCGTGGTCGGGCTTTGAGTCTTACTCAATTTCACACCTTGTAACACAGGCAAGAAACTCTTTCTTTGACTGTTCCATTTTGAACTACTTCAAAATCTTATTAAGGTATGTACTAATTGAAAAAACTTATCAAGCGTCTTGATCTATCTCTATAGATCTTGATGCTCAATATGTAAGCAGCTTCACCGAGGTCTTTCTTTGAAAAACTCCTTTCAAACACTCCTTTATGCTTTGCAGAATAATTCTACATTATTTCCGATCAACAATATGTCATTCACATATACTTATCAGAAATGTTGTAGTGCTCCCACTCACTTTCTTGTAAATACAGGCTTCACCGCAAGTCTGTATAAAATTATATCCTTTGATCAACTTATCAAAGCGTATATTCCAACTCCGAGATGCTTGCACCAGTCCATAGATGGATCGCTGGAGCTTGCATATTTTGTTAGCACTTTTAGGATTGACAAAACCTCCTGGTTGCATCATATACAACTCTTCTTTAATAAATCCATTAAGGAATGCAGTTTTGTTTATCCATTTGCCATATTTCATAAAATGCGGCAATTGCTAACATGATTCAGACAGACTTAAGCATAGATACGAGTGAGAAACTCTCATCATAGTCAACACCTTGAACTTGTCGAAAACCTTTTTGCGACAATTCTAGCTTTGTAGACAGTAACACTACTATCACTGTCTGTCTTCCTCTTGAAGATCCATTTAATCTCAATGGCTCGCCGATCATTAGGCAAGTCAATCAAAGTCCATACTTTGTTCTCATATATGGATCGTATCTCAGATTTCATGGCCTCAAGCCATTTCGCGGAATCTGGGCTCATCATCGCTTCCTCATAGTTCGTAGGTTCGTCATGGTCAAATAACACGACCTCCAGAACAGGATTACCGTACCACTCTGGTGTGGATCTCACTCTGGTTTACCTACGAGTTTTGGTAGTAACTTGATCTGAAGTTACATGATCATCATCATTAACTTCCTCACTAATTGGTGTAGGAGTCACAGGAACAGATTTCTGTGATGAACTAGTTTCCAATAAGGGAGCAGGTACAGTTACCTCATCAAGTTCTACTTTCCTCCCACTCACTTGTTTCGAGAGAAACTCCTTCTCTAGAAAGGATCTATTCTTAGCAACGAATGTCTTGCCTTCGGATCTGTGATAGAAGGTGTACCCAACAGTCTCCTTTGGGTATCCTATGAAGACACATTTCTCCGATTTGGGTTTGAGCTTATCAGGATGAAACCTTTTCACATAAGCATCGCAACCCCAAACTTTAAGAAACGACAACTTTGGTTTCTTGCCAAACCACAGTTCATAAGATGTCGTCTCAACGGATTTAGATGGTACCCTATTTAACGTGAATGCAGCTGTCTCTAATGCATAACCCCAAAACGATAGTGGTAGATCGGTAAGAGACATCATATATCGCACCATATCTAATAAAGTACGGTTACGATGTTCGGACACACCATTACACCGTGGTGTTCCAGGTGGCGTGAGTAGTGAAACTATTTCACATTGTTGTAACTGAAGGCCAAACTCGTAACTCAAATACTCTTCTCTACGATCAGATCGTAGAAACTTTATTTTCTTATTGCGATGATTTTCCGCTTCACTCTGAAATTATATGAACTTTTCAAATGTTTCAGACTTCTGTTTCATTAAGTAGATATACCCATATCTGCTCAAATCATCTGTGAAGGTCAGAAAATAATGATACCTGCTACGAGCCTCAATATTCATCGAACCAGATACATCTGTATGTATGATTTCCAATAAATCTGTTGCTCTCTCCATAGTTCCGGAGAACGGCGTTTTAGTCATCTTGCCCATGAGGCACGGTTCGCAAGCATCAAGTGATTCATAATCAAGTGATTCCAAAATCCCATCAGTATGGAGTTTCTTCATGCGCTTTACACCAATATGACCTAAACGGCAGTGCCACAAATAAGTTGCACTATCATTATTAACTTTGCATCTTTTGGCTTCAATATTATGAATATGTGTATCACTACGATCGAGATCCAATGAACCATTTTCATTGGGTGTGTAACCATATAAGGTTTTATTCATGTAAACAGAACAACAATTATTCTCTAACTTTAAATGAATAATCGTATTGCAATAAACATGATCAAATCATATTCATGCTCAACGCAAACACCAAATAACACTTATTTAGGTTCAACACTAATCCCGAAAGTATAGGGAGTGTGCGATGATGATTATATCAATCTTGGAACCACTTCCAATACACATCGTCACTTCATCCTTAACTAGTTTCTATTCATTATGCAACTCCCGTTTCGAGTTACTACTCTTTAGCAACTGAACCAGTATCAAATACCGAGGGGTTGCTACGAACACTAGTAAAATACACATCAATAATCTGTATATCAAATATACCTTTGTTCACTTTGCCATCCTTCTTATCCACCAAATACTTGGGGCAGTTCCGCTTCCAATGACCAGTCCCTTTGCAGTAGAAGCACTTAGTCTCAGGCTTAGGACCAGACTTGGGCTTCTTCACTTGAGCAGCAACTTGCTTGCCGTTCTTCTTGAAGTTCCCCTTCTATCCCTTTGCCCTTTTCTTGAAACTAGTGGTCTTGTTAACCATCAACACTTGATGCTCTTTCTTGATTTCTACCTTCGTCGATTTCAGCATCGCGAAGAGCTCGGGAATTACTTTCGTCATCCGTTGCATATTATAGTTCATCACGAAGTTCTACTAACTTGGTGATGGTGACTAGAGAATTCTGTCAATCACTATTTTATCTGGAAGATTAACTCCCACTTGATTCAAGCGATTGTAGTACCCAGACAATCTGAGCACATGCTCACTGCTTGAGCTATTCTCCTCCATCTTTTAGCTATAGAACTTGTTGGAGACTTCATATCTCTCAACTCGGGTATTTGCTTGAAATATTAACTTCAACTCCTGGAACATCTCATATGGTCCATGACGTTCAAAACGTCTTTGAAGTCCCGATTCTAAGCCGTTAAGCATGGTACACTAAACTATCAAGTAGTCATCATATTAAGCTAGCCAAACGTTCATAACGTCTGCATCTGCTCCTGCAATAGGTCTGTCACCTAGCGGTGCATCAAGGACATAATTCTTCTGTGCAGCAATGAGGATAATCCTCAGATCACGGATCCAATCCGCATCTTTGCTACTAACATCTTTCAACATAATTTTTCTCTAGGAACATATCAAAAATAAACACAGGGAAGCAACAACGCGAGCTATTGATCTACAACATAATTTGCAAAAATACTATCAGGACTAAGTTCATGATAAATTTAAGTTCAATTAATCATATTACTTAAGAACTCCCACTTAGATAGACATCCCTCTAATCCTCTAAGTGATCACGTGATCCATATCAACTAAACCATGTCCGATCATCACGTGAGATGGAGTAGTTTCAAAGGTGAACATCACTATGTTGATCATATCTACTATATGATTCACGCTCGACCTTTCGGTCTCCGTGTTCCGAGGCCATATCTGCATATGCTAGGCTCGTCAAGTTTAACCTGAGTATTCCGCGTGTGCAACTGTTTTGCACCCATTGTATTTGAACGTAGAGCCTATCACACCCGATCATCACGTGGTGTCTCAGCACGAAGAACTTTCGCAACGGTGCATACTTAGGGAGAACACTTTTATCTTGAAATTTTAGTGAGAGATCATCTTATAATGCTACCGTCAATCAAAGCAAGATAAGATGCATAAAAGATTGACATCACATGCAATCAATATAAGTGATATGATATGGCCATCATCATCTTGTGCTTGTGATCTCCATCTCCGAAGCACCGTCATGATCACCATCGTCACCGGCGCGACACCTTGATCTCCATCGTAGCATCGTTGTCGTCTCGCCAACTATTGCTTTTACGACTATCGCTACCGCTTAGTGATAAAGTAAAACAATTACATGGAGATTGCATTTCATACAATAAAGCGACAACCATATGGCTCCTGCCAGTTGCCGGTAACTCGGTTACAAAACATGATCATCTCATACAATAAAATATAGCATCATGTCTTGACCATATCACATCACAACATGCCCTGCAAAAACAAGTTAGACGTCCTCGACTTTGTTGTTGCAAGTTTTACGTGGCTGCTATGGGCTTAGCAAGAACCGTTCTTACCTACGCATCAAAACCACAACGATAGTTTGTCAAGTTGGTGCTGTTTTAACCTTCGCAAGGACCGGGCGTAGCCACACTCGGTTCAACTAAAGTGAGAGAGACAGACACCCGCCAGTCACCTTTAAGCAACGAGTGCTCGCAACGGTGAAACCAGTCTCGCGTAATGTCAGTCCGGGCCGCTTCATCTCACAATACCGCTGAACCAAAGCATGACATGCTGGTAAGCAATATGACTTATATCGCCCACAACTCACTTGTGTTCTACTCGTGCATAGCATCAACGCATAAAACCTAGCTCGGATGCCACTGTTAGGGAACGTAGTAATTTCAAAAAAATTCCTACGCACATGCAAGATCATGGTGATGCATAGCAACGAGAGGGGAGAGTGTTGTCCACGTACCCTCGTAGACCGAAAGCGGAAGCGTTAAGACAACGCGGTTGATGTAGTCGTACGTCTTCACGATCCGACCGATCAAGTACCGAACGCACGGCACCTCCGAGTTCAGCACACGTTCAGCTCGATGACGTCCCTCGAACTCCGATCCAGCCGAGTGTTGAGGGAGAGTTTCGTCAGCACGACGACGTGGTGACAATGATGATGTTGTACCGACGCAGGGCTTCGCCTAAGCACCGCTATGATATTATCGAGGTGTAATATGGTGGAGGGGGGCACCGCACACGGCTAAGAGATCAATGATCAATTGTGTGTCTAGAGGTGCCCCCTGCCCCCGTATATAAAGGTGCAAGGGGGAGGCCGCCGGCCTAGGAGGTGTGGCGCGCCAGGAGGAGTCCTACTCCTACCGGGAGTAGGACTCCCCCCTTTCCATGTTGGACTAGGAGTGGAAGAGGGGAAGAGGTGGAGGGGAGGAAGGAAGGGGGGGTGCCGCCCCCCTCTCCTTGTCCTATTCGGACTGGGGGGAAGGGGGACGCGGCCCTGCCCTGGCCTCCTCTCCTCTCTTCCACCTAGGCCCACTAAGGCCCATTAGGTTACCGGGGGGTTCCGGTAACCTCCCGGTACTCCGGAAAAATCCCGATTTCACCCGGAACACTTCCGATGTCCAAACATAGGCTTCCAATATATCAATCTTTATGTCTCGACCATTTCGAGACTCCTCGTCATGTCCGTGATCACATCCGGGACTCCGAACAACCTTCGGTACATCAAAACATATAAACTCATAATATAACTGTCATCGTAACGTTAAGCGTGCGGACCCTACGGGTTCGAGAACTATGTAGACATGACCGAGACACTTCTCCGGTCAATAACCAATAGCGGAACCTGGATGCTCATATTGGTTCCTACATATTCTACGAAGATCTTTATCGGTCAGACCGCATAACAACATACGTTGTTCCCTTTGTCATTGGTATGTTACTTGCCCGAGATTCGATCGTCGGTATCTCGATACCTAGTTCAATCTCGTTACCGGCAAGTCTCTTTACTCGTTCCGTAATACATCATCCCGCAACTAGCTCATTAGTTGCAATGCTTGCAAGGCTTATAGTGATGTGCGTTATCGAGTGGGCCCAGAGATACCTCTCCAACAATCGGAGTGACAAATCCTAATCTCGAAATACGCCAACCCAACAAGTACCTTCGGAGACACCTGTAGAGCACCTTTATAATCACCCAGTTACGTTGTGACGTTTGGTAGCACACAAAGTGTTCCTCCGGTAAACGGGAGTTGCATAATCTCATAGTCATAGGAACATGTATAAGTCATGAAGAAAGCAATAGCAACATACTAAACGATCGAGTGCTAAGCTAACGGAATGGGTCAAGTCAATCACATCATTCTCCTAATGATGTGATCCCGTTAATCAAATGACAACTCATGTCTATGGCTAGGAAACATAACCATCTTTGATCAACGAGCTAGTCAAGTAGAGGCATACTAGTGACACTGTGTTTGTCTATGTATTCACACATGTATCAAGTTTCCGGTTAATACAATTCTAGCATGAATAATAAACATTTATCATGATATAAGGAAATAAATAATAACTTTATTATTGCCTCTAGGGCATATTTCCTTCAGGAGCGCCAAATACGGTTCACCCTATCGAGCGGTCCATGCCCATTCTCAGAACTACAACAAAATCAGTGTTGCAGAACCCTTTGCAATAGAGCTCATCTATTTTTTATACATCTTCACCTTTTTGCAACATAGACGATGTTACGGAGAGACTTTTGCAACAATAGATGATCTTACGAAAAGAAAAATTCAATGAAAGATGTTGTCGTAGCGGTTTTGCAACAAGAGTCTTGTTGCAAACTTTCTTTGCAACAGAAGCATTGTTGCAAAATCATCTCGTGTGAATAAGTATATGCTAGTGCATGCGGCTGGTTTGAATTTCAATGTGCTTTGCCACAACCATGTGTCGTTCGTGGGAGGTGACGGACAAAACTCGTGAGATTTGCCGGTTAATGGCAATCATTTCCGAAAACAAACTCGGATAAGCACTATAGGAGGAAGCGTGAGCGAGACCGGTAGGGGTGAGCCATCCCACCAAAGGAGCGACGTCCACGACGCAGTCGAATCGCTCACCACGAGCAATTCATATCACCACCGCAAGAGCTATGTCTCGCCTGTACCAATTCATATTAGGATCCACCTATGGGCGAGCGATATCGATGTGACGCATTACCGCAGGACGCTTGCTGCAGTTCATGTCACTGTAGATTGGCTCTGCTCGGTTTTCTTTGGGTTTTTTAGTTTTTAGCTTTCTTTTTTTTACCTATTTTCTTTGGGGTTTTTTCTTTGTTATACTTTGGTTTCATTGGGTTTTCACTGGTTTCTTTTTTCTTCTTCATTATACTGTTTTCTTTTGCTCTTTCTTGTTTTATTTGTTTTTTTGGTCTTTATGGGCTTTTTGAAACACATGTCTACTTTATCTTAGCACACAATGTACATTTTAAGCGCACGTGCAAAACATTTTTATATACAAGCTGAACATTTTTAAATACATGATGTATATTTTTTCAATACATGTTTAGAAAAAAAAATCGAAAACACCCTAACATTTTGCAAGTGCACATTGTACATTTTTCATGGCAATAAACTATTTTTGACCAACGCGAACATTTTTTTACATTGTATAAACATTTAAAAAATCGCGATCATTTCCTGGAACCACAAAGAGTATTTCTTTAAAATGCCATGTACATTTTTAATCCAAATAGACTTTTTTTAACCGACACCAATTTTTTTTTACATAGTATGAACATTTTTGAAAATGGCACGAACATTATTTTGAAATGTGGGAATATTCCTTTAAAATATCACATTTTTAATGTTATAAACATATATTCCATTACACCGTTTTTTCTACATTGTATACAATTTTTATTTTAAATTTGGTATTCAATTTTATTGAAAATCAGATATGATTTCATTGCTCAAACTTTTTTGAAAGATATTAATATATTTTAAAGTGGACTAAATTTTTCATAACATGCTAAGATTTTTTTGTGATTCGTTGTTTTTAAATTTCTTTAAGTAATTTTTTTGTAATATATATTTTTGTATAAAAGTAAAAAAGAGAGAAAAATGAAATTCTTGGGACGTCAACATGACGACCCACGTCCCTACTGAGTCGGTCCACCATCGGCTCCCTGTAGCGTGTTCATGGGCGACGCAGCCTTCTGTCCGCTATAAGTGAGACATAGACGCGCCGAAGAGCTCCTAAGCGCCGCTGTCAGCGCTAGTTTAGGCTCCGGGCGCTCAAAGGCTTATTGGATCTATTCGAATGGACGCTTGGGCAAACGAGAAGCGGGCCGACCCATCAAATGTTGGATCGATTCGAATGGACGCTCGGGACGAATGAGACGAGCGACGACTACATCGCGTCTGGTACCCCCTAACAGAAAAACCAAGTTGACTGATTGACCCGTTGATTGGTTGACCGTTGACTTTTAAAAAACAGAAAAGTTAAATAAATGTAAAATTTGAAAAACTTTCACAAAGAATGAATAATGGCTGCAAATTTGAAAAGGTTCATAAAAACAAAAAATAATTTGCGAAAAGTTCACTAATTTGCAAAAAAGTTCGTTAATATGCAAAGTTCAAGGATCTGAAAACGTTCACGAATTTGAAAAAAGGTCGCAAAATTTGATTTTTTTTCAGAAATTCGGAAAAAGTTCACGATGTTTGAAAAAAAATCATGAATTTCGAAATAGTTCAGAGCAAAAAAGTTCATGAATTTGAGAAAAGTTGACGAAGTTTGAAAAAAAGTTCACGATTTTGGAAACAGGTACAGAGCTAAAAGTGCATTAAATTTGAAAAAGTCCATGAATTTGACAAAAGTTCATGAGATTAGGAAAAAGTTCAAGAAGTTTGAAAAAAAGTTCATGGAGTTGAATAAAAGATCATCGATTTGAAAATTGTTCGCAAAAAGATGAAAAATCTATAGTAGAAAAATGAAAAACAAAAAGGAAAAAAGAAGTCCAAAAAAGAAAAAGAGATGAAAAAGTATCAGAAAAAACTACCGGAAAAATCACTCCTAAAAAACTGGTGGAACCTTCTAGAAGCCGGTAGAAAAAAAAGACCGGTCGAACAAAACCTGCGCGCGTAGGCAGAGAAAAAGAAAGGTTAAACAGGCCGAGCCCAAGGTCAACAAGGGTGTGCGCCGGTTTGCCTACATAACTAAAATCGGCGGTTAAGGCGCGGAATAGGAGTTGGCGACGCGCCCTATTACCACCGATAGCGCTTCGTGAGGGGACCAAACACTCTTCCAACGGTTCTTGCGCCGACCAATTTTTTCGTCCGCTCATTTATTTAGCAAAGGAGTTCCACGATGGTTCCTTCAAAAAAAGTTGAACGGAATCTGTCTCTTGGTTACAATAGAAAAAATCAGTTAACGAATTTCAAATAGTGTTCCTGAATTCAAAAGAGTGTTCATGGAATAAAAATGTTTGGTAATTGGAAAAATGATTGTGAATCAATTTTTTTTGTAATTTAAAAAAATTCACGATTTTGGAAAAATATTCACAAAAAAGAAATGTTTGTGAACTAAACAAATGCTGCAATGTAGATTTGTTTTGTTTGAATTAAAAAATTATTCATGGATTCAAAAATGTCTACGAAATTTTAAAAATTGTATTAATTTTGAAAATATTCAGGAATTTGAAACAGATGACAAATAAAGACAATTCTTGAATTCTAAAAGTATTCATGAAGTCAAAAAATGTGTCATATATTCAAAAATAAAAAATAAAAAAGTAAGAAAAAATAGAATAAAACAGAAAAGAAAAAATAGGAAAAATATGGTCAGGGAAATCAAATACAATAAAGCGTAAGTAGGCCGGCACGCTACCAGCAACCTTTGCGCCGTTACCATAGCCGCAAAGTACACGCCTGAAGCCGTGAGGAAGGCGACCTTGTTCTTTGTCGGATCCAGTCCGTGAAGGGATCAAACAAGTTGATGCCAAAGTGGGAAGGCCCTTATCGGGTAGCACGAGTCACCAGGCCTGGCGCAGTCCGTCTGGAGACGAAAGATGACACTCTGGTGCAGAACTCATGGAACACTGAGCATCTTCGCAAGTTCTACCCATGAGGCACGGTTGCCGGGTTGCCCAGCGACCTATTTTGTACAAGTTTGCCGCCATGTCATGTAATCCTTTGTACAAAGGCAGGCGAAGACCCTGTGCATAGTGAAATAAAGCTAAGTGTTTCACAACTCTTTGTCAAAGTACATATCTATTTGTGTATGTTGCATGTGAAGTTGTGTTACATTTTGCCTTGTATGAAATGCTCAATGAACCGTCAAGGTTTCCAGCCTCCTCTTTTCTCTTCTTTCTTTTTCTCAAAGGATAGAAGGTTTCCTCGCGTGCAAGTTTTCCGGGAGGAGTGATGGTGTGGATACCACAAATGACGTTCAAGTTATCATTCACGACAAGAAGTACAAGAAAGAAAAAGCTAAGTTGAAAAACTTTGAAACAAATTCTTTGTTGTAGTTGCTACTTTGCCTTGAACGATTTTTGGTCTTTGTATGAAAAACCTGCGTGCGAAGGAACCTTATCGGGATCAGTTGCACTCTTACTTTGTTTTGAGTCCGCTCAGCAACTTAAGTAGCTGCATTGACACTGTCAAGTCTAACCTTGCCGGCAGGGGTACTCCCGACACGCTGCTAAGGATCCGTTCCTCAAGCACTCACGACAAGAGTGTGCGCACCGGCAAGTTTTCGCAAGCGTAGGGTACGAAAATCATGCAAAGACAGAATCAAACAAGGGATATACCATACATTCATCTATCAACACAAGTTATATTACATTCAAAGCTTAGTGCAGTTCTAATCAAGGATAAATTTTCTTACATGAACTACACTAGGAACAAAAAATGGCGAGGGGGACTAGTGCCTATGCTGGCCCTTGGTCCTAGGGATCTGGCCAACCCTGTTGGCGATAGGAGCGACAAGCTCTTCGGTGGCCTTGGTATCGACTCCCTTCGGCAGGCTGGTGAAAACCTTGGAGAGATCAACGCTAGGATTCCGGTGCACCACTTTGACGAGCACCTTGAAGAGGACATTCCGACAAAGCTTGCGGGACTCGCTGGCAAGATGATCAGCTCGTGTTTCGTGATGCTTCTCCAGCGCCTCGATGAGATTTTTAAAGAACATGGTGAGCCTGGCGCTGGCGGCATCCTTCTCGTTGGTGGAGAAGTGGTAATCCTGCAGACCCATGATGGATAGGTGCGCGGTGATGCTTTCTATGACCGCCACGAGATGATCAGTCCAGAGCTTCATGGTACCCTTGAGCTCATTGAAAGAGTTCGCAGCGTTGGCAAGTAGGGCCTTCTTGTTCTGGAGATCCTTCGACAAGGTTCTCTCCTACTATCTGGCACCTTCAAGGGTCTTCTCCGAAGTGGTCAGCTTCAAATTGGGATCAACAATGACGTCGTTAGCTTTAGTGAGCTCTTGGTTCTTGGTGGACAGCGAGGTTTACAGCTCCGCCAAGTGTGAGTTGTGTTATCCCTTACTGACGATAAGATCTGCTTCAAGCTTATTCACCTTGCCATCTGATTCATTCCTGGCGGCCTCTACAGCTTCTGCAGCATTGACGGCCTCCTTGATCTTGCTGGCATAATATACAGCCTGAGCCTCTGCTGTGCAAAGAGGGTTTGGATTTCATTATCTTGCCGCGAAGCTTGGCCGCAAGTGATTCTTCATGAGTGCCAAGCTCTTCTCCATGTGCGTCAAGACTAATCTTGTGCTCATTCAGTTTAGCATCAGTTGCCGCTATCCTCTGCACAACCTTCTCTTGCGCCTTGTAGGCTTCAGCCTTTTCCAAAACAAACTTCTCCCAGTCGATGGCAAACTGCCTCTGGCGGTCTTTCAGATCTTGGAGGCTCTCAGCGTACAAGATTTGCGCTTCTTCGACTCGACTTTTGAAATCTACTTCCGCCTTTGCGACAACAGCTTCCCGGCGGTCCAGATGCTCCGCGCGGTTGTTGTAGTGAGCCTGAAGCTTCTTTAAGCTCTCATTCATGGCCAGGAGGATGTTGTGCTCTTTGGCTTTGTCGCTTTGGTCGTGCCGGCCTTCGACAACCTCAGATCTGGCGGCGGCAACCTCACCATCAAGATCCTCTTCTCCGGTCTACGCCTTAATGCTTGGCGTGCCCGGGACGCTAATGAATTGAAGATCGCCAACCTTCAAGTACTTGCTTGACAGACGCGCTTCAGACGACGAGGGATGGTTGATAGTGGTCGTCATCGCCTCGTCGGCCACTTTCGCCTCCATAGCCATGATAGCGCTTGGCGCTCCTGGGGAAGCAATGCTACCAGTGGCCTCGGTGGTTCCTTTGGCGGCCTCCTCAATGGTATCTTTGGTGGCTTCTTCATCAGTAACCTTGGCGGCTTTAGTAGCAGCAATTCAGTTGGCCTCACCAGTAGCGTCTTCGGCGATCCCCTCAATATTGATGTCGATGTCCATATCATCAGTTGGAGGTGGATCTAGAATAATGGTGAAGAAGAAAACCAAATTCAAGATCAAATTCAAGAAAACAAAAAATGACCAAGGAGGCAAAATGCTTGACTGAGAAAGGCTTACCAGACTGGGTCTGTTGAGGAGGAATAACTTCTTCTCTGGCAACCTCAGCTTTCATCGCCTGGTTGCTAGCAGTCTCATTTGCCGGCACATCGTTAGTGCGGACGGGCTCGTCGGTGGAGGTCTGGTAACCCACAAGTATAGGGGGTCAATTGTAGCTTTTTTAATAAATAAGAGTGTCGAACCCAGCGAGTAGCTAAAGGTAGGATTTATATTCCCTTCAAGTTCTATCGACCACCGATACAACTCTATGCACACTTAACATTCGCTTTACCTAGAACAAGTGTGAAACTATTTTGTAGGCGTAGGGATAAGTTTGCAAGGATAAAACTAGTGATACGTAGTGAAAGATCGAGGATGTCGGCTAGAGGGGGGGGGGTGAATAGGCGCTTTAAAATAATTACGGTTTAGGCTTGAACAAATGCGGAATAAACCTAGCGGTTAATTTGTCAAGCACAAAACCTACAACAACTAGGCTCACCTATGTGCACCAACAACTTATGCTAAGCAAGATAAACTACTAGGTGATAGCAAGATATATGACAAGAAACAATATGGCTATCACAAAGTAAAGTGCATAAGTAAAGAGCTCGGATAAGAGATAACCGAGGCACGCGGAGACGACGATGTATCCCGAAGTTCACACCCTTGCGGATGCTAATCTCCGTTTGGAGCGGTGTGGAGGCACAATGCTCCCCAAGAAGCCACTAGGGCCACCGTAATCTCCTCACGCCCTCGCACAATGCAAGATGCCGTGATTCCACTAAGGGACCCTTGAGGGCGGTCACCGAACCCGTACAAATGGCAACCCTTGGGGGCGGTCACCGAACCCGTACACTTTGGCAACCCTTGGGGGTGGTCACCGGAACCCGTCAAATTGCTCGGGGCGATCTCCACAACCTAATTGGAGACCCCGACGCTTGCCCGGAGCTTTACACCACAATGATTGAGCTCCGAACACCACCAACCGTCTAGGGCGCCCAAGCACCCAAGAGGAACAAGCTCAAGGGTACCAAGCACCCAAGAGTAATAAGATTCTCAACTTGTAACTTCCACGTATCACCTTGGAGAACTCAAACCGATGCACCAAATGCAATGGCAAGGGCACACGGAGTGCCCAAGTCCTTCTCTCTCAAATCCCACCGAAGCAACTAATGCTAGGGAGGAAAATGAGAGGGAGAACAAGAAGGAGAACACCAAGAACTCCAAGATCTAGATCCAAGGGGTTCCCCTCACATAGAGGAGAAAGTGATTGGTGGAAATGTGGATCTAGATCTCCTCTCTCTTTTCCCTCAAAAACTAGCAAGAACCATGGAGGGATTGAGAGTTAGCAAGCTCGAAGAAGGTCAACAATGGGGGAAGAACACGAGCTCAAAGGATAAGGTTCATTGGGGAAGAAGACCCCCTTTTATAGGAGGGGGAAAATCCAACCATTATGTGCTCAGCCCGCACACGAGCGGTACTACCGCTCGGGCGGAAGAAGCAGTGAAAAGGAGCAACAACACAAGAACCTTGGGGCGGTAGTACCGCCGATAAGCGGTACTACCGCTCACCCCAGCGGTACTACCGCTGGAGGAGCAGAACACGGGACAAAAGGAGGCAGGACAGAGCAGAGTACGGTGGCAGTAGTGCAGTAGCGGTACTACCGCTCGACCGGAGCGGTACTACCGCTTATAGGCGGTACTACCGTGCCTTACTGCCGCGTGACTACCGCTGAACCCGACACGAAAAGAGCAGACCCAAAATCGAGGCGGTAGTAGAGCGGTACTACCGCTTGACGCTACAAACGGTACTACCGCTGCCACCGCGGTACTACCGCAGGGAGAAAAATAGAACTGCCAAAAGTTCTTCATATGAGCTCCGAATTGAGCAAACTCAAGCTTGTTGGATACAAGACGACGAGTAGCATCAAAACACAGCGACTGGTTATAGTAAGAAGAGGCAGGGGAGGTATGCCAACAAAATAGAGGAGTGAAACCTCCAACCGAGAAGAACCGGCATAACCTCCAACATCGAAAACATCATAGAAGATGCGAGTGAACTCCGTTTTCGATGCACTCGAGCTTGTCATCAATATGACCATAAGCTCCAAAACTCACAAAGAGAAGAACCAAACAAGAACCAATAAAGATGATGCAAGGATGCAATGGTTTGAGCTCTCTATGAACGATACGATCAAGCTACTCATCGAGAGCCCCCCTTGATAGTACGACAATCGATCCTATAACCCGGTCTCCCAACTACCATCATGAGACCGGTAAAATAGAAAACCTATCAAGAGCAAACCTTTGCCTTGCACATGGTCCACTTGAGCTAGATGATGACGATCTTGACTCCCTCAAGATGGACCACCTTTCTTGATTGCGTTGGCTCGATGAAGACTAGTTGATTGCTCCCCCATACTCCACTATGGGTGAGCCACCTTTCCGCACATCTTCACAAGTCCATTGTCACCACAATGGCTTCAAGCATTTGATCTCTTCGTGATGCTTTACTTGAACTTGCCCGCTTCACTTGAACTTGCACACCGCAACCTAACCCCACAAAGAACTCTCACGAAGACCATGGGTTAGTACACAAAGCGTAATTGACAATGCTTACCATACCATGGGATCACTTGATCCCTCGGTACATCTTGTGCGCTTTGTGTGTTGATCAACTTGATTCACTCTTGACTTAGTCTTGATCAACCTTGACTCTTTCCAACTCTCTTCATTTGGATGATGTCTTGAAGGTAAACATGAATGATCACACAATCTTCTTCTTCAAGACATGCTTGCAATAAGCTCACCTCTCACATGACCAATCTTTGGATAATTCCTTAATAACACCTTGGTCACCACATAAACTCCTTGAAACCAACACATGGACTTCAAGAAATGCCTATGGACAAATCCTTCAAAGATAACTCAAGGCAACCATTAGTCCATAGAGATTGTCATCAATTACCAAAACCAAACATGGGGGCATCGCATGTTCTTTCACTTAGCTAGAATAAAACTATGAGTAATTTGCAAGATAATAAAAGTTAGTTGTTTAGTAGAAAGCTTTTTGTAACACAAGAGAAGGATTTTGTCTCTAGGCAATCGATAACTAGACCGGTAATCATTATTGCAATTTTATATGAGGGAGAGGCATGAGCTAACATATTTTTCGTAATTGGATCATATGCACTTATGATTGGAACTCTAGAAAGCATCCGCAAGTACTAAAGATCATTAATGTAAAACCCAACCATAACATTAACTTTTTTTTGAGGAATCCATAGCATTAACTAACAAGTCCTCTTTACTCCCACACGCAACAACCGCCTTACTCGGGCATAAGCTTTTGTCACTCTAGCCATCCACTATAAGCGAATCATGAACGTATTGCAACACCCTACAGCAGTAATCCCACACGCTTGCATAATATGGAGGGCACCATAGGATAGCACCAAAATAAAACATACAACTCAAACCAATCATGATCATCAATCAACCCATAGGACAGAACGAATCTACTCAAACATCATAAAATGGCCATACATCATTGGATAATAATATATAGCATGAAGCACCATGTTTAAGTAGAGATTACAGCGGAGAGAAGAGGTCTTACACGGCTGCATAGAGGGGGAGAGAGTTGGTGGTGACGGCGGCGAAGTTGTTGGTGTAGATCGCCGTCATGGTGGTTGCCCCAGCGGCGTTCCGACGCCACCGGGAGAGAGGGGGAGAGAGTCCCCTCCTCGTCCTCCTCCTCCTTCTCCTCCTCCTCCTCCTTCTTCTTCTTCTTCTTCTTCTTCTTCTTCCTTGGCCTCCCCGTAGATGGGAGGAGGGTTTCCCTCTAGTCCATGGTCTCCATGGCTCCCGGAGGGCAGGAGCCCCTCCAAGATTGGATCTCTTTCTCTATTCTCTTCTGTTTCACGTTCCTGTTTTCTGGCCCTTCACCGTTTCTTAAATTTCCGGAGATCCGTAATTCCGATTGGGCTGAAGTTGTAACATGATTTTATTCGGATATTAGATTTCTTACGGCCGAAGAAGTGAACCAACCGCCTTACAGGGGACCCACAAGCCTACCTGGTGCACCCTGGGTAGGGGGGCGCCCCTCGAGCTTGTGGGCCCCTCAGGCATCATCTCGCATTGATTCTTTTTTCCCAAAAATCACATATATTCCAAAATAATCTCCATAAATTTTTATTGCGTTTGGACTTTGTTTGATATGGATATTCTGCAAAACAAAAAACATGCAACAAACAGGAACTGACACTGGGCACTGGATCAATATGTTAGTCCCAAAAATAATATAAAATGCTGCCAAAAGTATATGAAAGTTGTAGAATGTTGACATGAAACAATCAAAAATTATATATACGATGGATACGTATCAAGGTACTTGCTAGAGAGCTAGTTCCCAGGGCGGTGGTTGACGGAGGCGTCACGATTGGATCTGTCTCCAGGCTTTCTTCTTTGTGATGCTCTT
This sequence comes from Aegilops tauschii subsp. strangulata, assembly GCF_002575655.3. Lineage (NCBI taxonomy): Eukaryota > Viridiplantae > Streptophyta > Magnoliopsida > Poales > Poaceae > Aegilops > Aegilops tauschii. The sequence goes on from NC_053035.3 coordinate 382,520,176, forward strand.
CTCCTGCTTCTTTGTCGATGTCAGAGATGGCAACTTCAACACCAACACTTGTCAAAGGAAATTGGGTAGTGGCCTCACAATGGGGGCTGCGCTGGGGGTTGATGACCACAACGTCCGCGTCTGGCACTGTGCTTGTCGTTGGTTCATCCCTCGCCATGGTCCTCACCCTCTTTGTCATCCTTTGCGCCAATGTTTGCTCGTATATGCAAAATCAAGTCAAGATGAAGCAAATCAAATCAACAAAAACAAGAATCAAGAGTTGATGAATATGGTTGAAGATACTTACTATTCTTCCTCCTCTTTGTCGCTGAGGACAGAGAGGTCGCAAATGCCTTCAGGATCAACACTAGAGGTGGGAGGCGGAGTAGTAGTTCTAGCTCGCTTGGTTGCTGCGGACATGGAGGGTTGAGAAGATCCAGCTGCTCCAACAGCTGATGCGGTTGATCGCCTCGAAGAGGTGTGCCACACTTGCTGTTGTTAAGAGGTTTGGCATCGAACTCCTTGCTGCCGGGCAACCTTGGCGGTCACTCCCTTGTCGACAATCTCATCACCCGAGGATGGAGGATGTACTAGCTCTCTGAAGACGGCTCGTCGAAGGACACGAGTTTTCTTTGCTGGGACTAGGGGCTCCCTATGCACTTGCTCCTCGGCGGCCTTGTCGCCTTGCTCTCCGATAGGCTCTTCATGTTCTCCGGCAGGTTCTTCGAGCGACTCTTCTACTGGTTCATCCTCGACCACTTCGTCAAGATCAGCTGTCGTGGATCCAGAACTGCTGGTAGCCTTAGCCATTCGTGCTTCCTTCGCTCTGTTGGCAATATGAGCCTGCTCTTCATCGGTGGTCTCGCAAATGAGGTCTTTTTCTTCTCTGATGGCTCTCTCCACCAGAGTGTCAAACCATGCCCTCACCCTATCTTCAGGTGGTTCTTGTCAATCCCCTTCGACGTTGTGAGCGTTGCATGTTGGCATCATTGCAATGATCGCATCCTTGGTGGAGTTGCTGCATAAGGGCACCATGTTTGCCGGCAGCTTGACCTTGCCGATGACACGGAAGAGTTGATGGAAGAGAGTTGTATGCTGCAACACCGTCAGGTTGGCGCCAAGCCCAGTGTGCAGTTGCATGATGTTGGCCGAATTCTTGTAGTCCCACGCAGGTCTTCCTCTGTTCTGAAGGGGAGCGATGCGGCGACAAAGAAAATCTGCGCCTACCATTTCAATGGTAAGGCCGACAGTATTGAGGCGGAGGATGCGAGTCACGGCGATTGCGAGCTTCTTGTCATGTGCATTGAGATAGCTCCAATCCTTGCCGCGCTTCACTTTCTTTGTCCGGGGCTTGCAGAAATCTGGAAATTTACCATCTTTAATCCAACACAAATCGGCCCGCCATTCATTCCACTTCGGATGCAATTGGACATCAAGGTAGATCTCTTTGGTGCCGGTCCTGGGGATCCAGGTGATACCGCCAGAAAGGGCATCTCCTTCGATGTGTGGGATGAAGTAGTGGCGGAACAAAGCTACGTTGGGCACTACTCCAACGAATTTGTCGCACATGTGGGCGAAGATAGACATGTAGGTCATGGTATTTGTTGTGCAATCTAAGAGCTGGAAATCGTATGTCCACATGATCTCAGAAAAGAGATCAGGGAAGGGAGGAACAAGCCCGCAGTAGAAATATGCGGTGAAGAAAGGGTATTTGTTCTTGCCAGGCTTGGCGGTGCCGGGAAGCACGTGGGGGCGCAGTGTGAGCCATCGTCTCCTTCCCCCACATGTATGCATGCCGCGTCACCAAGTCGTTGTGGTCCAGCACCGGCACAAAGACGACGTTATCCCTCCGTAGCACCGCCGTGGCCTCTTTCCTCACCTCTGCTTCCGGGTTGATTTGCTTCTCCAGCTTATCCTGGCTCTTTCTGGGTGCCATGACAACTTAGAGAGGGCGGATTTGGGAGTGAGCGCGGGCGTGACGCGGTGGCGGAAGAAGCTATGCTCTGTTCTTGCGCAAGATTGAAGATGAAGTGGGGTAGGCTAGATTGGGGAAGAAGGAGGTAAATGAGCATCGCCCCTGGCGGATGCCTTTTTATGGGGAAGGCGCGGGGGCTGGTTCTTTACCGTCCTATGTGGTTGCGCTTTTTCAGGGGCACTACCCCTGACGACCGTTTCAGTCCACCTCTCCCATGTCCTGCATTTAATGTGCATTGTGGGGGCATGGTAAAAGAGATGATTACTTGTCGGTGTGGAACGACACCTATGGGATCACGAGAATCCCTACTACGGTTGTCGGGGCGCAGGGTTGCAAGAAGAGCAGGATCAACAGTCAACACGAGGATCGTTTACCCAGGTTCGGGCCGGGAGGATGCGTAAAACCCTAGTCCTGCTTTGGTGGATGTATTTCAGAGAGTTCTTAAGCTCTCGAAATAGCTATGGTGAGTGCGTGGTTCGAAAGAGCCGAATCCTCCTCCAGTACGCCACGGGCCTCCTTTTATAGTCAAAAGGGGCTGCCACAGTGGCATACAGGAGGTGGAAAGGTGTACAGTATTGCGAGCTTATCGCTCGTATTACAGGACAAGTCACATTTAATGTGCCGCTGAGGTGTCCCCTAGCTTTATTGGGGACGGGGGCGAGGCCCGTCCCGTCCGTCGCCGCTCCTCCTCGCTTCGACACGCGCCCTGGCCAGCGATGCGTGCGGCGCCATGTAGGCAGGCAGGCAGCTGAGGTGGCGCGGTGGTAGGGTCTTCACGAAGATCTGCATGCCGCCATGCAGGTGCCTGCTGAGTTAGCCTGGAAGCTGCATGTTGCCACGCAGGTTCCTGCCCAGATGGTTTGGGCTGGCAGCTGGATGCGAACGGTGGTGGAAACTTGGCTGGTGCAGGCCGGGCAGTGGCCCTGCTGGCGTCTTCGGCGAGAGCCTTGCCGGGGACCCCGGCAAGGGTCTTGCCGTGGCGCGCTGTCGTCCCCGGCAAGAATCTCCCCGGGGGACTCGTGGCTCTCCTCGGCAAGGATCTTGCCGAGGATCGTTGTCTTCTAATCCTCACCTGATCTTGAATATGTCTTCACAAAGATCTGCATGCCACCACAGAGGTGCCTCCCGAGCCTTGGCCCCACGTGGCTGATGGCGTTGGGGTCGTGGGCTCAAGGGTGGCTCGCCCTGTTGGTGTCTGACGAGCCGCCCCGGCAAGGGTCTTGCCGGGGGAACCTACTTCATCCCTCTGCTCTTTATAGTCTTGGTCTTGGCGTTGCTCTGGCTGCCTCGGGCTTCGGTTTTACTTCGGTACACCTCCCCTGCTCTGTTTGGTGTGGCCGTGGGCGCGGCTCCGACTGCCCGTGCACAGGTAAAGGGGTACAAAGGTGCGCCCCTTCTTTTGTACACCGATAGGAGCCCCCGGGCCTGGGCCACACATAAGCGCAACACGTTGTTGGGCCAGGCCCAAAACGGTGCGCGGGCAGGCGGGGCGGTTTTTACTGTGGTAAAACTTTTCGTGCGCTGCGCTTCCCACGTCCCGCGCGCGGCGTGGAGGGGTGCGCGTGACGTGGGCGGCATGCGTGGGGCGGTTCCTGCACGCATGCGTCACATCTCAGTAAATGGGCAGCGCGACCCGTGGCTTCCCCATAAAAAGGGATAACCGCGAGCGCACTGTTCCTTTACCCTTCGCGCAATCCCAATCTCGGAAGCCTCCGCTCGTCTTCCTCTTCTTCCCCAAGCTTCGCTCTTGCTTGCTGCCGTTGCGTTCCCGCCGCCCTCTGCTTTGTCCTTCTCCCCCAGCCGACATGGCGCCGAAATCCGTCAAGGGCAAGGGTGTGGCTAAGGATGCCGGAGCGGCGGAGCTGCCGGAGAGTGCGCAGGCGGTGCAGCGGATGCAGTCCGCCCTCTTCCCCTCGACAGTCGATGTGTTCGATCTTCGGGAAGCCTTCAAGCCCCTGTGGGGGGTGAAGACGGGGGGAGAGAAGTCAGGGCATCCAGCCACGCGCATCATCCCTGCCAACTGTGCCGAGGCTGCCCCAAATCGGTACCCCTTTTGTCGACTATTTTTCCTGCAGGCTTTCTCCGCCCTTCTCCGATTTCTTCAGCGACATCATGCACACCTTTGGCTTCCGCCGCTTGGATTTTACCCCAAATGCGGTGGCGAGCATGGCTCTTTTCGCGCACCTCTGCGAGGGTTTCGCCGGGGTGCACCCCAACACGGCGCTCTTCCGCCATTACTTCTTCCCTCGGATCTAGATGGGAGGCGCCATTTCCGGTTGCGTAACCTGGATCCCAAGGTCCAAGGGAGCATACCCGGATGGCGCCATGAATTAGAGGTGGGAAGAATGGCAGGGTCGGTGGTGCTATATCGAGGAGAAGGACCCGCCGACATTCTGCGAAGTTCGCTGGGCGCCACCGGTTCCCAGAAGCGATTGGAGTGACGTCGACGCTGACGACGAGAAGCTCATGGTCGCCACCACCAGGATCCTTCGGCTCATCGAGGCCGGGCTCACCCTCGAGATGATCGGGGTGGACTTCATCCGCCGCCGGATCGCCCCACTGCACGACAAGGGGAGGCCAGCCTGGCTCTTCACCAACCCCGCCGACATCATGCGGCTTCACCCTAGCCTCGACCACAACTTCACGGTGATGGGGCATGCTCACTTCTGCCAGTGAATCTTCCAGCTCGATGTGGGCCGTGACGGCGAGGTCGAGCAGACCGGCAAGGTCGCGAGGGCCGCCGCGAAGGCCGACAAGGTCTTCAAGGGGCCCTTGTTCAAGTTGCCGGCAGGAGTGGCCCTGTTGTGCAACAATTCGCGCCGGACCGACATCATCGCCATGATGCCGGACTGTAACGCGCATGGCCCTGACCCGAGCTGGGCCGAGCCGGAGGACGCCGAGGTGCAGCAGTTCTTCGACACCCTGCACGAGGGATATGTCAACGCCGACGCCGAGCGGCTGCTCGTCCAAGACACCACCCAGGTGGAGCTGGACTACATCGCTGCCAAGGCGAGGGAGGCGCAGCTTGCCGAGGAGGCCGGCAGCGCTGGTGGTGTGGAGGACAAGGCCGTGGCGGCCGCGGAGGAGGAGGAGCTCGCCTAATGGGCGGTGGCCGCCGGGGAAGCCAGTAGCGCCGGCACCGAGGCTCCTCTGGTTGAGGAGGCGGCCGACAAGTTGTCGTCGGAGGAGGCCGGGGCTGTTGACCCTCCGGCCACGGGGAGAGGGCGAGTCCTGCGGCGGGCCACTTCCGGTGAGCCGGTGCGGCCGGCGCATCGGCCAAAGTCCCCGGAGGAGTCTGCGCGTCAGACCAGGGCCACGGCGGCGAAGAAGGTGGTGAAGGCCGCGACAGCGAGGAAGAAAGCATCGGCTTCTTCTTCGTCCAAGCGCGCGCAGACTCCGCCCTCCTCCCCTCCTCCGGCAGATGCCAACGCAGGGGTCACTTTCGACTTCGGATCCCTCAGCCTGAGGAGGAAGAGGAAAACAGCAGAGGAGGAGGTGGACGACGAGTGAGTATTTGGCTTCTTCTCGTCATCCCTGTCTCCTTGATCTGTGTCGCTTGTCTTGACTTGTTCTTATCTTCGCAGGGACGCGGAGACGCTGGCCCAAAGGGTGAAGAGGGCCAAGACCTCGGCGGGCGGCCAGCCCCCGGCTGGTACTCCAAGGGCGCCACTGGTGCTTGTTGGAAATATGCCCTAGAGGCAATAATAAATTGGTTATTGTTATATTTCCTTGTTCATGATATTCGTTTATTATCCATGCTAGAATTGTATTGATAGGAAACTCAGATACATGTGTGGATACATAGACAACACCATGTCCCTAGTAAGCCTCTAGTTGACTAGCTCGTTGATCAATAGATGGTTACGGTTTCCTGACCATGGACATTGGATGTCGTTGATAACGGGATCACATCATTAGGAGAATGATGTGATGGACGAGACCCAATCCTAAGCCTAGCACAAGATCGTGTAGTTCGTTTGCTCAGAGCTTTTCTAATGTCAAGTATCAGTTCCTTAGACCATGAGATTGTGCAACTCCCGGATACCGTAGGAATGCTTTGGGTGTACCAAACGTCACAACGTAACTGGGTGGCTATAAAGGTGCACTACAGGTATCTCCGAAAGTGTCTGTTGGGTTGGCATGAATCGAGACTGGGATTTGTCACTCCGTGTAAACGGAGAGGTATCTCTGGGCCCACTCGGTAGGACATCATCATAATGTGCACAATGTGACCAAGGAGTTGATCACGGGATGATGTGAGTTACGGAACGAGTAAAGAGACTTGCCGGTAACGAGATTGAACAAGGTATAGGGATACCGACGATCGAATCTCGGGCAAGTAACATATCGATAGACAAAGGGAATTGAATACGGGATTGATTGAATCCCCGACATCGTGGTTCATCCGATGAGATCATCGTGGAACATGTGGGAGCCAACATGGGTATCCAGATCCCGCTGTTGGTTATTGACCGGAGAACGTCTCGGTCATGTCTGCATGGTTCCCGAACCCGTAGGGTCTACACACTTAAGGTTCGATGACGCTAGGGTTATAGGGAAAGTATGTACGTGGTTACCGAATGTTGTTCGGAGTCTCGGATGAGATCCCGGACGTCACGAGGAGTTCTGGAGGTAAAGATTTATATATGGGAAGTCCTGTTTTGGTCACCGGAAAAGTTTCGGGTGATATCGGTAATGTACCGGGACCACCGGGAGGGTCCCGGGGGTCCACCAAGTGGGGCCACCAGCCCCAGAAGGCTGCGTGGGCCAAGTGTGGGAGGGGACCAGCCCCAGGTGGGCTGGTGCGCCCCCCACCAAGGCCCAAGGCGCATGGGAGAGTGGGAGGGGGCAAACCCTAGGTCCAGATGGGCCTTAAGGCCCACCCTAGTGGCGCCCCCTTCTCCTCCCCTTGGCCGCACCCTAGATGGGTTTGGGGGCTGCCGCCACCCCTGGGGAGGGAACCCTAGATGGGGGCGCAGCCCCTCCCCTTCCCCTATATATACTTGAGGTATTTGGGGCTGCCATACACATGAGAACGTCTCTCTTTCGGCGCAGCCCTACCCCTCTCCCTCCTCCTCCTCTCCCGCGGTGCTTGGCGAAGCCCTGCGGGATTGCCACGCTCCTCCACCACCACCACGACGTCGTGCTGCTGCTGGACGGAGTCTTCCTCAACCTCTCCCTCTCTCCTTGCTGGATCAAGGCGTGGGAGACGTCAACGGGCTGCACGTGTGTTGAACGCGGAGGCGCCGTGGTTCGGCGCTTAGATCGGAATCAACCGCGATCTGAATCGCTACGAGTATGACTCCTTCATCCGCGTTCTTGCAACGCCTCCGCATCGCGATCTACAATGGTATGTAGATGCACTCCCCTTCCCCTCGTTGCTAGATTACTCCATAGATTGATCTTGGTGATGCGTAGAAAATTTTGAATTTCTGCTACGTTCCCCAACAGTGCTGTTGAGCAGCCCGGACAGCAGCCCCCGGCACAGCCCCCAGCGTAAGTTCATTACCCTCCCCTCGTCGACATGTGTCAGGGGTACGATACTTTGGTGCTGACCTCGTCGGGTATGCAGGAGGAGAGCGGCAGCAGGAGGATCCGCAGAGGGCTACTCCTAACACGCCGCCCCCATCAACCACGCCGCCCCGAGGGGCGTCCCCGGCAAGGGCGCCAAGCATCGAGCCTACGCACATGGAGGAGGAGGAGTGTGACGCCTGGATAATCAAGCTACAGTAACCTCTGCTAATAATGCCACGTCACCTCAATTACTATTGCTAATCTCGCGTTAGTTAGAAACTGATTCAAATTCAAGTATGAATTAAAGTCAAAACAATTAAAGTTTTCAACAATTAAAACTAAAATGTTCGGATTGAACCAAATAATGCATAGGCAATTATGGTAGAGAAACCAAACCTTTATAAAATATTTAAATACTATTAGATGGATAAAACATCAGGGAAAACTATTATTTAAATACTTTTAAATATTAAATAATTATGAAACTATTTTAGTTTGGGTAGCAAGTTAATGTGGCCGTGGCATATTTGGTAACAACAAATTATGTGCCATTTTGGTTTTTGCTAAAACAAAATAAAAGAGAAACTAGAAATAAAACAGAAAAGAAAAATAAATAAAAAGTAAAAAGAAAGCAAAGGAAAAGAAACCCCCCCGGCTCCCCAAGGGCCTTGGCCCACTGGCCCAGCTGGCCAGCTAGCCCAGCCCAGCCCAGCTCCCCCCCGGTCGTCTTCCCTGTTCCAGCGACCGCATCGCTACAGGGGCGAGACCCCGCCGGATCACCTCGCCGGCATCGCCGCGAGAGGATAAGGCCTCCACCTCCCGCGACGCCTCGGGCACCTCCACTCCCCTCTCTCTCTCCCTCTCTCTCTCTCTCGCCTGCGCTCTCTCCCCTCCTCGTCCGCCTGGGCCGCACCTCTCCGTCACCGCTCACCGCACTCCACCGCGGCCACCGGCCGACCTTCGCCTCGCCGACGTGCCCCAAGGCTCTGCCTCGACCTCCTCATCCTCCCCGCCGAGCCACGCGGACCGGGACAGCCCCGCAGCACCACCGCGACCTCTTCTTCCTCCTCTGCCCCGACCCCGGCCGTCGTCGATTCGCTCCACCGAGCCTCCCCCGAGCCCATGATTGCACACCTGCAGGCTCCCAGTGAGCCTCTGTTTCCTTCCCCCTCCCTGCGGCAACCCGTTCGCCCGTAGCCGCCGCTCCACTGGTACTAGCACGCATCGCCGCCGACGAGCTCGCCTCCGTGGCCATCGCCACTGTCACGTGCGGCTGAACCTCGCATCGAGCTCCTAGAGCTCGTGTGAGCCTGAGCCACCACTAGCGCGCCTCCCCGTGCTGTGCAACTCCGGTTCCACTGACAACAGACTCCGTTGTCCGCCGGCGACGACCTAGCGCACGGCACCGGCCTTTTCAGCTCACGCTCGTGCCGTAGATCGACGCGGAACCTTGCTCCCGTTCGAACGCAACCAACCGCCGTCGTTTTGGCCGCCGGACGGCGATTTCCGACCATCCCCGACGCGCGCCGCCGCGCGATTTGGTCGCCGGAGCTCTCTCCGGCACCGACGCCGACGTGGCTCAGTGGCCCCCGCCCCTGTATCGCTGACCCGTGGGCCCCTGGGGCCCGGCTGCCCTGTTGACTTTAGTCAACTGCTGACTGGGCAGGCCCCAGTCACTGACTAGCGGGCCCCTGGGCCCCAGCTTTGACCCGTTGACTTCGGTCGATGCTGACTGGGCCAATCCCAGCAGCTGACATGCGGGGCCCACCAATAAACCTTTTAAAAAATAAATAAAAATACTAATTAATCAGTTAGTTAAACTAATCCCTAATCAGACACTGACTAGTGGGGCCCACAATCTAATTAAGTTTTTTTAGTTTAAATTAACCAAGTTAATTAGCTACAAAGGCTGACATGTGGGCCCCACATGTCAGGGTGACATGGTCAGCGCACAGTTGACTGCTGATGTCACACACACGACATGCTGACGTCACCATTACTGTTTTGGATAATTCGAATTTAATTTAATAAATAAATTCCAGAAATTCAAATAATCTTTGAAAATTCATATCTTTTAAACCGTAACTCAGATGAAAATGTTTTCTACATGAAAGTTGCTCAGAACGACGAGACGAATCCGGGTACGCAGCCCGTTCGTCCGCCACACCTCCCTAACCTATCGAACTCGCAACATTCCCCCTCCGTTTCATCTGTCCAAAAATGCCTAACTCCGGGAAAACTTTCCGGATATTATCCCCCTTTGCCAGTATCGTGTAGCACTGCGTTAGAACACTCCTATCGCTGCGCTTTGCCATGTTATGTCTTGTTATGCACTTGCTTGCTATGTATTTACTGTTTCTTCCCCCTCTTCTCTCCGGTAGACCCCGAGACTGCCGGCGACCCCCAGTTCGACTACGGTGATGACGACCCTTCCTTCTTGCCAGAGCAACCACGCAAGCCCCCCCTTGATCACCAGATATCATCTATTCTTCTCTATACTGCTTGCATTAGAGTAGTGTAGCATGTTACTGCTTTCCGTTAATCCTATCCTGATGCATAGCCTGTCTTTGTTACTACAATTGTTACCCTTACCTGCTATCCTACTGCTTAGTATAGGATGCTAGTGTTCCATCAGTGGCCCTACACTCTTGTCCGTCTGCCTTGCTATACTACGGGGCCGTGATCACTTCGGGAGGTGATCACGGGTATATACTATATACATTATATACATGACACATGTGGTGACTAAAGTCGGGTCGGCTCGTTGAGTACCCGCAAGTGATTTTGATGAGGGGGCTGAAAGGACAGGTGGCTCCATCCCGGTAGAGGTGGGCCTGGGTTCCTGACGGCCCCCGACTGTTACTTTATGGCGGAGCGACAGGGCAGGTTGAGACCACCTAGGAGAGAGGTGGGCCTGGCCCTGGTCGACGTTCGCGGATAAACAACACGCTTAACGAGTTCTGGGTATTTGATCTGAGTCTGGCCATTTGGTCTATACGCACTAACCATCTACATGGGAGTAGTTATGGGTATCCCGACGTCGTGGTATCAGCCGAAGCTCTTTTGACGTCAACAACTGAGTGGCGCGCGCCGCATTGGACCGTAAGCTCGCGCTTGTATTAAGGGGGTTAGGTCTGCTTCCGGCCGCGTACGCAACGTGCAGGTGTGCATAGGGCGATGGGCCCAGACCCCTGCGCTCGTAGGTTTAGACCGGCGTGCTGACCTCTCTGTTGAGCCTAGGTGGGGCTGCGACGTGTTGATCTTACGAGGCCGGGCATGACCCAGAAAAGTGTGTCCGGCCAAATGGGATCGAGCGTGTTGGGTTATGTGGTGCACCCCTGCAGGGAAGTTTATCTATTCGAATAGCCGTGTCCCTCGGTAAAAGGACGACCCGGAGTTGTACCTTGACCTTATGACAACTAGAACCGGATACTGAATAAAATACACCCTTCCAAGTGCCAGATACAACCCGGTGATCGCTCTCTAACAGGGCGACGAGGAGGGGATCGCCGGGTAGGATTATGCTATGCGATGCTACTTGGAGGACTTCAATCTACTCTCTTCTACATGCTGCAAGATGGAGATGGCCAGAAGCGTAGTCTTCGACAGGACTAGCTATCCCCCTTTTATTCTGGCATTCTGCAGTTCAGTCCACTGATATGGCCCTTTACACATATACCCATGCATATGTAGTGTAGCTCCTTGCTTGCGAGTACTTTGGATGAGTACTCACGGTTGCTTTTCTCCCTCTTTTCCCCTTTTCTATACCGGATTGTCGCAACCAGATGCTGGAGTCCAGGAGCTAGAGATCCCGAGGATGATTCTACATGGAGTTCGGCTTCGAGGAGTAGTTAGGAGGTCCCAGGCAGGAGGCCTTGCCTCTTCGATCGTTGCTACTTTTGTGCTAGCCTTCTTAAGGCAAACTTGTTTAACTTATCTCTGTACTCAGATATTGTTGCTTCCGCTGACTCGTCTATGATCGAGCACTTGTATTCGAGCCCTCGAGGCCCCTGGCTTGTATTATAATGCTTGTATGACTTATTTTTGTTGTAGAGTTGTGTTGTGATATCTTCCCGTGAGTCCCTGATCTTGATCGTACACATTTGCGTGCATGATTAGTGTACGGTCAAATCGGGGGCGTCACAAGTTGGTATCAGAGCCAACTGCCTGTAGGAATCCCCCTTCCCAAACTCCTTGGCCGAAGTTGAGTCTAGACATTGCAAAAACTTTTACTAACATGGCTGTGTGTCTTACGGGCCCACGTCGCCATTGGGTGGTATTAGGATCTTTTACTCCTTGTCTATACTCTGGGACTCTGATCTCTTTTCTATTCAGGTTAAGTGAATTTTACTAAATCTAACATTAGGATCTCGTTATCACTTTCACCCGGAGAGCCCTTATTACTGATGATCGTCTGCTGCACGTGAAGACCCTGAAGATACTCTCCGCTGATAACCCGAGAACTTGTGTTCATTGCTTTTGCAATTCCCTTTCATCGATAAACTCCTATGAATAACCACGTATACTCGCCATTCATACAATGTTTCCCAGTTGATCTTGTTATTACAAGATACCCCGAAATTATCTCTGTTGTTCCGAGAATCATTGAGCTTACTGCCTTGCTGTTCTCTGACACCTGAATACCCCTACGGATAATCCTCGCACTTACCGAGTATCCGCTCATCCCCAGTTGATTCAGGTATTTCACATAAATGTGCAAAATATCATTCGATTTTCCGAAAATCTGCAGGAGACTTTTTGCTCTTGAAATTCTTGCTTACTTGCATTATGATTAATCTTAAGTCTCGTAATCTTATTGGCATCTCTTGTCATTATCAGTTTGAGTCCATTGATTCAATTTGTTGCGAATGCTCGCAATCCTCAATCATATCCTACAATTCATTCTTCCGGCTCAGACGCCATTCTAAACGTGAGCTGGATCTCGACCTATCAAATTGCCATCGATTGTACCCCTAAGCCTACTCAACTTATCCATCCTTGATCAGAGCGTTGCTTCTGACCCCATGATTTGGAAATCATAATTCTTTTGCATTTGAACTTTGAGTTAGTCAGTTGTTTCTATAATCAGATCTCTTTGCATTCTTCTTCCTCTGGTTGAGTACCGATGCTCACATCAGATCCCTAGTGGACCATCGGTTCCTTTGATGGATTTTATCCGGCAGTGTCCTTCACATTGAATAACCTTGTGAGCCTTTCCATGGGTATATAATGCCTTTGGTAAATTGTATCATCTGTTGTTGAACAATGCTCTTCTTGCGAGCTTGTAATATTTACTCCGAAGTTTGTGGTATATGTTCCTAAGATGCCTTGATGGGTTGAACCTATGCCTTTCATAATATGTGTGAACTCGAAAGTTTTCATGAGTCATACTCTTCTGGTATTTTGCCAGATAAAAAAAATTTCAACACTGCAACTTCATCAAACGCGAGAAGTGAATGAAAGGTTATGCATTGAAGAAGTGGGAGTCGACCTTGAACTTTGCGTTCATGCCCATGGACACGATGTAGATCTTATCATTAAAGCTTTACTTAAATTAATTATTCCCTTGGTATAAGTTCATCATATATCTGGGATCTGGCCTTTTGCAATCTTGGTTCTGACCATGTTCTCTTTTAAATACCATTTCTCGTACAAGTTGAGCACTTGTCTTCTGTAAGAGCAATACCCCAGTCCAACCTCTACTTTGGTTTGTCATCGAGTATTACCCCCCCTGGTATCTCGAGATTAACATGGAACTGCATAGCTTCTTATGAGTTCTTCATCAAGTGCTACATTCTCATTGATTCCAAATTTCACGGGCTTTGAGTTTTTAAACACTCAAAACGACCGATAATTGAATCGAGTCCGCACTACGGCTCAACAACTTTTAGTAATGCTCCTTACTTACGAGTTTGTACCCGATCGCGTCATTCCTAGCCTAATTGGCTATATCATTATCTTGATGATTTTAACTGTGCTACCTGGTCCTTATTCCCGGAGCACCACTTTCGACGATGAACTAAGCTTACGTCGATTTTCCTCGTCATATCGTTTCATCTCGAACAACAAACTTGACCCCGAGTTTGTGTGCTACCCGTGGTTCCAATAACCTCTCGCTTTCATCATTCCTTTGACTTGATGTCATCATCGATCAATTGAAAACCTCTCGACCAATTTTTCGTGATCATTGTCAACAATTTGACTTCTTCCAAGTTGTGTGTCGAAATTCGGGATGAGAAATACCATCCTTGCCCCTCGATGAATTATGTTATCATCGACAATATTCTTACCTCCCCCCCCAACACGAACTTGTTCATATTTTGTGATGTATCTTGATTTCCCCTGCTATCCAACTTATGTTATGTTCTACCGTGGAGTATTACCATTTTTGATGTCAAGAATGTCGTGAACATTACTCCACCTCTTAAGAATTCTTGGTACAGTGATACTTCTCACCATCACCATTCTTTCTTGGTCCCCGTGTAGTTTCTAAACGAAATACCGACAAATGGTCTGTGATGTGTAGATTTTAAACTTCTAGCAACCCTATTGCTTTGAAGTTATTGGTCTATAGTTTCATTCTACGTCTATGGCTTAATGAATCATCATTCGAACATTGATTGTGCTACCTAGCCCATATTTCGGGTGCACATTTCAACCAATGTTTAACTGTGTATGTTTTCCTCGAGCATACATCATTAAGTCATTCGATCTAGCTAATGTTATCTCCTTGTTCACATAGTGGTGGAAATCCATCTTTTGGAAATCTCAATGGATTGTCGCTGAGTCAATCAGTCACCTCCTCACCTCTCCTTGATGTAATGGTGAACCCAGGTCCGGAACTCGCATCCATAGTTCATCGCCCGAGAATCTTCGATGTCGTTTCGACAATTTGTGTTGCACCTTTCTTCTCAGGCCTCCTAAGTCTGAGTTATCCTGACATCAATCAGATCTGAATCTCGGTCAGATATGATGGTTGGAACATATTTCCAAGAGTTATAACATTGGCCTATTTATGACCCGGTAAGGTGATGTCATGCCTAACACACCTGGCGGGAGGACCTATTGTTATAAGTTTTACTTTTTAGCAAGGCTAGCTATTCTTCCATGAGGAAATTGTAAGACTTACTCTATAAGTTGTTCCTGATGGATCCTTTTTGTTTCCAAAGTCTGATCTTCACCTGTTGACCATGTCAATGCTATCTCGAAGCATGTCTATGGTACTCTGATTTTAAACAGGAACATTTGAAGCCCAAAGCTACTTGTTTCCTGCTCAATTATCCACACACCGTTGTATGGGTAATGTCATGAAATTTCTCTCCCGTACCTAAGGAGTTTTCTACATTATATCACGTCATGGATATCATGCTCTGCTTGTCCTTGGGAAGGATATACCCTTGAAATATGTGTTTAAACACATTTTCCTTTCCATTCTTCTGTTTAATCTAATAATCATATTTTCCTTTCCATTGTTTGGTTTAACCTTTCTGGTGAGCTATATGATCTAAGCAGTAATATTCTCCTGCTTATGTAAACACCTCGGTGTACAACTCTGTCAGTAAGACCCTGTTATTATTGTTGGTGAAATTTCGGTAACCACCGATGGACGAGAACTTTGCCTAATGGTCCGCCTCGTTTCAACGAGCAGGAAAATGGTTCTCTTCGTCCCTCGCCCTTGGTACCGACGATGTTGCTGACATATAACTGACAGGCTACCCTCTGACATGTCTTGCTATCATGACCGTGCAAGATGTCACTGCTCCTATAAAAAAAACAACCACATGGTGGGCCCATAACCCACAGTTCCACAGGATCGAAACCTGACTCTCTTGTACACCCCTGTTCCCAAGGTTATTCCTCATGCTTGGCTTCGTATGTAGTTCACGTGCCACCTTTCGTGAGATCATCAATTTTGGTATCAGACACAATACTTATTCCCGTTGCTCTGAACCCTTCAGGCATCGAACGATTGCCTGCCCGCTCGAAACTTCCCCACGACACCTCCTTACTTTGTTCTCGATATTGTCTTAAATTTCCATTCGAGAGTTACTTTCCGCCACCTTCCCCGATGTTATCAACTAGATAGTCATCCTTCCAGAGGTTCGTTCCCCCGGAATACCCACCCTTTATTTCTTTCGTAAGATCGATGGAATTCCCAAGGAAAGGATGTCGGCTTCATCATGATGAACTGAAGCAGAGAAATGAAGACCTCAAGTAATGGATCGACCTCTTTGAGAAGAGCAACCAAGACCGAGAAGGTCCGTTAGATTTTTTTTCATAACCCAATCCCTTCCCCCCTTACTCCCCTCCTAAATCTCGGGACGAGATTTCTTGTAGTGGAGGAGAATTGTGACGCCCGGATAATCAAGCTACAGTAACCTCTGCTAATAATGCCATGTCACCTCAATTACTATTGCTAATCTCGCGTTAGTTAGAAACTGATTCAAATTCAAGTATGAATTACAGTCAAAACAATTAAAGTTTTCAACAATTAAAACTAAAATGTTCGGATTGAACCAAATAATGCATAGGCAATTATGGTAGAGAAACCAAACCTTTATAAAATATTTAAATACTATTAGATGGATAAAACATCAGGGAAAACTATTATTTAAATACTTTTAAATATTAAATAATTATGAAACTATTTTAGTTTGGGTAGCAAGTTAATGTGGCCGTGGCATATTTGGTAACAACAAATTAGGTGCCATTTTGGTATTTTGCTAAAACAAAATAAAAGAGAAACTAGAAATAAAACAGAAAAGAAAAATAAATAAAAAGTAAAATGAAAGCAAAGGAAAAGAAACCCCCCCGGCTCCCCAAGGGCCTTGGCCCACTGGCCTAGCTGGCCAGCTAGCCCAGCCCAGCCCAGCTCCCCCCGGTCGTCTTCCCTGTTCCAGCGACCGCATCGCTACAGGGGCGAGACCCCGCCGGATCACCTCGCCGGCATCGCCGCGAGAGGATAAGGCCTCCACCTCCCGCGACGCCTCGGGCACCTCCACTCCCCTCTCTCTCTCCCTCTCTCTCTCTCTCGCCTGCGCTCTCTCCCCTCCTCGTCCGCCTGGGCCGCGCCTCTCCGTCACCGCTCACCGCACTCCACCGCGGCCACCGGCCGACCTTCGCCTCGCCGACGTGCCCCAAGGCTCTGCCTCGACCTCCTCATCCTCCCCGCCGAGCCACGCGGACTGGGACAGCCCCGCAGCACCACCGCGACCTCTTCTTCCTCCTCTGCCCCGACCCCGGCCGTCGTCGATTCGCTCCACCAAGCCTCCCCCGAGCCCATGATTGCACACCTGCAGGCTCCCAGTGAGCCTCTGTTTCCTTCCCCCCTCCCTGCGGCACCCCGTTCGCCCGTAGCCGCCGCTCCACTGGTACTAGCACGCATCGCCGCCGACGAGCTCGCCTCCGTGGCCATCGCCACTGTCAGGTGCGGCTGAACCTCGCATCGAGCTCCTAGAGCTCGTGTGAGCCTGAGCCACCACTAGCGCGCCTCCCCGCGCTGTGCAACTCCGGTTCCACTGACAACCGACTCCGTTGTCCGCCGGCGACGACCTAGCGCACGACACCGGCCTTTTCAGCTCGCGCTCGTGCCGTAGATCGATGCGGAACCTTGCTCCCGTTCGAACGCAACCAACCGCCATCGTTGTGGCCGCCGGACGGCGATTTCCGACCATCCCCGACGCGCGCCGCCGCGCGATTTGGTCGCCGGAGCTCTCTCCGGCGCCGACGCCGACGTGGCTCAGTGGCCCCCGCCCCTGTATCGCTGACCCGTGGGCCCCTGGGGCCCGGCTGCCCTGTTGACTTTAGTCAACTGCTGACTGGGCAGGCCCCAGTCACTGACCAGCGGGCCCCTGGGCCCCAGCTTTGACCCGTTGACTTCGGTCGATGCTGACTGGGCCAATCCCAGCAGCTGACATGCGGGGCCCACCAATAAAACCTTAAAAAAAATAGTAATTAATCAGTTAGTTAAATTAGTTAGTTAAACTAATCCCTAATCAGACACTGACTAGTGGGGCCCACAATCTAATTAAGTTTTTTTAGTTTAAATTAACCCGGTTAATTAGCTACAGAGGCTAACATGTGGGCCCCACATGTCAGGGTGACATGGTCAGCGCACAGTTGACTGCTGATGTCACACACACGACATGCTGACGTCACCATTACTGTTTTGGATAATTCGAATTTAATTTAATAAATAAATTCCAGAAATTCAAATAATCTTTGAAAATTCATATCTTTTAAACCGTAACTCGGATGAAAATGTTTTCTACATGAAAGTTGCTCAGAACGACGAGAAGAATCCGGATACGCAGCCCGTTCGTCCGCCACACCTCCCTAACCTATCGAACTCACAACATTCCCCCTCCATTTCATCTGTCCAAAAATGCCTAACTCCGGGAAAACTTTCCGGATATTATCCCCCTTCGCCAGTATCATGTAGCACTGCGTTAGAACACTCCTATCGCTGCGCTTTGCCATGTTATGTCTTGTTATGCACTTGCTTGCTATGTATTTACTGTTTCTTCCCCCTCTTCTCTCCGGTAGACCCCGAGACTGCCGACGACCCCCAGTTCGACTATGGTGATGACGACCTTTCCTTCTTGCCAGAGCAACCAGGCAAGCCCCCCCTTGATCACCAGATATCGCCTATTCTTCTCTATACTGCTTGCATTAGAGTAGTGTAGCATGTTACTGCTTTCCGTTAATCCTATCCCGATGCATAGCCTGTCTTTGTTACTACAATTGTTACCCTTACCTGCTATCCTACTGCTTAGTATAGGATGCTAGTGTTCCATCAGTGACCCTACACTCTTGTCCGTCTGCCTTGCTATACTACGGGGCCGTGATCACTTCGGGAGGTGATCACGGGTATATACTATATACATTATATACATGACACATGTGGTGACTAAAGTCGGGTCGGCTCGTTGAGTACCCGCAAGTGATTCTGATGAGGGGGCTGAAAGGACAGGTGGCTCCATCCCGGTAGAGGTGGGCCTGGGTTCCTGACGGCCCCCGACTGTTACTTTATGGCGGAGCGACAGGGCAGGTTGAGACCACCTAGGAGAGAGGTGGGCCTGGCCCTGGTCGACGTTCGCGGATAAACAACACGCTTAACGAGTTCTGGGTATTTGATCTGAGTCTGGCCATTTGGTCTATACGCACTAACCATCTACGTGGGAGTAGTTATGGGTATCCCGACGTCGTGGTATCAGCCGAAGCTCTTTTGACGTCAGCAACTGAGTGGCGCGCGCCGCATTGGACCGTAAGCTCGTGCTTGTATTAAGGGGGCTAGGTCTGCTTCCGGCCGCGTACGCAACGTGCAGGTGTGCATAGGGCGATGGGCCCAGACCCCTGCGCGCGTAGGTTTAGACCGGCGTGCTGACCTCTCTGTTGAGCCTAGGTGGGGCTGTGACGTGTTGATCTTACGAGGCCGGGCATGACCCAGAAAAGTGTGTCCGGCCAAATGGGATCGAGCGTGTTGGGTTATGTGGTGCACCCCTGCAGGGAAGTTTATCTATTCGAATAGCCGTGTCCCTCGGTAAAAGGACGACCCGGAGTTGTACCTTGACCTCATGACAACTAGAACCGGATACTGAATAAAATACACCCTTCCAAGTGCCAGATACGACCCGGTGATCGCTCTCTAACAGGGCGACGAGGAGGGGATCGCCGGGTAGGATTATGCTATGCGATGCTACTTGGAGGACTTCAATCTACTCTCTTCTACATGCTGCAAGATGGAGATGGCCAGAAGCGTAGTCTTCGACAGGACTAGCTATCCCCCTTTTATTCTGGCATTCTGCAGTTCAGTCCACTGATATGGCCCTTTACACATATACCCATGCATATGTAGTGTAGCTCCTTGCTTGCGAGTACTTTGGATGAGTACTCACGGTTGCTTTTCTCCCTCTTTTCCCCTTTTCTATACCGGATTGTCGCAACCAGATGCTGGAGTCCAGGAGCTAGAGATCCCGAGGATGATTCTACATGGAGTTCGGCTTCGAGGAGTAGTTAGGAGGTCCCAGGCAGGAGGCCTTGCCTTTTCGATCGTTGCTACTTTTGTGCTAGCCTTCTTAAGGCAAACTTGTTTAACTTATGTCTGTACTCAGATATTGTTGCTTCCGCTGACTCGTCTATGATCGAGCACTTGTATTCGAGCCCTCGAGGCCCCTGGCTTGTATTATAATGCTTGTATGACTTATTTTTGTTGTAGAGTTGTGTTGTGATATCTTCCCGTGAGTCCCTGATCTTGATCGTACACATTTGCATGCATGATTAGTGTACGGTCAAATCGGGGGCGTCACAAGGAGGAGAGCTTGGTGAAGGAAATATGCCCTAGAGGCAATAATAAAGTATTATATATTTCCTTATATCATGATAAATGTTTATTATTCATGCTAGAATTGTATTAACCGGAAACATAATACATGTGTGAATACATAGACAAACAGAGTGTCACTAGTATGCCTCTACTTGACTAGCTCGTTAATCAAAGATGGTTATGTTTCCTAGCCATAGACATGAGTTGTCATTTGATTAACGGGATCACCTCATTAGGAGAATGACGTGATTGACTTGACCCATTCCGTTAGCTTAGCACCCGATCGTTTAGTATGTTGCTATTGCTTTCTTCATGACTTATACATGTTCCTATGACTATGAGATTATGCAACTCCCGTTTACCGGAGGAACACTTTATGTGCTACCAAACGTCACAACGTAACTGGGTGATTATAAAGGTGCTCTACAGGTGTCTCCAAAGGTACTTGTTGGGTTGGCGTATTTCGAGATTAGGATTTGTCACTCCGATTGTCGGAGAGGTATCTCTGGGCCCACTCGGTAATGCACATCACTATAAGCCTTGCAAGCATTGTGACTAATGAGTTAGTTGCGGGATGATGTATTACGGAACGAGTAAAGAGACTTGCCGGTAACGAGATTGAACTAGGTATCGAGATACCGACGATCGAATCTCGGGCAAGTAACATACCGATGACAAAGGGAACAACATATGTTGTTATGCGGTCTGACCAATAAAGATCTTCGTAGAATATGTGGGAGCCAATATGGGCATCCAGGTCTCGCTATTGGTTATTGACCGGAGAGGTGTCTCGGTCATGTCTACATAGTTCTCGAACCCAAAGGGTCCGCACGCTTAACGTTACGATGACAGTTTTATTATGAGTTTATGTATGTTGATGTACCGAAGGAGTTCGGAGTCCCGGATGAGATCGGGGACATGACGAGGAGTCTCGAAATGGCCGAGACGTAAAGATCGATATATTGGACGACTATATTCGGACTTCGGAAAGGTTCCGAGTGATTCGGGTATTTTTCGGAGTACCGGAGAGTTACGGGAATACGTATTGGGCCTTATTGGGCCATACGGGAAAGAAGGAAAAGGGCCTCAAGGGTGGCCGCACCCCTCCCCTTGGTCTCGTCCGAATTGGACTAGGGAAAGGGGGCGCCCCCTTCCTTCCTTCTCTTTTTCCCTTCCTCTTTTCCTATTCCATATGGGAGGTGGGATCCTACTAGGACTAGGGAGTCCTAGTAGGACTCCACACATGGTGCGCCCCCTCCTAGGGCCGGCCTCCTCCTCCCTTGCTCCTTTATATACGGGGGCAAGGGGGCACCCTAGGGACACACTTTGATATACGATATTTTAGCCGTGTGCGGTGCCCCCCTTCACCAGATTACACCTCGATAATACCGTCGCGGAGCTTAGGCGAAGCCCTGGGTCGGTGGAACATCATCATCGTCACCACGCCGTCGTGCTGACGAAACTCTCCCTCAACACTCGGCTGGATCGGAGTTCGCGGGACGTCATCGAGCTGAACGTGTGTAGAACTTGGAGGTGTCGTACGTTCGGTACTTGATCGGTCGGATCGTGAAGACGTACGACTACATCAACCGCGTTGTGATAACGCTTCCGCTGTCGGTCTACGAGGGTACGTGGACAACACTCTCCCCTCTCGTTGCTATGCATCACCATGATCTTGCGTGTGCGTAGGATTTTTTTTGAAATTACTACGTTCCCCAACAGTGGTATCAGAGCCTGGTTTTATGCGTTGATGCTATGCACGAGTAGAACACAAGTGAGTTGTGGGCGATATAAGTCATACTGCTTACCAGCATGTCATACTTCGGTTCAGCGGTATTGTGAGATGAAGCGGCCCGGACCGACATTACGCGTACGCTTACGCGAGACTGGTTTCACCGTTGCGAGCACTCGTTGCTTAAAGGTGACTGGCGGGTGTCTGTCTCTCTCACTTTAGTTCAACCGAGTGTGGCTACGCCCGGTCCTTGCGAAGGTTAAAACAGCACCAACTTGACAAACTATCATTGTGGTTTTGATGTGTAGGTAAGAACGGTTCTTGCTAAGCCCGTAGCAGCCACGTAAAACTTGCAACAACAAAGTAGAGGACATCTAACTTATTTTTGCAGGGCATGTTGTGATGTGATATGGTCAAGACATGATGTGATATAATGTGTTGTATGAGATGATCATGTTTTGTAACCAAGTTATCGGCAACTGGCAGGAGCCATATAGTTGTCGCTTTATTGTATGAGATGCAATCACCATGTAATAGTTTTACTTTATCACTAAGCGGTAGCGATAGTCGTAAAAGCAATTAGTTGGCGAGACGACAACGATACTACGATGGAGATCAAGGTGTCATGCCGGTGACAATGGTGATCATGACGGTGCTTCGGAGATGGAGATCACGAGCACGGTGCTTCGGGGATGGAGATCACAAGCACAAGATGATGATGGCCATATCATATCACTTATATTGATTGCATGTGATGTTAATCCTTTATGCACCTTATCTTGCTTTGATTGACGGTAGCATTATAAGATGATCCCTCACTAAAATTTCAAGATAAAAGTGTTCTCCCTGAGTATGCACCGTTGCGAAAGTTCTTCGTGCTGAGACACCACGTGATGATCGGGTGTGATAAGCTCTACGTTCAAATACAACGGGTGCAAAACAGTTGCACACGCGGAATACTCAGGTTAAACTTGACGAGCCTAGCATATGTACAGATATGGCCTCGGAACACAGAGACCGAAAGGTCGAGCGTGAATCATATAGTAGATATGATCAACATAGTGATGTTCACCATTGAAACTACTCCATCTCACATGATGATCGGACATGGTTTAGTTGCTTTGGATCACGTAATCACTTAGATGATTAGAGGGATGTCTATCTAAGTGGGAGTTCTTAAGTAATATGATTAATTGAACTTAAATTTATCATGAACTTAGTCCTGATAGTATTTTGCAAATTATGTTGTAGATCAATAGCTCGCGTTGTTGCTTCCCTGTGTTTATTTTTGATATGTTCCTAGAGAAAAATTATGTTGAAAGATGTTAGTAGCAAAGATGCGGATTGGATCCGTGATCTGAGGATTATCCTCATTGCTGCACAGAAGAATTATGTCCTTGATGCACCGCTAGGTGACAGACCTATTACAGGAGCAGATGCAGACGTTATGAACGTTTGGCTAGCTCAATATGATGACTACTTGATAGTTTAGTGCACCATGCTTAACGGCTTAGAATCGGGACTTCAAAGACGTTTTGAACGTCATGGACCATATGAGATGTTCCAGGAGTTGAAGTTAATATTTCAAGCAAATACCCGAGTTGTGAGATATGAAATCTCCAACAAGTTCTATAGCTAAAAGATGGAGGAGAATCGCTCAACTAGTGAGCATGTGCTCAGATTGTCTGGGTACTACAATCGCTTGAATCAAGTGGGAGTTAATCTTCCAGATAAAATAGTGATTGACAGAATTCTCTAGTCACCATCACCAAGTTAGTAGAACTTCGTGATGAACTATAGTATGCAAGGGATGACGAAAGTAATTCCCGAGCTCTTCGTGATGCTGAAATCGATGAAGGTAGAAATCAAGAAAAACATCAAGTGTTGATGGTTGACGAGACCACTAGTTTCAAGAAAAGGGCAAAGGGAAAGAAGGGGAACTTCAAAAAGAACGGCAAGCAAGTTGCTACTCAAGTGAAGAAGCCCAAGTTTGTACCTAAGCATGAGACTAAGTGCTTCTACTGCAAAGGGACTGGTCACTGGAGGCAAAACTGCCCCAAGTATTTGGTGGATAAGAAGGATGGCAAAGTGAACAAAGGTATATTGGATATACATGTTATTGATGTGTACTTACTAGTGTTTATAGCAACCCCTTAGTATTTGATACTGGTTCAGTTGCTAAAGAGTAGTAACTCGAAACGGGAGTTGCAGAATAAACAGAGACTAGTAAAAGGAGAGGTAACGATGTGTGTTGGAAGTAGTTCCAAGATTGATATGATCATCATCGCACACTCCCTATACTTTCGGGATTAGTGTTGAAACTAAATAAGTGTTATTTGGTGTTTGCGTTGAGCAGGAATATGATTTGATCATGTTTATTGCAATACGGTTATTCATTTAAGTTAGAGAACAATTGTTGTTCTGTTTACATGAATAAAAACCTTCTATGGTCATACACACCAACGAAAATGGTTTGTTGGATCTCGATCGTAGTGACACACATATTCATAATAATGAAGCCAAAAGATGCAAAGTTAATAATGATAGTGCAACTTATTTGTGGCACTGCCGTTTAGGTCATATTGGTGTAAAACGCATGAAGAAACTCCATACTGATGGGATTTTGGAATCAATTGATTATGAATCACTTGATGCTTGCGAACCATGCCTCATGGGCAAGATGACTAAAACGCCGTTCTCCGGAACTATGGAGAGAGCAACAGATTTGTTGGAAGTCATACATACAGGTGTATGTGGTCCAATGAATATTGAGGCTCGTGGCGGATATCGTTATTTTCTCATCTTCACAGATGATTTGAGCAGATATGGGTATATCTACTTAATGAAACATAAGTCTGAAACATTTGAAAAGTTCATATAATTTCAGAGTGAAGTGGAAAATCATCGTAACAAGAAAAATAAAGTTTCTACGATCTGATCGTAGAGAAGAGTATTTGAGTTACGAGTTTGGCCTTCAGTTAAAACAATGTGAAATAGTTTCACTACTCACGCCACCTGGAACACCACGGTGTAATGGTGTGTCCGAATGTCGTAATCGTACTTTATCAGATATGGTGCGATATATGATGTATCTTACCGATCTATCACTATCATTTTGGGGTTATCCATTAGAGACAGCTGCATTCACATTAAATAGGGCACCATCAAAATCCGTTAAGACGACGCCTTATGAACTGAGGTTTAGCAAGAAACCAAAGTTGTCGTTTCTTAAAATTTTGGGGTTGCGATGCTTATGTGAAAAGGTTTCATCCTGATAAGCTCAAAACCCAAATCAGAGAAATGTGTCTTCATAGGATACCCAAAGGAGACAGTTGGGTACACCTTCTATCACAGATCCGAAGGCAAGACATTCGTTGCTAAAGATGGATCCTTTCTAGAGAAGGAGTTTCTCCCGAAAGAAGTGAGTGGGAGGAAAGTAGAACTTGATGAGGTAACTGTACCTGCTTCCTTATTGGAAAGTAGTTCATCACAGAAATCTGTTCCTGTGACTCCTACACCAATTAGTGAGGAAGTTAATGATGATGATCATGTAACTTCAGATCAAGTTACTACCAAACCTCGTAGGTAAACTAGAGTGAGATCCACACCAGAGTGGTACGGTAATCCTGTTCTGGAGGTCATGTTATTTCACAATGACGAACCTACGAACTATGAAGAGGCAATGGTGAGCCCAGATTCCGCAAAATGGCTTGAGGCCATGAAATCTGAGATGAGATCCATGTATGAGAACAAAGTGTGGACTTTGGTTGACTTGCCCGATGATCGGCAAGCAATTGAGAATAAATGGATCGTCAAGAGGAAGACGGACGCTCATAGTAGTGTTACTATCTACAAAGCTAGAATTGTCGCAAAAAGGTTTTTTGATAAGTTCAAGGTGTTACTATGATGAGAGTTTCTCACTCGTATCTATGCTTAAGTCTGTCTGAATCATGTTAGCAATTGCCGCATTTTATGAAATATGGCAAATGGATAAACAAAACTGCATTCCTTAATGGATTTATTAAAGAAGAGTTGTATATGATGCAACCAGAAGGTTTTGTCAATCCTAAAGGTGCTAACAAAATATGCAAGCTCCAGCGATCCATCTATGGACTGGTGCAAGCATCTCGGAGTTGGAATATACACTTTGATAAGTTGATCAAAGGATATAGTTTTATACAGACTTGCGGTGAAGCCTGTATTTACAAGAAAGTGAGTGGGAGCACTACATCATTTCTGATAAGTATATGTGAATGACATGTTGTTGATCAGAAATAATGTAGAATTATTCTGCAAAGCATAAAGGAGTGTTTGAAAGGAGTTTTTCAAAGAAAGACCTCGGTGAAGCTGCTTACACATTGAGCATCAAGATCTATAGAGATAGATCAAGACGCTTGATAAGTTTTTTCAATGAGTACATACCTTAACAAGATTTTGAAGTAGTTCAAACTAGAACAGTCCAAGAAAGAGTTCTTGCCTGTGTTACAAGGTGTGAAATTGAGTAAGACTCAAAGCCCGACCACGGCAGAAGATAGAAAGAGAATGAAAGTCATTCCCTATGCCTTGGCCATAGGTTCTATAAAGTATACCATGCTGTGTACCAGATCTATTGTATACCCTACACTGATTTTGGCAAGGGAGTACAATAGTGATCTAGGAGTAGATCACTGGACATCGGTCAAAGTTATCCATAGTGGAATAAGAATATGTTTCTCGATTATGGAAGTGACAAAAGGTTCGTCGTAAAGGGTTACGTCGATGCAAGTTTTGACACTAAATCTAGATGACTCTAAGTCTCGGTCTAGATACATATTGAAAGTGGGAGCAATTAGCTAGAGTAGCTCCGTGAAGAGCATTGTAGACATAGATATTTGCAAAATACTTACGGATCTGAATGTGACAGACCCGTTGACTAAAATTATCTCACAATCAAAACATGATCACACCTTAGTACTCTTTGGGTGTTAATCACATAGCAATGTGAACTAGATTATTGACTCTAGTAAACCATTTGAGTGTTGGTCACATAGAGATGTGAACTATGGGTGTTAATCACATGGTGATGTGAATTATTGATGTTAAATCACATGGCGATGTGAACTAGATTATTAACTCTAGTGCAAGTGGGAGACTGAAGGAAATATGCCCTAGAGGCAATAATAAAGTATTATATATTTCCTTATATCATGATAAATGTTTATTATTCATGCTAGAATTGTATTAACCGGAAACATAATACATGTGTGAATACATAGACAAACAGAGTGTCACTAGTATGCCTCTACTTGACTAGCTCGTTAATCAAAGATGGTTATGTTTCCTAGCCATAGACATGAGTTGTCATTTGATTAACGGGATCACCTCATTAGGAGAATGACGTGATTGACTTGACCCATTCCGTTAGCTTAGCACCCGATCGTTTAGTATGTTGCTATTGCTTTCTTCATGACTTATACATGTTCCTATGACTATGAGATTATGCAACTCCCGTTTACCGGAGGAACACTTTATGTGCTACCAAACGTCACAACGTAACTGGGTGATTATAAAGGTGCTCTACAGGTGTCTCCAAAGGTACTTGTTGGGTTGGCGTATTTCGAGATTAGCATTTGTCACTCCGATTGTCGGAGAGGTATCTCTGGGCCCACTCGGTAATGCACATCACTATAAGCCTTGCAAGCATTATGACTAATGAGTTAGTTGCGGGATGATGTATTACGGAACGAGTAAAGAGACTTGCCGGTAACGAGATTGAACTAGGTGTCGAGATACCGACGATCGAATCTCGGGCAAGTAACATACCGATGACAAAGGGAACAACATATGTTGTTATGCGGTCTGACCAATAAAGATCTTCGTAGAATATGTGGGAGCCAATATGGGCATCCAGGTCCCGCTATTGGTTATTGACCGGAGAGGTGTCTCCGTCATGTCTACATAGTTCTCGAACCCAAAGGGTTCGCACGCTTAATGTTACGATGACAGTTTTATTATGAGTTTATGTATGTTGATGTACCGAAGGAGTTCGGAGTCCCGGATGAGATCGGGGACATGACGAGGAGTCTCGAAATGGCCGAGACGTAAAGATCGATATATTGGACGACTATATTCGGACTTCGGAAAGGTTCCGAGTGATTCGGGTATTTTTCGGAGTACCGGAGAGTTACGGGAATACGTATTGGGCCTTATTGGGCCATACGGGAAAGAAGGAAAAGGGCCTCAAGGGTGGCCGCACCCCTCCCCTTGGTCTGGTCCGAATTGGACTAGGGAAAGGGGGCACCCCCTTCCTTCCTTCTCTTTTTCCCTTCCTCTTTTCCTATTCCATATGGGAGGTGGAATCCTACTAGGACTAGGGAGTCCTAGTAGGACTCCACACTTGGTGCGCCCCCTCCTAGGGCCGGCCTCCTCCTCCCTTGCTCCTTTATATACGGGGGCAAGGGGGACACCCCAGGGACACACTTTGATATACGATATTTTAGCCGTGTGCGGTGCCCCCCTCCACCAGATTACACCTCGATAATACCGTCGCGGAGCTTAGGCGAAGCCCTGCGTCGGTGGAACATCATCATCGTCACCACGCCGTCGTGCTGACGAAACTCTCCCTCAACACTCGGCTGGATCGGAGTTCGAGGGACGTTATTGAGCTGAACGTGTGTAGAACTTGGAGGTGCCGTACGTTCGGTACTTGATCGGTCGGATCGTGAAGACGTACGACTACATCAACCGCGTTGTGATAACGCTTCCGCTGTCGGTCTACGAGGGTACGTGGACAACACTCTCCCCTCTCGTTGCTATGCATCACCATGATCTTGCGTGTGCGTAGAATTTTTTTTGAAATTACTACGTTCCCCAACACTTGGGTGCTGGCGGCTTCGCCTCGACGCTGAATGTTGGCGGGGAGGGGACTTCTTTTTCCCAGCCTGGCACTGGCGCTGGTAAGTCGCTCGCCTTTCGTCCTTCTTCCTTTTCCTTTCTGGCACTTGGCCTTGGCCTTGCCTCACTCCCTTCTTTGGTGTCCAGATCCCTCCTCGGTGAACCCAGAGGACGTGGACGCCATCATCGAGGACGTCGCCAGGGCCGCCAAGGCGGACGCCGAGAAGATCGCCGCCGAGGAGGCCACCAAGGGCGCGGCTGAGGACGCCACCAAGGGGCCCGCCGGGGAGGCCGGCAAGGCCGCCGCCGAGGAGACCGGCAAGGGGCCCGCCGAGGAGGCCAGCAGGGCCGCCGCGGAGGAGGAGGAGGTGGCTGATGACCAGCCTTCCTCCTCCGCTGCTTCCGGCTCCGGCAGGTACCTTAGGGTGAGTGACGACTTGTTCGTCCACCTTCGAGGCGCGTCGAGCACCAGGACACTCGTCGAGGGAGAGGTGTTCGATGACGAAGTGCTTGCCGCCGCCGGGCTTGAGGTCGTCGACGAGCCGAGCATCGGTGGCGGCGGCTCGGAGGAGGAGCGGCTCCTCCACGCCATGGGCGCCAACTTCCGGAAGCTCCAGGCGCTCCACCGCGCCCGTCTGGACAAGGCTAAGTCTAGGACGGCGGTGGTGGAGAAGGCGGAGGCGGACCTCCAGGAGCGCGTTGCTGAGACGCATGACTGGTTCCGCCAGGCCCACAAGGAGCTGAAGGCCGCCCAGGGCGAGCTGGCCAAGCGCGACGTGGAGCTCACCATGAAGCTCGCCAACGTCGAGAAGGCCCAAGAGACGGCGAAAAGCTTGGCCGCTGCCGCCGAAGCCGCCCGGATCCAGCACGAGGCCACGCTGAACTCCCAGGAGGGGGACCTTACTGCACACGAGGAGAAGCTCGCCGCCACGCTTCGCGGCAAGGATGAAGAGGTCGGGAAGCTTGTCTTGCAGCGGACCCGCGAGCTGGAGCAGAGGCACCAAGAGGCGCTCGATGCCCAGGCCCTGGTCCATGCTGGCAAGGTGAAGGAGCTGGAGGTAGAGCGGGACGGGCTAAAGGAGCAGGCCTTGAAGCTGTCCCAGGAGAAGGACACGCTCAACGGCGCTTTGACGGAGGCGCAGGGCGTGACCATCAGCAAGGCCGGGGAGCTCTCCGAGGCCATCAAGTCCATCAAGGACCTCACACTGAAGCTAGAGGGCCTTGAGGGGATGCTCACAGAGGCCAAAGCCTGGGAGGGGACCCTGGCCAAGGAGCTGGAGACCGAGAAGCAGCTGCAGAGGGACGAGGCCGCCGAGCATAAGGACTTCAAGGAGGGCGTGGACCGCTGGATCGGCCGCCTTGAGGACGTCGCCGGCAGGATCACCGCGCAGCTGGCTACCATGGGGATGCCAAATGTGAGGTACGCCCCAGAGCGTAGCGGGACCACCAACGCCAAGATGACCCTGATCTTTGAGTGCGTTCTCGGGGCCCTGGAGCTGCTTCACGCCAATCGGGTGGCCTCGCTGGCTGACGAGGCCCGGAGGCTTTGCCAGGGCGCCATGACTAAGGTTCTCACCAAGGTGGCACACTGGTACCCCGACCTCGACTGCGACGCCGCGCTGGAGAGCTTGCCGGAGGGTACTGACCTCGCGCCGCTCAGGGAGCGCATCAAGCCCATCATCAGCCGTGTCGGCGGAATTCTGAGGGTGCAGGACCAGCGCCGGGATTAGGCACCCCATTTCTTATCGCCGCTGCAGGTTCACAACCAAGACAATTGCCATCTTTAGTTAGAACCGCAGCAACAATTTGATGTAATATGACTCTGCGGCACTTTTTAATATTATGCATGTTATTTCCCCGTTCGATCTTTCCTTGTATGTCCACCCTACGTAACTGGGTACGCTTGCCGGCGCGTAAACCCAGGGCGGCGTCTTGGGGACGGGTCCCCATTGGCCTGCCGGGTGTGCTTGCTTCCGGACGAACCACCTTACCGCCCTTAGCGCGGCCGCCCGAACTATCGAGCTTGACTCGAGTCAGAGTCGGGAGCGCTGCCAAGCGCGGAAGGTTACCCCACCACTCTCGACGCGGCCGCTTTGAGCTGTTGAGCGGACTCGAAACAGAACTAGGGCGTTGTCAATCGCGGGAGGGCCCCTTCGCGTGCAGGTTTTCCATACATAGGCAAGATCTCCGAACACGATAACTTTATGTATAAAAGGAAATAACTCAAGGCTCTGAACGACTTCGCTTTTCTGTCGCCGCGCTGGCGTCCTCCGCGTTCGCAGGCGACGCCTTTTTCTCCTGGCCGTCTCCTTCTTGGGGGCCACGGCGACGAAGAACGCTAGGCTAGCTACTAGACCAGATTCTCACAATTGCAGCCCCCTACCTGGCGCGCCAAAGATGTCGGTGTGGAACGACACCTATGGGATCACGAGAATCCCTACTACGGTTGCCAGGGCACAGGGTTGCAAGAAGAGCAGGATCAGCAGTCAGCACGAGGATCGTTTACCCAGGTTCGGGCCGCGAGGATGCGTAAAACCCTAGTCCTTCTTTGGTGGATGTATTTCAGAGAGTTCTTGAGCTCTCGAACTAGCTATGGTGAGTGCGTGGTTCGAAAGAGCCGAATCCTCCTCCAGTACGCCACGTGCCTCCTTTTATAGTCGAAAGGGGCTGCCACAGTGGCATACAGGAGGTGGAAAGGCGTACAGTATTGCGAGCTTATCGCTCGTATTGCAGGACAAGTCGCATTTAATGCGCCGCTGAGGTGTCCCCTAGCTTTATTGGGGACGGGGGCGAGGCCCGTCCCGTCCGTCGCCGCTCCTCCTCGCTTCGACACGCGCCCTGGCCAGCGATGCGTGCGGCGCCATGTAGGCAGGCAGGCAGCTGAGGTGGCGCGGTGGTAGGGTCTTCACGAAGATCTGCATGCCGCCACGCAGGCGCCTGCTGAGTTGGCCTGGAAGCTGCATGTTGCCACGTAGGTGCCTGCCCAGTTGGTTTGGGCTGGCAGCTGCATGCGAACGGCGGTGGAGACTTGGCTGGTGCGGGCCGGGCAATGGCCCTACTGTCGTCTTCGGCGAGAGCCTTGCCGGGGGCCCCGGCAAGGGTCTTGCCGTGGCGCGCTGTCGTCCCCGGCAAGAATCTCGCCGGGGGTCTCGTGGCTCTCCTCGGCAAGGATCTTGCCGAGAATCGTTGTCTTCTAATCCTCACCTGATCTTGAATATGTCTTCACAAAGATCTGCATGCCACCACAGAGGTGCCTCCCGAGCCCTGGCCCCACGTGGCTGATGGCGTTGGGGTCGTGGGCTCAAGGGTGGCTCGCCATGTTGGTGTCTGGCGAGCCGCCCCGGCAAGAGGCTACCCCGGCAAGGGTCTTGCCGGGGGAACCTACTTCGTCCCTCTGCTCTTTATAGTCTTGGTCCTGGCGTTGCTCTGGCTGCCTCGGGCTTCGGTTTTACTTCGGTACACCTCCCCTGCTCTGTTTGGTGTGGCCGTGGGCGCGGCTCCGACTGCCCGTGCACAGGTAAAGGGGTACAAAGGTGCGCCCCTTCTTTTGTACACCGACATTACTGCAGCAGTTCTTCGCCATGTATGCATGTGCACTGTTTGGGCCTAGCCCAAAGACTCCTCGTATGCGTGTGTGGTCCAGACCCCGGGGGCTCCTGTCGGTGTACTAAGACATGGGTGCTTTATTACCCTGACTTGTGCACAGACAGTAGTAGCCTTCCTGGCGGCAGAGCTTGCCGGGGAACAACTCTAAACAAGAGGCAAGACTTGGCTTACAAAACCACGAAGAAGACCTCAAGGCAAGTCGTCGAGAAGTACTAAGTCAATACTGAAGATCAAGGCCTTGGTTGCCGGCACGCTACTTGGCGGCAAGTGAAGACCCGCCTCACTGAAGAAAGGTTTTCCAAAGTCTCTTCTAGCAGCTAGCACAAATTCTCTCTGGTCCACACCATGTGACCGGCCAATCGATCTTTAAATAATAATCGAGAAAAATGTCTGATCTATTCATCAACTATCATCGCAATAGATCAGAAATTACGGACCTTCCTAGACCTCTTAGCGACGACTACAATTTAACCTAACACACATCGCCAACCACAGGAATGAGAAGAGGGACCTGACCTTTACTTGCAAAACAAAAACGGAGCTAGCATCGTGAGACGGAGGGGGGCGATGGAGGGAAGCGACAGGGAGGGAATTTAAATGCTTCTGTTCAAGGCAATAAAGAACATCATCACCTCTCCACCTCGACGCAGCTTAGCTGTCCGGCGCCCTCATTATATATCGCCACGGGAGCTGCACCACCACCCCTCAAATACTCAGGCACAGGGCAGGGGGCTCTCACTTAGTCCGTGTCCTTCACCCCGGCAGCGCTAGCTAGTACGTGCATGCAAGTGCCCTTCCAAGCGCGCGCCTCCAAACCACCCTATCTCCATCTCCTCCACCTCCACACCCACATTAGGTTGGTTTCGCGTACACGTTCCGTGTCACTAGCTGGGTAGCTTCAACGTACTCCAAAGGTAATGTACCGCGCGGCAACGTCGGCTATTTAATTGCATCGATAGATCATTAGTATAGCTAGGTTGATGGTGGAGTATTCTGTTGATGTTGTTTTATGTTTGAGATCGAGCGAATGCATGACATGAGCTATATTTGGTGTGCATTGTGCAGTGCACCGGTGGTGTGCGGAGTTAGCTTGAAGATGAGCAGGAACAATGGTAAGGGGCCGAAGCTGGACCTGAGGCTGAGCTTTTCGCGGTCACGCGGCGGCGGCCGTGGCGGCGGCGGAGGGGGTCCATCGGCTGCGCCGCCGGGAGGCAGCAACTCGCCGAGGAGGATGTCTTCGTCGTCTTCTTCCTCCGCATCCCCGCCGAGCTCGTGCGTGTCGTCGGAGGGGAGCCCGGAGGCTGGTGGGGGCAGTGGTGGCTCGGCGATGATCCTCGCGGGCTGCCCCCGGTGCATGATGTACGTGATGCTGTCGCGGGAGGACCCCAAGTGCCCCAAGTGCCACAGCACTGTGCTCCTCGACTTCAACGACGTCGGCGCCGACCACCGCAACCCAGGGTTCGGCTCCGGCAAGGTCGGCAAGGGCAAGCGCGGCTGAACCGACCGGCCGGGCTTCTTCGATCTAGATGCTTAGCCGTCGTGTCGTCGATCGCCTAGCTGCAATCGACCGTCCTCTTTCGTTTCTCATCAATCGTGTGCGTGCGTGTTCGTTGGTGTTGGTGTGTGCGTGCGTGCGTGCGAGTTGGGTCAAGAAGAAAGGAATTATTCCGTAGACCCGTCCCTTCCATGGACTAGCTAGTGGGACGCCGGGGTGCCCATGGAACGGGTCTAGGTAATAATTTCATCTGTTGTAGTGTGAGTCGTGACTGCGTGCGTTTGTAGTACGGGGCAGTACTGGCAAGGATTAAGATTTTGTCTCTGAGGTTTTATAGAAGGCAGTAATGCCCTTGTCTCACCCCGTCCTTTGGCGCCAGGCACAGCCGTGAAGCTTGACGCGGCCGGGGCATAAATACGCTGCAGTGACGCATTTCATTTCATACGGACGAACGACCGACGTCGAGCTATAGCTCTGGCTAGCTATGTCAGCTAGGCAGCTCATTCATTCTCGTTTAACTCGCGCACATGTCCTACGTACGCCGCATCGATCGAACATACGTACGCACGTACGTACGTACGCCTGTATGCGTAATAACCTTTTCTGAATACTACATGGTTTTTGCATGACAAATGGTAGTAGTACTACTACGTACTCAGAACACGCAAAGATCATCATGAGATTAACATGAATGAAGACTCGGGCTGTCAAATCAAAGTTGAGAAAAGTCTTGTTTTCTCGAGACCATGCATGCACTAATAAAGCTCAGACAACTTTTCCTGCAAAATAAGTTTGCATGTTGCACGGTTCAGACTTCAGACCACACCACACCAGAGGGAAAGAAGCAAGGGAAGAGGCAGGCACGCATGGGAAGATGCTGGGTGGTTAGGGTCATTCAAAGGGGAGACTATTGCGGATTAACTCGCTTTTAAACCCAGAATGAATGCACGAGTAATTGGAGACAGTTGTGCAATAACAAAGAGGGGCATCGATCGTGTCAGGGCGCCGATGCATCAAACCACACAGTCGATGCCAACCTTGTCGCTTCAATGCGTTGTTGCTGCAATGCAAGGAAGGCCAATTGATTCCTCACACAGCCAGCCACTAAATGTGCCCTCATTTCCACTTCGTCTCAGCCTGCCCGGCTGTCTGGTACGCTAGCTTTCCACTGTACTCGCTACGCTCTACTGTGCGTACGTGCCTCTTCTGGACACAGAATCAAGGCACGCTGCGGCCGCTCCATCCCCTTGTACAGTCGCCGGCTTAATGCCGTCGAGAACCTCATAAACAGTGCAACAGCCGCAGCAGCAAGAAGATTATGAAAATTACTGGCGGCAGCACAGTGTGCATGCGCCCCAACATAAATTAAGGCAGGCTTGATGGCCTCCCTTCTGAAAAGGACCTGTCCAACAGTGACCTGTGGAGAAGACGCTGGTCGATATCAAGCTAGCTGGCCACTTTTAGGCAGACGCGCGCAGGGAGGCAGAGGTGTTTATGGTGGGCATTCAGCTGATGGCATCGCGGTCCGTGCAAAGCTAGCGCCGGGCTAGTGTCAACTGCGTGCTTGCAGATCGAGTACATGTGTGCATGGTCGTGCATGTAGAGTAGTAAACCGCGGCAATGCATGCATGGCCATACATATCCATCCTTGTCAGGCAAATTAAACGGATCGACCAATCAATCGACCAACCACTCGATTTTGAAACCCCTCCGAGCTAAAAGACCAGCTCATAATCAACCCCGATCATCGCAATTGAAGGCCATATAGTGCCTAGAGAGAAGATACGTACGGACTACTAATAACTAATAAGTGCCCATGAATATGAGTTGTTGCTTCTTGGCCAGGGTCACAGCTCCGACTGAGCTGTTCTTCTTTCCATGCAAAGATGCAGCGAATCATGTGTCCAAATGTTTTGATCATCAGATGTTCAATCGACCAAGTACTCCGTTTGATGCTCGATGCCGCCATCTAGGAGTACTTCAGCCATGAATGGAGATTGGTAGGAATCATAAGTTCACTTTTGTGCCTCGATGGAGGTAAATAGGTAATCAACTAAACTACTCCATTATACAAAGTGAGAAGGACAGGTTGATCAGCATGAGAAATGATTTCACAGCATGTACTCCCTCCGTTCCTAAATATAAGTCATTTTAGAGATTTTAATATGAACTACATACAGATATATATAGACGTAGTTTAGAGTGTAGATTCACTTATTTCGTTTCGTATGTAGTTCATATTTGGAATCTCTAAAAAGACTTATATTTAGAAACGGAGGGAGTAGTATATATGCATGCACGGCACAAGAAACTTATTAAGGATGGTGCAGATATTAAGCAGTGGGGGTGCTACCACAACTCAAGAGAACTGTCGTAGCTGGTACGCCAGTGTCAACAGCCTAGCTTGCGGATTTGTTGTGCAAATCGTATACCTAGCTATTACGAGGTCAATGGTCCATACGCATTTGATATAGCCAGCTAGCTGTACTACAAAGTACGTACTAGTACGTGGATCACTACTGGCAGACCGATCTCTGCCCGCCTGTTTTTATTTTTACTTTCGTGAAATACAGCAAAAGCTTGGCCTTTTCGTTAATTGAGCAAGGAGTAAAGAGTATGTACAAGGCCGAAGTCAAAAAGAAGTAAACGTACTATTCTACCGGAATGATCACCCCTAAGTGTATGGCTCTGGCAATACACCACAATCTAACCTCTCTCTTGGTATTGCCAAATACCATCGTAGGGAAGGACGCAAAATTTGGCATGCATTTCATGTAGCCAGCTAGCTGTACTACAAAGTACGTACGTACTAGTACGTGGATCTCTACAGGCAGACCGATCTCGGCTCGCTTGTCCAATGCTTAAAACTTTGTGAAGCAAAAGTGTTCGTGCGTGCGACGATCTATGAGACCAGCAACGGCCCCTTTGCGGTTCGACTGTGGGGATACGCACGCATAAAAAGCAGAGTCAGCAGACCACACAAGCGTTTACCCAGGTTCGGGCTGCCGTGAGGCGTAAAACCCTACACCTGCATTGTATATTGGATGTGTTTGAGATCAAATACAAGGAGCACAGCTTGCCGGCAAGGTGTGCGGAAAGTGCGGCTACGCATGTAAATGAGCAAAGTGTCGACCTTTGCAGATCATGCCAGTAGATAATTTTACTTCTCGAGATAGCAACTCCCCTATGTGACAATTCAGATGATAATCGTGAAGCAGATGATCTTGAGGCAGAAAACTTGGCCATGAACATCTATTCACAACAACATCCTGGAGCAAGGACAAACTGTTCGAAGGAGAAGAAGAGGCGAGGTGAGCGCGGACCTACTTTGGGGCATGGTTTACAGAGTATTTTAGCAAGGACCAGATCTACGATGAAGGTTGGCTTCATGGAGGGAGCAAACATGCCTATTAACCCTCTGCAAGCATGCCTTACGCAGCATGTATATGGAAGTGTGGGGCGCCATTGAAATGCAAAATTCATCCCTGGCTAGCTGTTCAACATCAGATTTGGACGTCGGACCGACGAGCTCGACATGGGTTGCAAGATCACCCCTCGCCATGCTACACGTGCTTGCAAGAGGAAGATAATGCCGAGCACATACACATCCAATGCCCCTATGCTAGACAGGTGTGGCAAAAATGCTTCAATGGATTGAATTTGATGGTTCCTCAGCCGCAGGACATGATAATCTGTTGGAGTGGTGGTTGCAAGCTAGAGGCAACTTAACAAGGGAGATCAAGAGAGCTTTTGACACGCTGGTGGTTGCCGTGGCATGGTCGCTATGGAAGCAAAGAAATGCGAGGGTGTTCAACCGGATAAATCAACAAAAAACGGTGGACGAGCTACACAAACACATCATGGACGAGATTAAAGAATGGAAGGAGGCCGGTTTAGGTGGTGGAGTGTTAGATAGGGTGGTGAGAGAGTAGGCTTTGCTTGCTAGGTGTGGGTGTAGGCGTTTTCTTCTTCTTTTGTGTGATGCTCGCATCACTCGCAACTTCTTGTAAATATTTCCGACTTCTATAAAATTATGGTACGCCATTGGCGTATTCTCAAAAAAAAAAAAACCTCTGCAAGCAGCAAAACTAGTTCGCAGGTGGGTTTTGAAGTCAAAAATCATTTGCCATTAAAAACCAAGTGGAAGGAGTAGAGTGCAGAAGGGAATAAGCATATGCTTCCTGAAGCATATAAAATTCAATAAAGGTCAGCCATCAAACGAATCTCTTTTGCATTTGTGCCATACCACGTCTTTTTAACTTCGCACCCTAAATATTGTAACACGCATGTGTGTATAATGTCTGCACTAACGTTTGAGTTTCCAAACAACGCTCCATTGCCCAAAGGAGTTTCTGACCCTGAGCAAGCAGCCGCATTCCCACCCAGCCGCCGCCGCTGTTCCCGTTGCAGTCCCGCCGCCGCCGTGCCCTAGCAACCCCGCTGCCCACTGCGACCGTTCGACTGAGCTCCGATGGCGAAGCGGCACCGTGATAGATCGTAGCCCACAGGAACCATCTGATATAGTTGGACGACAGGTACGTTTCTAGTCGAAACCCTAGCAAATAGGATTAGTCGATTGAATGGGCGATTTAACTGTTGCTTGTTGAGTTGCTCCAGTTTTCAAACAATACTGACATGTATTTAGGACTGGACTAGTGTGTAACGACCCGACCCGAAATCGGTCAAGTCTCTGTGTAGCTGTACCATCCCAAGATCATGCTGGCACACACAGTACATTGATGCAAAGATTCAAAGTTCAATCACACCTGAATTTATTACACGATTCACATATCGAGTATTTATTACATCATAATAAATTCGGCCGAAGGCCAACTCATGAGAAATAAACTAAATAAAGCTGCGGAAACGTAGACGAATAGCGAGTCCATCCGACTCCATAGGGCAATCGCCAAGCGTGGATCGTGGCCTCACTCCTGATCGGAAAATTCCTCTGCAACATAAGACGTTGCAGCCGTGTAGGTCAGCATTTTGAATATGCCGGCAAGTCATGAAGAGAGAACAACAATAAAATTACTAATACTATATGCAATTTGGCTGTGGGGCTCTAAGTTTCATTGTTTTGCGAAAAAGCCGGTTTTTCCCTACAACAAGGACTTGTTTGTAATTACTACAAAATGTTGGTAGTTATTGAGATGGTTCCGCCAACCAATGTCTCATTCCCAATTATTAAATAACCCCCTCAATTAATTTATTAAGTTCAGTGTTGAGATATATGAAATACTCCAATTCCAGAGGCTCATTTGTCCGTAACCGGGGACACGGCTAATCGATTAGGTTGTTACTCTGCAGAGGTCTGTGCACTTTACCCGCAAGAATCGTTCCCTCCTTTAAGTCTTCGCACTGCCTGGTGTTTGAAGACGGGACGAACGAAACAGGGTCTTCCGAAGAGTTCCTCTGGGCCACTGCCGGTGCCCATCCAATCCTACCGTTCTTCTACATCTCGTAGCACCGTCCGGCCAGAGTCACGCCTAGGGTCGACCAAGCCAGAGCCCATAATGGCTTGCGGCTGCACAGGTAAGCTTCTGGTCAATGGGGTATCCATCCGTCTCTTCGTGGCTGGGTGAAGCTTTCCGCAAGATGTCATGGCGCTTCTCCATGCATCCCGGCCATCCGCTGGTTTCTCCAGGGTGCCCGTCAACCGTCCTCCACCCAATAGTGAATTTTGAAGTCCATCTTGAGCTTGACGTCATGGGGTTGTCATCATCTTGACTCTCGCATCTCCCTTATGAATCACTCAACCAACCCCGTCTACTAAAGCATAGCAATCAACTACATCGTCCCGGGCATCGGTAACAAGGGAGAAGGGTTCATCCTACCTCATGATACTACTCAAGAACATAACTTAACAAAATTCTCCTACTGCATGCATGGTGGGGAGGTATAACTCTAATGCAATAAAATCATAGGTATTGTAAAAACATGATCAAATGACTTGCCTGGCTGACGGTCTTCGAAAGCTAGCGACTCGTAATAGCAGGCTTCGCACTCCGGGAATTCTACCGAGTCAAACAATAGCACAATATAACATAACAGCAAGTTGAAGTAAAACACCTAAGCACTCAAACCAAAACCAAAGAAAAACTCGGAGAAAGCAAATCAAGGTTTTCATCATATCAAGCAACAACTAAGAAATAGTTTTACACAACTAAAACTTTTCTTAACAGAACCTAAGCATTGGTTTTGCTAACTAAAAGAAGGGAAAACATCATACAAACTAGTAGCAAAAAGAATCACATCAAAAGCTATTATAGAACTCCTATTATGCCTAAAACAATCCTAGCAAAGAAAATAAAATAATTTTTTTTAGTCTACCGTAAATAAAAGTTCCTCCTCTGTAGCTACAGAAACTAATCTAAAATAAACTATAACGTAATAAAAATAAAATTATTTACTAACTAGAACAGTAGGAAAACAGTAGCTAGCTAAATAAACAAGAAAAAGTTGATTTCGACATAAAACTAATTGTTTATTAAATCTAAAATACCCAAACAAGTTCCTACTGCTAGGCATGGTCAAAACTAAGCATTAGAAAAAAGAATCACTAAAAAATAATAATCCTAACTCAATTTATGGCAGAAAAACTAATCTGTCTAAATCTAATATAAAACTATTTCTAATAATTTAAACATGGCTAAACATATTTTCTACAGAAACTACAACAAATTTGCAAACTAACAAAAAAAGAATCAACTAAAAATATTAAAAAACCTAAGAGAAACAGATTTTACAAGATTGGAACTTTTCTGTTTTTAAAACAGAACGTAAATAACAGAAAAAAAACTAATGGGCGCTATTGGGCTCGGGGTGGTGCGATCTGAAACTAAACCGCGCCCGGTCGTTAACTAACATACGCGTACAGTGTATAACTAAAAGAAACCAGTGATCCGGTTTAAATCTAAACCAAAAAAAACCGTACACTAAAACCAATAAAAAAACGAGTTACTAAACCGATCTAACGGTTCGATCTAAAAGAAAAAAAAATAGAGGAGCGCTCGTGCTTACAGAGAGGAAACGGGCGTGGCAGGGAAGAAGAGGCCGGTGGGCGGCGGGGCTCCGGTCGTCGGCGGCGTCGGCGAGGATGTCCAGGTGATGCGGGTGTTCGGGGGCGTCCGATTTTCTGTGGACGGTGAGCTGAGGGGATGTCGGGGACGGCGGAGACAACGAAGACAAGGCGGTGGAGCTCGGTGCTCCGGTGGAGCGTGCGGGGTTGGGAGTGGCCTCTGTAGATGACGAAGACGAACAAAAACATGTCAAAAAGGTTTGTGAGGTCGGGCTAGACCGATAGCAGATGTTAGAGAGGCTGGGGATGCTCACCGGTGAAGCAAAACGGCGGTGAACTTCGGTGGCTGGGGCGAGATCGGAACGGAGATGGTGGCGGCTGTGGAGGGTTTTAGAGAGGGTTTTTGAAGGGGATCGCGAGAGGACGGGTAGGGCTACTTATAGGACGTGTTACTTGGGTTTTGGAGAGGGGCGGACGCGGCCGGCGTCGAACGGAGCGAGATACGGGCACGGGAGTATCGGGACGAAGGAGATGATGCTGTGGGGTCCAGCGATCAGAGGGAAAAAAATTGAGAGAGGGGATTACGTGAGGGAGGGGGAGTTATGTGAGGGGATCGAGCGAAGGGAGCGTGGGGATCGAGCGCTCGCCTCGCCTGGCGGCCTACTGGCCCGCGGCTGGGCCGGTTGGCCTGGCTGGCGCCTGCGGCTTTGCCTCTTTTTTTTTGAATTAGAGAGAAGAGAAAACATAGAAAAATATATATTATTTTTATGTAGGACATATATATATCAAAATTCTCAGGGGAATTAATCCTACAATGTGGACATTTTTCCAGGGGCAAAATATCGAACTAAAAAAAACAATTTTCTGGAAATCCCAAATAAAATTCAAATTTGAATTCAAAATTTTTGGCAATATTTTTCTTCTGACATTTTTGGAGTGTCATGTTTACTCCTCTCATACTTTTGCTCAAGTATTTGTCAGGCATTGTTTGAAATAAATTCAACTGCCAATTTGAATCCAAATTCCAACAAACTCAAAAGTCTCTGAAATAATTCAAATGTCACTCAATTCAAGCAATATGCATAGATGCTTAGCTATAATTGTAAAACATTCCAAATGGGAAATTTGGGATGTTACATAGTGATAGTGGCAGCTAGTGTGAAAAAAGAAAACCCTAGAAATTAGGATCCGTTCATAGGAGCCCATATTAGATTCTGTGGTAATTTTGATCCTCATAATCGCTTTCATTTTTACAATTTTTATTTGCAAATTTTGTCTTTGATTGATTGCTAGCTCTACCAGGATGGAAGAGTTTTGCGCCGGAGACGAGCAGTTGCTGGCCAAGTGCAACGAAATATGCTCATGGTTTTGGGGTGTGGATTCTCTCGAGTTGCACTCGCTGGGCCTGACTTTGGAAGTGACACCGGATGAACTGAAGCAGATGGTTCCTGAAGGCAGGTGGCAATCACAATGGAGACTCTCCTCTGGGCAATGGCTGAGGCGATGGAGCCGCCGGATCCTCGACAGCGAGCTCGCTGGTACGAGTACCGCTCCCACCTCTTGTCGCCGAATCCAGAGCCGGAAGGGCCGATGAATTTGCGTATTATCGACATCGTCGACGAGGAAATGGAAGAGGAGGATTCTGACGATGAGGAGGAGGAGGAAGATAATTCTAAGGAGGAG
The DNA here is from genome assembly GCF_002575655.3 of Aegilops tauschii subsp. strangulata. Lineage (NCBI taxonomy): Eukaryota > Viridiplantae > Streptophyta > Magnoliopsida > Poales > Poaceae > Aegilops > Aegilops tauschii. Next base: position 382,562,379 of record NC_053035.3, read on the forward strand.
GAGGAAGAGGATTCTGATGAGGAGCACACAGGAGGAGGATTTTGATGAGGAGCTGGAGCAAGAGCAGGATGCAGAAGACGACAGCTACCAGGGGGTTTGGAGATCATCGCACAAGAGGAGGTTGCAGAAGAGGTGGGCTATCACATGGTATGGAGATCATTAAAGGTTGGTCCTCCTATGATGGGAGGATCGTTGGTGATGTTGTTGGCTTTGATTTCCCCCTCCGGGATGGAAGTATCCCTGGAGAAATCGCTCCGCTGGAGAGCAAAAAGTGCTCCTGCCTAGGTTCCGCCTCGAGAGGGCGGCACTTTGTCCCGAAAGTCTTCTTCTATTTTTTTCTAGGGCAAAAGGCTTCATATAACAGAAGGACGGTACCATAGGGCTACTGTGGGATCCACAAGGCATCAGGGCATGCCCGGGGGTGGGCGCGCCCTATTGCCTTGTGAGCAGCAGGTGCTCCCCCCCCTCTGGTGGTTCTTCATTCCAGTATTTTTTTATATATTCAATAAAAAATCTTCATGAAGTTTCAGGTCATTTGAAACTCCATATAATAGTTATCTCTGTTGTAGCTCTTTTAGGCCCAGAATCCAGCTGTCGACAATTTCCCTCTTCATGTAAATCTTGCAAATTAAGAGAGAAAAGTCATTAGAATTGCATCATAAAGTGAAATAATGACCAAAACCATTATAAATAACTGTAGGAAAACATGATGCAAAATGGATGTAGCAGCGACGTGGACCCGTGTGGTTGCTCCTTAAGTCGGTTGGATCTCTTATTCTGCCACAAGAAAGCTAATTTATGGAGAGAGAGAGAGAGAGAGAGAAAATCGTATTAAAATTTCAGCCTGATTGGAATTATGCATCTCCGATGATTTAAGAAATGGTGCTCGCCCAGAAAACACAAGCGAAAACAGGAGATAAAATAGAGAGAGCCAATCTAGGGGAGAGCTCCCTCTCTCCCAGATGGCCAAGGAAGAAGAAGAAGGAGGGGGCCCTTCCCCCTCTCCTCTGGTGGCACCGAAGCGCTGCCGGGGAGATCTCCATCACCACACCATCAAATCCCTCTCCATTCTCATGGTGATATGTGAGTAGTTCATCCTCGAGGCTGAGGGTATGTACTAGTAGCTATGTGTTCGATTTCTCTCTCTCTTTCTCATGTTCTTGATGGATTCAATTTTGATATATCATGAGCTTTATTAATGTAGTTGGATCTTATGATGTCCATCCCCCTTTATTCTTTTTGTGGTGAATTTAGTATTGCTCTTTAAAGTTTCTTTATGTTGGATTGAATACTTTGGATTTGAGATTGTATGGATCATGTCTAGTAATTAACGTGCAAATACCCGAGGTGACATTGGGACACTCTTAGCATAAAGGTTGAATGATAAGTATCATATGGTGTTGTCGTAGTACGATTGCTGGGACTATCCATGGCACTTTGTGGGTGGTTCAATAGATCAATATTGGAAAGACAACTTTGAGGTGGTTTATTGTTAAGCGCAATGCAATTTCATCCTACATTCTTCGATCAAAATAGAAACTTTGGAGTGATTCTTTGATGCAATTTTCGGGATTATCATGTGGTTTAATTATGTTAATGATCTTGAGAGTTGTCACTAGTGAAAGTATGAGCCCTAGACCTTGTTTCCAAGCATTAGGACACCGTTTTTACTCACTTTTGTTATATTCTAGCTTGTTGTTTTTATTTGTTCAGATTACAAAAACCTATTTCTATCAACCATATTACATATCTATGATCATCACTTCTCTGAACTAGTGCACATATACAACTGAGAATTGTATTAAGTGTGTTGGGGACACAAGAGACCACTTGCATTTGATTGCAGTTTTTTTAGAGAACCACCTTTGGCCTACACCTCTCGCAGATTGATAAACCTTAGTTCATCCACTTGAGGGAAATTTGTTGTTGTATTACAAAACTCTACGCTTGGAGGCCCAACAAAGTTTACAAGAATAAAGTTCCGTAGTTACATGAAGCTATTTCTGGCACCGTTGACGGGGAGGAGAGTGCTTGAAAGTATCTTCTTTAGATCTTGCGATGGAATCTTGTAGTTTCTTGTTTTATTCACTAGTTTGGATCATAAAAGGAAACGCAAAATGGAAATGAATTTGCCTGCATTACTTTATCTTTATTAAAAAATTCTTGAAAACGATGAATCTGATAATTGCTATGAAGTGTTAGAAGAAGAATTCAACAAAAGTTGTCATGTGAGTTCCTTGAATGTTAAGCATGATTGGAATGTTGTTGGTATGCATTCTATGAATATCAGTTGTGCTAGTAATAAAAGCTGTAAGCTTGGGGATGGCATGCTTAATGAATATGGTTTGTTTAGTTCCCCCAATTTTTGATGAGAAAAGTTATTATGATGAGAACATGCCTCCTACTTATGATGATTACAATGATGATGAAAGTGGGGTTGGAAGAGTGTCCACTTTAGGTAGCCATGATCCCACTATTTTGGAGGGTGTTCAATCTTATTTGAATAATGATAGAAGTGGATTAGGAGAGGTCATGACTTTATTTAGTGATGATTCCATTATTTTGGAAGATGTTTCAATTGATTATGATGAGAACAAAGTTGTTACTTATGACGATTATTGTGATGATACTTATGCTATATAATAGTGATAATCATCCTTGTGAAACTTTTCATAATTATGAACATTCATCTACTAAACATTACTCTTTTAATGTGGAATTAATTTATAGTGTTCAAGTTTTATATGATACTCCCACTATTATGAATGAGAAGAAATTTGCTTATGTGGAGAGTAATAAAAACCCTATGCATGTGGATCATGAAAAGAATGATTTATGTGATAGTTATGTTGTTAAAAAAATCATGATGCTACTGAAAATTATTATGAGAGAGGAATATATGTTCATATCTCAACAACATCAAGTTTCCTCTATTGAAACTTTTAAAGTTGCATTTGTTTTGCCTTTCTATGCTAGTTACTTTGTTCTTCAATAAATTTATTGCCTACAAAATTCCTATGAATAGGAAGTGCGTTAGGATTCATGATGCTCCCATTATGTTTCAATTCCTATTTTCATGTGGGCAGCATTAAAATCATCATACCTAGCTAAAAGGCATTAAAGGAAAGAGCTTGTTAGGAGACAACCCAATATTTATCCTTACTGTTTTTTGTGTGTTTACATGATTAAAGCTATTGTAATAATCATGTTTTGTATCTTTTCTTTCAATAATGTTCCAATTTTAGCCTTTACCATGCTCAGTTTGTATGTTTACGAGTTGTTTTTTGAAAACATAAATATTTATTTGTATGTCCTGAATATTCCTGGATTGTTAGAACGTGAACAAATCTTGAATATTTTTACACAGTAAGCATGTATGAGTTCTCTGTTATATGGTACTCCCTCTGTAAACTAATATAAGAGCGTTTAGATCACTACTTTAGTATTCTAAACACTCTTATATTATTTTACGGAGGGAGTAATTTTTTAGATGTTTTAGAGTTATAGAAGTATGTTAATTTATTTCTCCTTTACAGACTGTTCTATTTAGATAGCTTGTTGTTATAGATACATTGTTTGCTCATGTTTTCTTATTTAATATTTCAATTAGTATATAGAGATATTAAATATGTGTAGGAATTTAGTATGCAATATTTAATTATAATCTTGAAGATTTTCTATAGTAGAGAATGTTAAGGTACTGTATTTATTTTGTACTAATCTATCTCATGAGTTCTATTAAGTATTCTATGAATGAAGTTTTTAAGACCCAGGGGAGACTATGATACAGGAGGAATTAAGGAGACACAAGACCTCAAGCTTGAGAATGCCCAAGGCACCCCAAGGTAATATTTCAAGGAGTCTCAAGTATTTAAGCTTGCGGATGCCCCAGTAGGCACCCACTTTTCTTCACCAACAACTATCGGTTAGTCTCAGTAGGGCCTAAGTTTTTATTTATTCACATGATATGTGCCATCCTTGGAGCGTATTTTTGCATCTTAACTTCATGTTGGAGAGATTTAATTCATAGCCACTTATTTACTTAACTACTCTTTGTTCTTCGCTTATATCTTTTGGAGTAGTTTTATTATTTACTCTCATGCTTCACTTATATCCTTAGAGATTCTTTTTAATGAATTGAATATCATACACTTGAAATTACATATGTTGAAAATTAAATACGTATCCTAGCATTATAATTCAATCTCATACGCCGATCTTGTGGGAAGTAGTGGCTTTGCATTGGGTTTAGCAAGTAAAATCTATTGAAATAAACAAACACAACATTGGTCATTTGAACAATTCATCAAAGATGAGTACAAGGAAGATAAATTTCACATGCAAATATACTATCTTGGACATCTTTTGTGATTATGAACCCTCAATGAATATTTTCAACCTTGATCAAATAGTTGATGTTGAACAAGGAAGACAATGTAATGAGTTATGTTTGTGTATATTTGTATAGAAGTTACATTGCCATGGATCCTCCAACATGAGGTCTTTGTTTATAATCTTTGCAAGCCAAATACTTCTGCACTAAGTCGAAATACTGCTTCTGCATCAAAAATCCTTGAATCAAGTTTCTTAGAAAAGTGTCAACTATACCTACCTATATATGGTACTTCATTGCCATTCCAATTAAATTTGTATGTACCAACTCTAAACCTTCAAATAAACTTCTGTTTTGTGTGCTTGTACAGCTCATGGAGTAGTGGGGGTGGTCAATATCTTCCATGCAATTTAATATGATATTTTTCTTTAATATATATGATTTTTGGGAGAAGAAATCAACACAGGGCTGTGCTTGAGGGCCCCACACGGCCAGGTGGCGCACCCATCCCCCATTCGGTAGGAGATCTTCATTTGCCGCAACAAAGCTAATTTATGGGGGAAAATCATGTTAAAATTTCAGCCTGGTCAGAGTTATGGATCTCCGGCTATTTAAGAAACGGTGCTCGGCTAGAAAAAAAGAAGCGAATACAGGAGACAGAATAGAGAGATCCAATCTAGGGGAGAGCTCACTCTCTCCCCGGATGGACAAGGAAGAAGAAGGAGGGGCCCCTTCCCCCTCTCATCCGGTGGCGCCAGAGCACTGTCGGGGACATCTCCTCCATCACTATCACCATCAAATCCCTCTCCGTTCTCATGGTGATGTGTGAGTAGTTCATCCTCGGGGCTAATGGTATGTACTAGTAGCTATGGGTTCGATCTCTCTCTCTGTCTCTCTTATGTTCTTGATAGATTCGATCTTGATGTACCATGAGCTATATTAATATAGTTCGATCTTATGATATATAATGAATTGAGTCTTGCTCTTTAAAGTTTCTTTATGTTGGATTGAATACTTTGGATTTTAGATTACATGATGCATGTCTAGTAATTAATTTGCGGATACCCGAGGTAACATTGGGGTACTCTTAGCGTAATGGTTGAATGATAAGTATCATATGGTGTTATCATAGTATGACTTCTGGGACTATTTGTGGCAGTTTGTGGGTGGTTCAATAGATCAAAATTGGAAAGACAACTTTGAGGTGGTTTATTGTTAAGCGCACCTACGCGATTTCATTCTATTTTCTATAATAGAAATAGAAACTTTGGAGTGATTCTTTGCTGCACTTTGCGGGGTTATCATGTGGTTTAATTATGTCAATGATGTTGAGAGTTGCCACTAGTGAAAGTATGAACCCTAGACATTGTTTCCAAGCATTAAGACACTGTTTTTACTCAATTTTGTTACTTGCTACCTCGCTGTTTTTATTTGTTCAGATTACAAATACCTATTTATACCATCCATATTACACACATATCATCGCTTCTCTGAACTAGTACACTTATACATCTCAAAATTGTATTGGGTGTGTTGGGGACACAAGAGACCACTTGTATTTGATTGTAGGGTTGTTTAAGAGAGGACCACCTTCATCCTACACCTTTCGCGGATTGCTAAACCTTAGGTCATCCACTTGAGGGAATTTGCTGTTGCCCTACAAAACTCTACGCTTGGAGGCCCAACAAAGTTTACAAGAATAAGGTTGCGCCATAGACATCATTATCAAGTGTAAACAAAGTTTACAACAAAGTTTAAACAACGACAAAAATGAGTGTAAAACTACACTCATCAGGTACTCTTACACAATCTTTGCCGCATAGGTATCCAACTCTGGTGTCTTCACGAACAACATCTTTTTGTCCTTGAAGTGGACTTGATCTCATGCTTCCTCCCTTCGAGCTTGAGATTCTTGTTGTGCATGTTTGTGAACATGCCAAATCTCTCCGCATTATCTTCCTCCTTTGCATCATTGCACTCTGCACTTGCCTCCTCCTTCTTCACCATACATCTTGTTCACTGCCCCTTCTCAATTCTCCTTCTCCACCTCCCACTTCCTTCACTGTTTACTTGCCACCTTCATTGCCAAAGAAAGTCGTTCATTTGTTGGAATGATTGTGTCACTGATGTCTACTACGCAACATGTTCTTGTAGACTCGTGTTGGGCCTCCAAGCGCAGAGTTTTGTAGGACAATAGCAAATTTCCATCAAGTGGGTGACCTAAGGTTTATCAATCCGTGGGAGGCGTAGGATGAAGATGGTCTCTCTCAAACAACCTTGCAACCAAATAACAAAGAATCTCTTGTGTCTTCAACACACCAAATACAATGGTAAATTGTATAGGTGCACTAGTTCAGTGAAGAGATGGTGATACAAGTGTAGTAATGATAGTAGATATTCATTTTTGTAATAGGGACAATAAAAAACAGCAAGGTAGCAAGTAACAAAAGTGAGCACAAACGGTATTGCAATGCTTGAAAATAAGGCCTAGGGTTCATACTTTCACTAGTGCAATCTCTCAACAGTGCTAACATAATTGAATCTTATAATAATCCCTCAACGTGCGACAAAGAGTCACTTCAAAGTTCTTATCTAGCGGAGAACATAAGATGAAATTGTTTGTAGGGTAAGAAACCACCTCATAGTTATCCTTTCCAATCAATCTATTGAGCTATTCCTATAGGTGTCACAAACAGCCCTAGAGTTCGTACTAAAATAACACAATATGATACACATCAACCAACTCTAATGTCACCTAGATACTCTAATGTCTCCACAAGTATCCGTGAGTTGATTATACGATATGCATCAAACAACTTCAGATTCATAATATTCAATCCAACACAAAGAACTTCAAAGAGTGCCCCAAGATTTCTACCGGAGAAAGTAGGATGAAAACGTGCACCAACCCCTATGCATAGATTACCCCAATGTCACCTCGGGAATTCGCTAATTGAGTGCCAAAACATACATCAAGTGAATCAATATAATACCCCATTGTCACCACGGGTATTCATATGCAATACATACATCAAGTGTTCTCAAATCCATAAAATTAGTTAATTCGATAATAGTGAAACCTCAAAGGTAAAAACTCAATTCATCACAACAAGATAGAGAGGGAGAAACACCATATGATCCAACTATATTAGCAAAGCTCGCGATGCATAAAGATCGTGCCAAATCAAGAACACAAGAGAGATAGATAGATAGAGAGAGAGAGAGAGATCAAACACATAGCTACTAGTACAAACCCTCAGCCCCGAGGGTGGAATACTCCCTCCCCATCATGGAGACCGCCGAGATGATGAGGATGGCCTCCGGTGATGATTTCCCCTCCGGCAAAGTGCTGGAAAAGGGCTCTAGATTGGACTGTGGAGGTACAAAGGGTTGTGGCGGCGGAGTCGAAGTTCTAGGGTTATTTCTGTATTTATAAGAAATTTTGTCATTGGAATCACACGAAGATGGGCCACGAGGTGCCCACTACCCACCGGCCCACCACTTTGGCCCCTGGTGTGCCCTGATAGGTAGTGGCCACCTCGTGGCTTTTCTAACTCTCCCACGAAGCTTCGGGGGTCTCTTTTGTTCCAAAAAACCCTCAAAAAGTTACGCTGCATTTGGACTTCATTTGATATGGATTTTCTGGAAAACCAAGAACAAGTAGAAAACAACAACTGGCACTGGGCACTAGGTCAATATGTTAGTCCATAAAAATCATATAAAAGCCATATAGAGGTGCACCAAAATCATACGAAACTATAATAAACATGGCATGAATACTTAATAAATTATAGATACGTTGGAGACGTATCAGTCACCACCTTCATCTTCATTGGCCATGGCGGTCTTGAGGGAATTGGCAACAGAGATGAGCCACTTTCTTTGCCCACTCAAATTCATTCAACAATGCATAAAGATGAAGTGCTTCTTCTCCATCTTGTGGTACAATGTGCACGTGTATGCGGGCTAGCAAAGGAAGACAATGACATGGTCAACAAGTTGCAAAATTGAGAAAATGCAGCCAAATGACTAACAGATAGAACAACACACAAGAAAACTTACGAGCTTTGTGAGTGCCACGCCACTTGACCACCGATTTTACACTTGTTTGTAAAAGACACAATACTTATTGGCAACCTCTTGAATGTTGTACCATTGATGGTTGAGTGAATTCACATTGCGATTATGGAACACTTCCATGTGGGATGGATTGTAGCACTTCTACTCATGAAATCAATCATGCACACTTTATCAAAATTCCCGGCCCTTTTGCTCCATGCCATGGAATGGATCACTTATAATGGGTAACCATGCTTGACACAACAAATCTTCCTCCTTGTTGGGGAAATTTTGTCCACTCTTCTTCTTTGGGTTGGCATCTAGCAGCCAGTTTTTGTCCAGATCCATGTCCGGATGTTTGGTGCATGTATGTTAAGTGTACGGCTACGGCTATTCCTCCGGCTGTTAGTCATCCACTTGTCTGTCTTTGTCGCCGCCTCCATCATGGACACGTTCATCATGTCCTTCTCGCTTGTGGTAGTCACGCTTGGCTGAGACATTCCAGCAAACAGTGGCTGGGTACTAACGGACAAGAGCTCCACAACCGGCGTCTGTAACCTGGCAAACATCGACGAGTCCGTGAAGACGTACTCGGTGTTGAGGTCGAAGGTGAACGACACTCAATAGCCATAGGTGAAGGAGGAAACGGACTAGTGTAGCCGCAACTGCGTACCAGGCGGCTGTTGGGCGTCGTAGTGCCTTTAGCTGGGAGGGCCAGGGCTGCGATTGCCTGTGCAGTATCGGCCTGGCATTGCGCTTTGGTAGGAGCTTTGCTCTGATCGTCCACCGCTACAACCTCTGCCTTCTTGCTTTCCTCGACGTGTTAGGCGTTGCATTCCGCAGACCTGACTTTGCGTGCAGCCACCTTTGCATCTGGCGGGATGGCGAACATCGGCTCGTCTCCTCCGACGGCTCCGTCATGGCAAGGGAAGGTAGAACGAGCTGGAACGATGGGGGGCCATAGCGATCAGGTACGAGGTGGTCGGAAAGGGCAGGATTTCATGCGAAGCAGTGGCATGATTGTCCAAATGCGCGGTCTGACTCGGTTTTGGGTGCGTCTACATAGGCGAAGTTCAACGTGGTGGACATTCGAACCACTTGTAGAAAAAGAGGCTTCCATACGCCCCCATTAGTCCCTAAAATAATCGAACCGCGACCAAAGGGGTCTCTAGTCGCGGTTCGGGAGGAGACCCGTGACCAACTATCTGGGCCCAGCGCGCTCGGTCGACAGCTGGCGGACGGGAGGGGCTTTAGTCCCGGTTGGCCTGGCCAACCGGGACTAAAGGTCCTCAGGCTGGCCCGAAGGCCTTTAGTCGCGGTTGGCCAGGCCAACCGGGACTAAAGGCCCATCCCTATATATAGGACTCAGCTCACTTCACTTAGCCACAATTGGTGCCACTTCTATTCACAATATTCAGAAGGGGGGTGGTGGGTTTGCTTTTGGTTCCTCCTATGCACACAAGGTGTTCGATGAAATGCCCGAGAGCATGAAACAAACATGATATGAAGTGTCCGAGCCACACTTGAGCTTTCTCATTTATTTTTCCTCCGCGATCGCGGTTAGAAACTTGAACCTTTCATGTGTCATTGATAAAATATGCATGTGTGTAGTTCATTGTTTAATTTGTATTATTTCTAGCTAGTTAGTTTAACAAATGCATGATGGTTAATTATATACTTTATATAATAATAATGCAGATGAATCGGCAATGGATGTACGGTCCCCGATTCTCCGGCGAGTTCACTACGGGTTTGAAAGATTTCCTCGTAGTGGCAAATGCGAACAAGCAGCGAGGTTTTATTATCTGTCCATGTGCTGTCTGTAAGAATCAGAAGGGTTACTCCTCCTCAAGAGACGTTCACATGCACCTGCTTCGGCACGGTTTCATGCGAAGCTATAATTGTTGGACCAAGCATGGAGAAAGAGGGGTTAGAATGGAAGAAGATGAAGAAGGGGATGATATCGATGACAACTATCATGATCATTTCGGTGATACTTTCATGGAGGATGATGCTGAAGGTGGGGAAGGATTAGGTGAAGGTGAAGAAGAGGCACATGATGAGCCCGCTGATGATCTTGGTCGGACCATTGCTGATGCACGGAGACGCTGCGAAACTGACAAGGAGAGGGAGAATTTGGATCGCATGTTAGAGGATCACAAAAAGTCGCTGTACTCAGGATGCGATAATAGTCTGAAAAAGCTGGGCTGCACACTGGATTTGCTAAAATGGAAGGCACGGGAAGGTGTAGCTGACTCATCATTTGAAAATTTGCTGAAAATGTTGAAGAATATGTTTCCGAAGAATAACGAGTTGCCCGCCAGTACGTACGAAGCAAAGAAGGTTGTCTGCCCTCTAGGTTTAGAGGTTCTGAAGATACATGCATGCATTAACGACTGCATCCTCTACCGCAGTGAATACGAGAATTTGAATGAATGCCCTGTATGCACTGCATTGCGTTATAAGATCAGAGGCGATGACCCTGGTGACGATGTTGAGGGCGAGAAACCCAGGAAGAGGGTTCCCGCCAAGGTGATGTGGTATGCTCCTATAATACCACGGTTGAAACGTCTGTTCAGGAACAAAAAGCATGCCAAGTCGTTGCGATGGCACAAAGAGGACCGTAAGTCCGACGGGGAGTTGAGACACCCCGCTGATGGAACGCAATGGAGAAAGATTGACAGAGTGTTCAAAGATTTTGCAGCTGACGCAAGGAACATAAGATTTGGTCTAAGTACTGATGGCATGAATCCTTTTGGCGAGCAGAGCTCTAGCCATAGCACCTGGCCCGTGACTCTATGCATCTACAACCTTCCTCCTTGTTTCTGCATGAAGCGGAAGTTCATTATGATGCCAGTGCTCATCCAAGGTCCAAAGCAACCCGGCAACGACATCGATGTGTACCTAAGGCCATTAGTTGATGAACTTTTACAGTTGTGGGGCAGACCTGGTGTACGTGTCTGGGATGAGCACAAAGAAGAGGAATTTGACCTACGAGAGTTGCTTTTTGTAACCATCAACGATTGGCCTGCTCTCAGTAACCTTTCGGGACAGACAAATAAGGGATACAATGCATGCACGCACTGCTTACATGAGACTGAAAGTGTACGTTTGGGTAATTGTAAGAAGAACGTGTACCTGGGTCATCGTCGATTTCTTCCCCGAAATCATAATGTAAGAAAGAAAGGCAAGCATTTCAATGGCAAGGCAGATCACCGGCCGAAGCCTGCGGAACGTACTGGTGCTGACATATTTGATATGGTCAAGGATTTGAAAGTCATCTTTGGAAAGGGTCCTGGCGGACAATCAGTTCCGCGGGGAGTTGACGGGCACGCACCCATGTGGAAGAAGAAATCTATATTTTGGGAGCTAGAATATTGGAAAGTCCTAGATGTCCGCTCTGCAATCGACGTGATGCATGTTACGAAGAATATTTGCGTGAACCTGCTAAGCTTCTTGGGCGTGTATGGGAAGACAAATGATACAAAGGAAGCACGGCAGGACCAGCAACTTTTGAAAGACCCAGATGACCGGCATCCGGAATGGTTTCAAGGTCGTGCCAGCTACGCTCTTACCAAAGAAGAAAAGGTCATTTTTTTTGAATGCCTGAGCAGTATGAAGGTCCCGTCTGGCTTCTCGTCGAATATAAAGGGAATAATAAACATGGCGGACAAAAAGTTCCTAAACCTGAAGTCTCACGACTGCCACGTGATTATGATGCAATTGCTTCCGATTGCTTTGAGGGGGCTCCTACCAGAAAATGTTCGAGTAGCCATTGTGAAGCTATGTGCATTCCTCAATGCAATCTCTCAGAAGGTAATCAATCCAGAAGATCTACCACGGTTACAGAACGATGTGGTCCAATGCCTTGTCAGTTTCGAGTTGGTGTTCCCACCATCCTTCTTCGATATTATGACGCACCTCCTGCTCCACCTAGTCGAAGAGATTTCCATTCTCGGTCCTGTATTTCTACACAATATGTTCCCCTTTGAGAGGTTCATGGGAGTATTAAAGAAATATGTTCGTAACCGTGCTAGGCCAGAAGGAAGCATCGTCAAGGGCTATGGAAATGAGGAGGTAATTGAGTTCTGTATTGACTATGTTCCTGACCTTAAGCCGATTGGTATTCCTCAATCGCGGCACGAGGGGAGACTAAGTGGAAAAGGCACGATCGGAAGGAAATCAACGATATGTATGGACGGTCATTCTATGACTGAAGCACACCACACAGTTCTACAAAATTCCAGCTTGGTGGCTCCGTACTTCGAGCAACACAAGAATATTTTACGCTCGGACAACCCGGGGAAGCCTGAATCCTGGATTAGAAAGGCCCACATGGAGACTTTCGGCAGTTGGTTGCGAAAACATTTAATGAATGACAATGATGTTGGAGATCAGCTGTACATGTTGGCCAAGACACCATCTTCGACTATAACGACTTTCCAAGGTACGAGATAAATGGGAATACATTTTACACCATCGCCCAAGATAAAAAGAGCACCAACCAAAACAGTGGTGTCCGCTTTGATGCAGCAACCGAGAATGGGCAAAAGGTCACATATTATGGTTACATAGAGGAGATATGGGAAGTTGACTATGGACCCTCCTTTAAGGTCCCTTTGTTCCGGTGCAAATGGTTCAAGCTAACAGGAGGTGGGGTAAAGGTGGACGAGCAATACAGAATGACAATGGTGGATTTCAACAATCTTGGTTACCTTGACGAACCATTCGTCCTTGCCAAAGATGTCGCTCAGGTTTTTTATTTGAAGGACATGAGTAGCAAACCGAGGAAACGGAAAGATAAGAAAACGATCAGTACATCATGCGATGATCCAAAGCGCCACATTGTTCTTTCAGGGAAAAGAAACATCGTGGGAGTGGAGGACAAAACAGACATGTCAGAAGATTATAATATGTTTGGTGAAATTCCGCCCTTCAAAGTGAACACTGACCCAAGCATTAAGTTAAATGATGAGGATGCTCCATGGATACGGCACAATCGTAAGCAAGCAGGGACACAAGGGAAGAATTGATGTGTAATAATTTATTGTACCAAACTTTGTTGAATGGATCATGTGAATTAAAACGTACGATGGCGAATCCGGATGATTTGTATTTGGTCGATGAACTGAATGATGTATCAAACCTTTTGTCAAACCTTCAAGGGATCGAGGATGTAGAACAAAACAATCGGTATCGCCATCATACAGCCCTGCCGTGGCTACTGAGTGCATATATGCATACCAAATGCACGGCAGGACGTATGATGGCGAATCTGGATGATTTGTATTTGGTCGATGAACTGAATGATGTATCAAACCTTCAAGGGATCGAGGATGTAGAACAAAACAATCGGTCTGAATTTTAAAATGAATTAGTTTTATTTTTCTGGATTTTTAATATATTATTTGTATTTTTAAGATTTTAAAATGAATTAGTTTTATTTTTTTGAATTTTTTGATATATTATTTGTATTTTTAAGATTTTCAAATGAATTAGTTTTATTTTTTTGAATTTTTTGATATATTATTTCTATTTTTAAGATTTTAAAATGAATTAGTTTTATTTTTCTGAATTTTTTGATATATTATTTGTATTTTTAAGATTTTAAAATGAATTAGTTTTATTTTTCTGAATTTTTTGATATATTTGTATTTTTAAGATTTTAAAATGAAAAGTATTTGAAAAAGGACCTTCAGTCGCGGTTCGTGACACGAACCGCGACTAAAGGCTCTTTCCGCGCGGGAACGAAAAGGGCGCGAAGAACCTTTAGTCGCGGGTCGTGACACCAACCGCGACTAAAGGTACCCCTTTAGTCGCGGTTGGGGACACCAACCGCGACTAAAGGTACCTTTAGTCGCGGTTGGTGTCCCCAACCGGGACTAAAGGCTTGCCCTATATATTCTCCGCGGCCCTCGTCTTCTCCGCGCTAACCACCAAACGCATCCAGGACCTCGTCTTCTCCGCGGCGCCGCCCTCGTCTTCTCCGCGCCGCCCTCGCCTCCGGTAGGTGCCCGCCGCCGCCTGCCGTCCTCCTCACGTGCCTAGAAGAAGAGGGGACCGCCGCCGTCGTCTTCTCGCCCGCCGCCGCCTGCCGTCCTCCTCGTCGCCGCGTACTGGATGCGCGCCTTGCCAGCCTCGCGTGCGTGCGGAAACGGCGCCGTCGTGCGTGCCCGTGCTGGTGGTCACCCGTCAGCGAGCGAGAGAGAGAGAGCAGAGAGGGAACTAAAAATGGAAAAGAAAAGGAAAGGAAAAAGGAAAAAGTCGATGAATGTTTGTTCTGGTCATAAAAGAAAAGGAAAAAGAAAATGGCATAACTAATTAAAAGAAAAGGAAAAACATCAATTTTCTGTTCTGGTCATAAAAGAAAAGGAAAAAGAAAATGGCATAACTAATTAAATAATTATCCAAAAATTATGTTTAATACCTCAAAATATTCAGTGAAACATTTGGCACATGTTTTCAACCTTATATATGCAGTTTGACATCTAAAGTATTTCTGTTTTTGTTGTTTTCCAAAAATGGCTGAAATGAAAGCAAAACTTAATAGCTCTTAATCATTCAACCGTCGCTGCTCCTCCTTTATGTCCCCTTAATCTTATTTTTTAATTCCTTTATACTTAATTAATTTTTACTACATGCAGGAGTGACATATGGCGGACGATAGAGCCGAGCCGCTTAGGGATCCGGAGGCTGAATGTTATTTAATGGGCATCATAAACAACGAGATTCCTTATGTGCCGGGCTCAGAATATGAGCAAGAAGAGGATGTAGTCTCTTCTTTTCTGAACCTTGACGGTGGAACAGACATTGTCGATGATCAAGAAGGTGAAGGAACGGACATTGTCGACGGAGGTCAACCGTCAACAAACGACGATCTCGAATTGCAAGTAGCAACCACCTCCGGCGAGGTATATATATACATTGAGCCTCTCATGATACAAACTTACTGAAATGTGAATACATATGTATTAACGCGCGCGACTCTCTTTCTTTTTTTAGCCCTCGGCCGGATCGAGTACGACAAAGCGTGGCAAATCCAAGGCGATGAAAACAGGAGAAACATATACCATTGATTTTGTCAGTGAAACCGGCAAGCCCCTACAGCACACCTCAAAGTTTATCAACCAATGCGGAGTCGTTGTTAGAGACAACGTCCCGATCACCGTCCAGGAATGGAAGGAGCCAAAGAAGGCACGTCTTGGTTTCAGTTTTGTCGACAAGAGAACGAAAAAGGATTGTTGGAGAAAGCTTATGGAACATTTCATTCTACCCCCGGAATACAACAAAGTCGATGAATTCGGTAACGAGGTTCCGGGTGGACGTGTGAGGAGGAGGCTAGTTAAAGAGTTCGCTCTTCAGAAGATGGCCGAAGCATTCCAGAACTTCAAGAAAAATTTAACCCGTGACTATGTCAACGAGGGCAAGACTCCAGATTTCAATGGACAACATGAGAAACTGAAAGATGATTGGCCAGAATTTGTGAGGCAAAAGAAATCGGAGCATTTCAAGGAAATATCGAAAAAAATAAGGATAATGCGAGTAAGAAAAAGTACCATCATATTATGGGGCCAGGAGGATACCGCCTTTCGGAGCCTAAGTGGCAGAAGATGGAGGAGGACCTGAGGGTGCGAGGAATCCCTCTAGGTACAGAGGGATGGGACCCAAGGGCCAAAAGCTGGTGGTACGGGCATGGGGGATCGCTAGACCCGGAGACAGGGGTGTGTGTTCACCGGAAGAAAAAGTTTGCTCCCACCCAAGCCCTTATTGACGCAATGACCCAAGCTCAAGAGGGCTTGATCAAGTTCAACAGAGAGAAAGACGCACTGACAACAGCCCTCGGGAATGATGAAACCGGAGGACATGTACGAGGCAAAGGCAGAATTCCGTGGAAAGTAGGGTTTTCCCAGGAGAATGACCCGTACTGTTACAGAAGCCGTAAGAGAAAGACGGACCGGGATGCAGATCTTTTGGCGAAGTTTGCATCGGAACTCCATGAGTTGAAGCAGACCGTGCATGAACTAGTAAAAGAAAAATCGGCTGCAGGGCCACATGAAGATCATGAAGCGGATCGCGGAAGCCAGCAGCGGAGAAGCAGCGTGGCTTCCACAGATGCCCCGCCTGGTGCTAATGCACCGACGATCGAGATTCGTGCACCGGAGCCTCACTACCCCGTGGATGATGTAAAGGAGATGAAAGAATGTGATCTGCATTATCCCGTGGGGAACGTTTCCACGAAGGTAGCTACCGGCAGTGCTTTACCCTGTACACCTGGAGCACTCCACCACAACAACCCCATTGCATATGGCTATGCTCGTGTCACGGTGGAAGACATAGTCCAAGAGTTTGAGGACCTAGAGATTGACAAAGCTACACCCGAAGGGGAGAGAAGACTTGGAGATGTCAAGCGCCAGATCATTCTATGGAAAAAGAAGTACATAGTGTTTCCAGGCGAGGCGCCAAGGCTAACAAGTCCACCCCCCTCCGATGGTGGTGGTGGTGGTGGTGGTGGCAGCGGTGGTGGTGGTCGTGGTGGTTCACCTACACCTCCTTCACGCCATTCGACGTCGTCCCCCGATCCACAACCTCCGGTGGGTAAGCAGCCGCCGCCCCCCAATCCTCCTCCGGCGGGTACGACGCCCCCCAATCCTCCTCCGGCGGGTACGACGCCCCCCAATCCACCTCCGGTGAAGAAGCAGAAGCAGGCGGACAGCAAGGAAACCCGCTCCTGGACTATTAACCCGGACCCTTATGTACCTAAGACCACAAGGGTACCGGAGCCATCACTGAAGCCTATCCTCCCAAGGCCTTGGAAACTTAGTGAAGCTGAAACCAAATTGGCCGCGTCTGCTCATTATGAGAAATGGAAGGCGGATACGAAGGCGATAAAAGAGCCTGAGCCCAAGCAAGTATTCACTGAGAAGCAAAAGAAGTGGGCTAAGGATTTTTTGACGACACCGTCCCAAGCCGAGCTGAATATGCCTGACGACTATGGACATGAACTTCGTAGGCAAGCAAAAATATTGAAGGAGGAGAAAGAAGAAAGTAAAAAAAGCGGGAAACAAGTTGACCAGCTCGGGATGCAGAATAAACAATCGACCCCCCCGCTCATAGTGAAAGCCGGTCCGGAAGAGGACCCCGAGATCATAGCAGCTGCGGCAGCACTTGGATTGACTGTAGCGAGTGCCATGAAACAAGCGTCCGAGATGGGTTTGACTCTTCGTGCCTCGTTAGGCCTTGAGGATGCGCCAGTATGTGAGATAGCATTACAATATGTGCGGAATGGGCCTCTCGTCGAGCCTGCGCGGGAAAAGAGTCTACCACCACAAATGCGAAATCTGCTACGTTGGTACAAGCATTTCATAACATGGGCTGGCAAAGAATATGTTTATGCGGATGTTACAGAGGAGCATCACACCAAACGGTACTCTGTACAAGTTCATATGAGTGAATTGTTCCAGCTGTTCAATCTGCGCGAGCTCGACAAATCTATCCTGAGTTGCTACGTTCTGTAAGTGATTTATTTCTACCTCATCTCGTTCTTCATTGCCTGCACTATATATATATATTGTCCTAACTATATTGTTGCGTACGCTATTATGCAGATTGAAGATTTGGGAATGCAAAATAAGAAACATCCATGATGTTGGGTTCATTGACCCACATATCGTTAATGGACATGTGTTACAAAATCACCCCGAAGACGTGGAGAAAGACTTGTACAAGTTTCTTAGAAAGCATCAACTCAAAAGTCATATTCTATTTCCTTACCATTTTGGGTGAGTGTTTCTCTCTTGTGCCCATTCTCTTTTGTTTACTCCATGCATGGTATGTCTAATCGATGAGTTATGCATGACTGTGCATGTAACGTGTCCGCAGGTTCCACTGGATTCTGCTAAATATTGAACTTCACACCTCCAGAGTTCTAATCATGGACTCTATGGATTCGGATCCAAAGCGTTGGGCCGACATGAGAAAAATGCTGCAAAAGTAATTATTTTCAATCATTTGAGCTCTATATCGATCGGTCTCTTTCGTTCATTTCCTAATATCAAGTAACTAATAACTCCCTTGTTCATTTAATTTTCTTTGCCCTGTAGGGTTTGGAGACGGTTCTCGGAAGAAATTGTCGGTGAATTCAAACATGAGCTAGATTTTAGAAGGTTAGTTAATGTGGATAAGCAGCCACCGGGGACCAATCTATGTGGATACTATGTTTGTGAGAACATCCGGAGACACACCTCTGAGCGGAAGGCATCGGATAGCGTGCGGAAGGCGACGGATAACTTGCGGAGGAGGCTTAGTCCAGAAGCTCGCTTCCGACCAATTCAAGATGAATTAGCAGGATTTTTCATGAGGGAAGTCATCAATCCTAAAGGAGAACACTATACCGAGGACGAAGAAATTTATATGCATACCCGAGATTGAAACTTGTTCGAAGTTGTATATGGTCATCCATCCTAATTGTGTATGGAAACTTGTTCGAAGTTGTATATGGTCATCCATCCTAATTGTGTATGGAAACTTGTTCGAAGTTGTATATGGTCACCCGAGATTGAATATATATTATATATTCCTCTTGAATTCTTCTTGTTTGAAATTTCATATGCATGTATATAGTAGCGTAGAATATGTGTACTGAAACTTCATCAAAATTAAAATAAAAAACAAAATAAAATATAAAAGAAATAAAACACTACAAATTAAAAAGAAACCAGGTTTAGGGGGGTTAAAACCCTAAACCTGCGGAGGAGGCCTTTAGTCCCGGTTAGCCACGAGAACCGGGACTAAAGGTCCTCCGCCCCGACGGACTCCTGGCGCCCACGTGGACGGGCCTTTAGTTGCGGTTCGTAAGAGGCGCGACTAAAGGGGGGGCTTTAGTCGCGCATATTTAGTCCCGGTTGCACAGCCGGGATTAATGGCCTTTGCGAACCGGGACTAAAGGCCTATTTTCTACCAGTGAACGCTCCACCCCCCATCCCTCGCGTGCTAGTTACGTTCGGACCGGTCCGTATGATTTGGTGATCAATATGGATGATAAAAGAGTCTTGCTATGCGTACGACTCTTGCTTGTCCGATTTCATACGACATAGCAGATGAAGCCGTTCAACTCCTGATCCAAACGGCAACACACCACTAGATTAGGCATCGTACAGAGTCGGATAGAATAAAATCGTACGCAGAGTAGTTCCGATGATAAAAGGTGCCCATACCGTCTAGTCCAGACATTTGCGGGATTTGTTGATCCGCGTCGGAGTTGTCCTTAGTGTAACTTGCATGTTTCATCTAATTATCTGCTTAAACCAATTTCTACCACTCTATAGGAAAATGGCCCATGGTTTAGAGTCTAGACCAAGTTTATAATTACAAGGTGTCTATGGTCATGAGAAGGGTGGTCCCCTTGTTCAATACATGGGTTAGTGTTCACACTTCACATGCGCGCGCAATTCAAGATTTATATGTCAACTTCGATGGAGTGTTAGCCTTGCTAGGAGTATATTCTACCTGAGGATCAGTACGAGGAGTATAATTTTAGATGGGAAAGTATCGGATGCTCCCAGCCTTGGGATACTCTTGTTGCTCCAATGTATTTTTTTAAAATGTTTCAAACAATTCTAAAAAAATGTAAATGTTCACAAGGAATGTGACTACAACCCTTAAAATTCTCAAATCCAAACTCAAAACACACATTGAGGAACAAAAAAGTCAAATCCAAATGTGAATGGTGTCAATGTTGCTTTTGTCTTTTTATACTATTCATGCTAGATTTCACATTTTTATTTCTCAATGTGTGTTTCGAATTTGGACCTGAAATTTTTAGGGGTTGTAGTCACATTCCTTGTGAACATTCATATTTATTCCGGTGTTTTTTGAAACATATAAAAATATTTATTTGACATTGGAGCACCGGGGATACCACAACGATGAGAGCACCTGATACTTTCCTAATTTTAGCGAAGCAAGTCGCAGGCGCTACAACTAAGATGATCACAACAATATCATACATATGATATTAGTGTATGCAACTATCTCTACACTTTGACAGTTAATATATACAAAACAGTAGGAGCCTCTCCTACTGTCTTTCCTCTAAAAAAACTATCTCTACATTGCATAGTATTATAGTGATCTCATTTATTGTCATCCATTACATATAGTATTACATTATTTAATATGCGGTATCATATTATAATACTCAATTATCCCTCTTCATTTAATTGTGTGTCACCTTAACAAAAATGACTAGTTGACATATATGATTCTACCTAAGATACTTTCATTATGAACCTCCTAAGGTACTACTAAGAGCATCTCTAGCCGATCCCTTAAAAAATAGAGGAGTATCCGGCCGAGTTTAATATTTAGGCCACCGAAACAAATTCCAATCCTTTTTTATTTTACTGAATGACATCTCGATACATTCGAGTACATAACTACCAATTCTTCGCTAAGAGAACCAAACCAAAGAAAACAAGAACCATAATTAGACACTTTAATAGAAATCCGACTTCCATAACTGCTCCTACTAGTTCGTTAATATTTTCTCTATGTCTTCATTTTGAACATTTTTTATTCTCTTAATTGGTTTCTCGAGTTTGCACACTTATTTCTTCTTTAGCACCGACGAATTCGACATTGCGTCGCCTCTAGTATCATCTCTAGTCTCTACTCCTACTCTAGCAAGGATGCACGAACATCTATCAAATTTTTCGCTATCAATAGACCGTTGTAATCTTCTTCCAAACACCAAAACTTGCATCCATCCTACACACAATTTTGAGCAAACAATGAGCTACAAGTTGCGATGAATCCAATGAACAACCGGACAAACAAGCACTCTACCCATCTTTTTTGCACTTGAAGAACACCCATCTGGAATGTCGAGCGTGGTCGAAACTCGACGCACCACTTGCCGCGGGCAGTTGTGACACTTGATGACCGGCAATGGGGAGCCGACGAGCTGCTGGGCTAGTGCTGAGCCCGGTCGACGATCGGGCATGTGTTTGCCGGCGGTCCACCGACGAGTGAGATCCAAGCGGCTAGAGAAGGAGGTCATACCTAGATATGGCACAAAGTCGTTGTCGCGGTACCCGACCAATCCATGACAAAGACGACAGCGACGGCGGCTGGAAGGCCAATCCGGTCACAGTAGCGAGAGTCGTAGATCTGCCGATTTCTATGACAGTGATGGCGATAGAGGCCCAAATCCGGGTGGGTGAGGAACTTGGTAGGTCCTACGGAGCGTCGACGGTGGCGGCGGATGACCGGCGGTGGCGGGAAGGGTCGCGCCGGAGTAGATGCGGTGCAGAGGTGGGATAGGTGCGGCCGAGCAGGGGAGCAGTTTTTTGATCGAGCGGTGGGCGGCCAACAAAATATAGGAGTCCAATAGGAGGCACACTAAAAAATACACTCCTCTATTCGGTTTACTACTTCGGCTAGGTGTGAGTTAGAGGAGTAAGACCGAAATTTTACTCTCTATAAGCTTTTAGAGGATCGGCCAGAGACGATATAATAAATCCATGTTCTCGTTCACGGAGTAGCACAGAGTGCTTCAATGTAGTTTTAGAGCAGTTGACTTGAGAGTTTGGCTAGCATTGAGCCGGTCGGATGCGTTCAATCTGACACCACCAATGGGATATACCTTTTTCTTATGGAAAAAAGAGGTAAGGGTTTCTCCAACACTGACCCCTAAAACAGACATTGTATTTATCCGCAAACGTGAATAATATGAGAGCCAGCCGTCCAACCATGTTTGCATACATTTCAAAGCGGATTTGAACAAACGGATGAATTGCATGCAAACTAAATGATTTTCATTTAAGCCGGGTTAAATTCTTGACATTTTTATATATTTCAATTAAACAAAAGGAGATGGCACTTTTTAACATAGTCTAAAATTGTCCCAACCGTATAGGCGTCTGTGTTGCATGTAGTGTCTACCCCATGTCCGGCAAGCTCAACGGCCGTGAGTTCCGGAGAGTGAAGCTGTGGAGGGAAGGAATATGACGTGTGACAAGAGACGACGACGTGTTCGTGTCCCACCTCCTACACTTTGTCACCGGAGTCTGCCATGTGGACGTCGCCAGTCATGAACGGGCCGACCTTGTGGTCGTTGTGGCTGGGTGCGAACCATACGAGCGGAGCATCTGAGGCGGAGCTGGCGACATCTGTGTCCGCCTGTGCCTCCTCTTCCTCCACCTCCATGGTGATTTTCTTGAATAGTGCGTCACCTCCTCCGCCATGACATGTAGTCATGATCGCTCGCGATGGATCCCATGGGTGTTGTGGTAGGACAGGAGCAGTGCCCCGCTGCTCATCTAGGAAGCCCAGATCCTCTGTCACCATGGCTGTGGCGACATTGTCGTTCGCTTGCTCGCTGGCGATCTGTCCCTCCATGAACTGGTGCTTGTTGAGGAGTGGAGGTTGTAGCATTGGTCCTTCTGTCTTTGTCGGAATGCCGACACTGCTCCTTCGCCATTACGGCATTGAAGTGCGCCCGCGCCTACTCCATGTGCAGTCAGCATGGACCAGCATCGATGGTGGTGTCAGCTCATCGTCCGACGCCTCATCGCCTGATCGTCGTCGCTGACCTCCAGTGAGCTTGCCGGCAAGCCAACCTCCATCCGGCTGGCAGGATGGGCTTGCCAGCCGGTCGCAGTGCCGACCAGCTCTTACTTCTGCTCCTCGACAAGGTCTCTCACAGGGCTTTGGAGCTCGCAGTCATGGCGGATGTGGTGCACAGAGGAGGATCAGGGGCGGACGTGGTGCGGTATGGATCGTGCCCGTCCTGGCCACTTATAAATAGCTGGCATCGGCCAGGCCAAGTAGCGGGTTGTGTGAATGCGGGCGCCGAAGTGGGTTTCTCGGTCGCCACAATTAATGCTAGTAGGCAGACGAATGGGCAACCCGTTTGAATGTGTAGAGAGCCATCTCTTAAAGTCTCTGACAAGGACGCGGCGCGGGCGAGACTCTCTGTCGGCGTGCTGCTTCATTGACGGCTCCACTAAATGGTCACAACCACTCTGGACCATCATGAATGTTGCGCGAGGAGCAGAGGTGTGTTCGCGTGGGAGAGGGAGAGGGTTTTGGGTGGAACCGAGGTGTCAGACGCGTACGTGCCTGGAATCCCCCTAGTTTGCTAGCGATTTGCATGAATACGGACAAACACACTGGCCCATGGACTAATGGGTGCCGCGTTGGATGGAAAATCATGTCAGGACCACTTGGTCTGGACGGTTGCGGGCGGTTTAGGGGTCCGTGTTGGAGATGCCTAATTTTCTTCGCTAAAAGGATCCAAATTTATTATAAAGGTAAACCAAAAGTACAAAGCACCCCAACTTTAATGAAAATTACATCAAGATTTACGGATCATTGAACAATCACCGTCTCCATCATAACAAGTTGCTGACGCGCTATTGTCACGGCTCTCCTATACCAACGCCAGCCAGACCTTGTCGATGTTAGCTGGAAGTCTTTATGAATGTGCCCCTATTTGCCCTGGAGATGTAGTCGTCATCGTTGAAATATTGTGTTGTTCCGAAGAACTTGGCACCAAATCTCGCCATCACGTACGTACAATGAGTTACTCTAACCTCGCCGCCCCGAGGAGCCAACATGTATCTACATCGGAGCACTGCCGAACCCATCCCGACAAACGAACTCAAGGAGGATCAAAGCGAGAAAGACCGACGCAAAGATGAAGTGTCGCTATGCGCCCGAGTGGCGCCCTTACGACGAATAAAACCCTAACCTATCTACTAACCAGAGTGGAGGCACCAGAATTCCCCTTCCGTCATGGGCCTCCTTAGCGACAAACAGAGTGGAGGTGAATCAACAAACTCGCCAAGAGAGGTTGAGGGGAGGATTTGTAGGGAAAGAAAGAGTCGTCCTATATCTAGGAAAACATGGGTAATAATTCTTTATAATTTTGAGATCATTAGTTCTACAACAAGTCACCTCAACCTAAACTATTGTCATTAGGTTTAAAATTTCAAAACTTATTTGAGTTGAGCAGGCTCTCGTGCGTGTGCAACCACCCTCGCATCTCCAAAGCCATTTCACCGGTGCGTATGATAAACTTTCTATGTTTTTAAGTAAAATTTTCCCCTGACTAGCTATTTGCCCGTGCATTGCAATGGGGGCATACATATTTTATTAGTTCAACATAATTCTTGTACGACACATACCTTACACCCACCATATTCTAGATTTTGGTAAAAAATTAATTTCATTTGAGTATGGGTATGGGAAGTCAAGTAATATTTTGATTTAGTTGAGGTTTTGGTAAGATTTGATTTGATTTGGATATGGGTAGGAGAAGGCTAGGAAAGTTTTGAATTAGTTGAGATTTTGCTAAGATTTGATTTGATTGAATAAATGCAGGACGTTGTTTTAGGTAAGTACCGATTTGGTATAGATTATTCCAAGCTGGTGGGTTTTATTTTGTACGAAATTGGACAAAAAACAACAATAGGATACCAAAAGGGGAGAGGGCGTGGGAGGAAAAATCGGGCATGGGGTGAGACGAATCGGTGGGAGGATACGTCTGTGGTGGAAGGAGATTAACCGGAGTTGAGGCGACGGAACCAACTCCCCTTTAATAGTTTTTTATTTTGTACGGCATGACACAAAAAAGGAAACCAAGGGAGGATGGAGCATGGGGATGAAAATACCTGGCAAGGAGCTGAGGCGAACCAGTGGATGGAGACGTATGTGGTGGAAGGTGGAAGGGGATTACCCAGATTGAAGGCGACGAAACCAACTCCCCTTTGATAGTAGAGATTGACAGAAACAAATATAGATTTTGCACAATGGGCTGGGCCAACCTTGGTCACCCATTACAGGAGGCACTGCGGTAGAGGCCTTTGAGAGAAAGTGAAGAAGGCCTGACCTTCTACTGCTGAGTATGACTCGGCCGAATTAAGATTTCTATTCAAAAAGGAGAGAGAGAGAGAGAGAGAGAGAGAGAGAGAGAGGGAGAGAGAGAGAGAGTGCTAAGGGGCGCGGCTATGAGCCGCCTGTCGTGGTTCTAAGTCTGACAGTAGAATGGGGGGTAGGGATGTAGAGGCAAGATCCTAGCTATGGAGAAGCTGTACGCACGAGTTTTACGAGTTCTGGCCCTTCTCGGAGGAAGTAACAGCCCTACGTCTCGGAGCCCGGAGGCGGTCGACTGGATAATATGCGTGTGTGTGTGTGTTACAGGGGGTGCGAACCCTTGTCTCCGAGGAGGGGGTGGCTTATACAGAGTGCGCCAGGACCCCAGCTCCCCTCCGTTACACAGGATTCAATGTACATAAAGCGAGAGCGTTACAGGTAACGTCAATAATAAAGTTCTATAAATGATCATTAAGTCTATGAGTAAACGCCCGACCGTTGCTGCGCGGAGTGGCTTTAGGTCTTCTGCACGTCGAGTGGTTGAGTGGTCGAGTGACCTAAATAAGGAGGGATCTCCGAGTGAATGGTAGGTCGAGTGGATTGCACTCGACACCTTTGTTGAGCCCTCTCTATTTGCTCTTGAACTTCTTTGCTTCTAGGATAAGGACCTTAGGTAGGACGTATAGGTCAGGCCTATTACCCTACCCCAGGTCTATGTCCTCATCATTAGCCCCCGAATGGATTGAGGTCCGAGTGAAAAGAAGGTTGAAGTTAATCTTGCTTTGACTCTTGCCTTTCTCAAGAATTCATTTCTGAACGGAGGCTAGTGTTGGAACTTCGGCTTCGTTTCAGTCGCCTTGATTGAGTCAGGAATTGCCGATTGGTTTGTATAACGTCACCTACCGAGTGTTGTCTTTGACGCGAAATCTTTGGCGTGATCGGTTGCAGAGGATCCTGGATTTCGGGGATTCGAAATTTCGGTGAAAGCGCGCCAGGCGGAGCGTGCCGTGGTAAGCGGAGTGGATAAACAGGACGTTTCGATTTCTGCACCACCTTTTTCGCCACGTACCCCGTGTGCGACTGTTGCAGGATTTGACAGGATCGCCCGGACCCATGCGTCAGCCACTCGGAAGTGGGCCTTTAAAAGCGGCGAGGCCGAGGTGTCCGCACTGTGCGTGCCCATTCTCCTTCTTCTTCCTCTCGCTCCTTCACCCCATCCGGCTTCTCCACTCTCGACGCCTCCGCTCCGCCGCCATGGGGTAGGAGAAAATGGTGGCGCTGGAACGCGCGAAGAAGGCGATGGGGGCGGCGAAAGGCAAGAAGACGAATCGGGGATCTTCATCGCGCTCGGGGCTGCCGCGGGGTTGGATCCAGGGAGATTGGATCCGATCCTCGCTTCAGCAGGAAGACTTGGATGATATGGCCGAGTTAGGGCTGATCGTCCATGGGTCTGCGCGGCTGCCGGAGGGGGAAACGGAGCCACAGCCGCAACCGGGTGAGTGTGTTCTGCTTGCCACTCATGTCGACCGCGGTTTCTCGCTTCCTCCACACCCCTTCTTTCGAGGTTTCTTGAATTTCTTCGGGGCTCAACTCCATCATTTCACTCCCAACACCATCACATACCTTGCCGCATTTGTGTCCATGTGCGAGAATTTTCTGGGGTGTCGACCGCACTGGGGTCTTTTCAAGCACATTTTCACCATCCGCTCCCAAAAAGTGAAGAAAGCGAACTCGAACGACGGGAAAACCCATGTTATCCAGATGTGTGGGGTCTGGGTATTCAGAAGAGGAAGAGGAGTTCCTTCCCTTCGATGACTCTTCCTGAGTCGGTCAGGGGCTGGCAGTCGACCTGGTTCTATTGCCAGGATATCGTGACCCCAGGCCAGTCGACTGGACTCCCCCCTTTCTCTTTTGATCGTGTTCAAACTCCATCTTCGTTGAAAGTGACCGCCGCGGAGAAGCCGGAGACGGGCATGTTGGTCGAGAGAGTAGTTCAACTGATCAACCAAGGTGTCACCGGCATGGATCTGCTGGGGGTGTTCCTCAGTCGGCGCATTCAACCACTCCAAGCTTGTGACCACTCCATGTGGATGTACTCCGGGGCTGGTGATACCGCTCGGGTTCATTCGGAGGAGGTGGAGGCAAAAACAGTGGCTGAGGGGCATCACCGGGAATAAGGACAACCCCAGGGGTGCCAGGAGAGTCAAACCTTTCAGCGAAAGCAACCATCCAGACAAGGTTTGGCCACTACACCTGATTGAATTTTGATGTGTTTTCTGACTATTTGTTGATCCGACTGATTTCCACTCGGCTCCTTGTTTTGTAGATTTATACAGAGATGTACTCAATGCCCAATGGTGAGCAAGCTCTGGAGCAGGACCATGAAGGCGAGGACAGTGCAAAGGAGAGCGGCGAGTGGGAGTCACCAGCCGACGATGATGAAGATGAGAGCGATGAGTCGGACGACGAGGAGGTAGCCGACTCACCACCTCGTTCCGAACGTCGATCCAAACAGCACCATGATCCCGCGGGCAGGCGCGGCAAGGCTATGGCCTCGAACGCTCCATCTCAAAAGCGCGCTCGGTCTACGACTCCAGAATTGGCTGAGAAGGTCACCAAGCAGCCCAAGATCAATCCTTCGAAGGCTCGGAAGACCCTGCCTAGAATCAAGATGGACATTCCTGTTGCTTCTGGGTAAATGTTCTCCCCGTATTTTCTTGTTCTGACCGATTCTCTTGTACTGACCGAGTGGATGATGAACCTTTACAGCCCGGCCTCGGCTGTGACTGATATGGATATCGACAAGACCCCAGTCAACGAGGAAACCGCCGATGCAGCTACCTCCAAAGCCAGTAAGTCTGCCCGACTCGAATTTATTTGGATGACTGGATTGTTTGTCAGCTATCTCTTTGACTTTCTCTATTTGTTGCAGCACCATGAGACGTTGTTGTGCTCCCGGACGATGAAGAAGAAGTACCGCTGAGGGGAAGGAGGAGGGACAAGGAACTGAGCGGGAAAGCGCCTGAGGTCCAGGTTCCTCAGTCGACTGAGATGCCTGAGACGGCAGTCGAGCGATCGACAGATCCGGCACATACCAACGTCACTTTCGCTATCCCGCTGTCGACTGGTTGCCCATCAGGATCATCTGCTCAGACTTCTGCTGCGCCAATACCGACTGCTCTGTGATCATCGCTTTTCACTGCGTATCAAACTCCGGACGACCCACCGGCTGCCGCCAAAGAAGCTCTTCTTCAGTTGAACCTTGTGATGGGGCAAATGAAAGTGGTGCATGAGGCCAGTCAGGTGGCCTTGAACGCCGGAGCAGCTCTGCAGACCAATGTCCAGGTTAGTTGATTCCTGATTAATCATACTTCTCGTCCGATCACCCACTGGGTGTGACTGTTTTGAAGTTGTACGAGGCAATTTGAGTCGTCTTGAATTGAATCTTTGAACTAGTGGGGGCACTCTTAGTGCACCCACTGGGTGTAGTCCCCGAGACCATAGTTGACTGCGGGCAGTCGACTGTGGTCTGAGAATCTAAAATTTGTCACTCGGTCTGGACGGACCAGGTCGAATGAAACCAGAACCAGTGGGGGCACGCTAAGTGCACCCACTGGGTGTAGTCCCCGAGACCGTTGTTGACTGCGGGCAGTCGACTATGGTCTGAGAACTGCTCTCTTCTTCTTCTTTTTTTACTCTCGTGCTGGGCAGGTCATGTCGAGTGTTTATTCAAACCAGTGGGGGCACGCTAAGTGCCCCCACTGGGTGTAGTCCCCGAGACTGCCATTGAATGTTTGATTCGGTGGTAGTCTTAGAGTAGCTATCACTGTGATGACTTTTTATCTCCGTCAACTGATATGGCTTATACTGCAGAAATCTTGTGATCTTGGGGCTCAGCTTTCTGCAATGAACAAGCAGCAAATCAGCATCAACCTTCATCTGGAATTAGCCAAGAAGAATCTCAAGACTGCTCGTGATGAAGTAGCTGCCATGGGAGGTAAGCAATCGTCAACTGTCTATCTCATTGCTGGCACTTTTCCTTTCCATTTTTTGAACCGAGTGACTCCACTCGAGCAGATGTATGTAGTGAAAACCGTCAACTCCAAGCCCGTCTGAAGAATGTTATTTCTTTAGAGAAAATGAAGCAGGCTTTGGAGAAGAAGGATCTAGATCTTGCTGCTGCACAGAAGGAGGCGCGAGAGAAGACGGCACTTGCTGACAAGAAGCTTGCTTCAGTCGGCAAGTTAGAAGAAGAGAACTCCAAACTGAAGACTGCTGTTTCTGACGCCAATTGGGAGGTCGAGCGACTGAAGAAAGACAAGGACAAGCTGACTGACGAGCTTGGGAGCCTCAAGGCCAAGAAGGGCGAGTTGGAGTCTTATCTGGGCCAGCTTGCTGCAAAGCTGGTCCTAAAACTTGAAGGTATTGATGATTGAATGACTTATTGCGGTCGACTGTCAAGCCTGATCGTATCGTCGACTCACTATTTATTCAACTGTTCAGAGCTTTGCCAAGACTTTGAAGCGGAAACTGGGCGGGTCTGTTGGGGATCGTAGCAGAAATTTAAAATTTTCTACGTATCACCAAGATCAATCTATGGAGTCATCTAGCAACGAGAGAGAGGGGAGTGCATCTACATACCCTTGTAGATCGCACGCGGAAGCGTTCAAGAGAACGGGGTAGATTGAGTCGTACTCGTCGTGATCCAAATCACCGATGATCCGAGCGCCGAACGGACGGCACCTCCGCGTTCAACACACGTACGGAGCGGGGACTCCTCCTCCTTCTTGATCCAGCAAGGGGGGAGGAGAAGTTGATGGAGATCCAGCAGCACGACGGCGTGGTGGTGGAAGTAGCGGGATCCCGGCAGGGCTTCGCCAAGCGCAAGCGGGGAGGAAGAGGTGTCACGGGAGGGAGGGAGGCGCCAGGGCTTGGGGTGCTGCTCCCATGCGCCTCCCCACTATATATAGGGGTGGAGGGGGCTGGTTTCTTGCCCTCCAAGTCCATTGGGGCGTTGGCAAAGGTGGGGGAAAGAAATCCCATCATTTCCCTTCCCCACCGATTGTTATCCCCCCTTTTTAGGGATCTTGATCTTATCCCTTCGGGATATGATCTTATTCCTTCTAAGGTGGGATCTTGGTGCGCCTTGACCAGGGGTGTGGGGCCTTGCCCCCACTACCCACGTTCATGTGGCCCCCCCCCCATGCAGGTGGGCCCCAGTTCGGAACCTTCTAGAACCTTCCCGGTACAATACCGAAAAATCCCGAACATTTTCCGGTGGCCAAAATAGGACTTCCCATATATAAATCTTTACCTCCGGACCATTCCGGAACTCCTCGTGACGTCCGGGATCTCATCCGGGACTCCGAACGACTTTCGGATTTCCGCATACTAATATCTCTACAACCCTAGCGTCATCGAACCTTAAGTGTGTAGATCCTACGGGTTCGGGAGACATGCAGACATGACCGAGACGACTCTCCGGTCAATAACCAACAGCGGGATCTGGATACCCATGTTGGCTCCCACATGTTCCACGATGATCTCATCGGATGAACCACGATGTCGAGGATTCAATCAATCCCGTATACATTTTCCCTTTGTCAATCGGTACGTTACTTGCCCGAGATTCGATCGTCGGTATCCCAATACCTTGTTCAATCTCGTTACCGGCAAGTCACTTTACTCGTACCGTAATGCATGATCCCGTGACCAAACACTTGGTCACATTGAGATCATTATGATGATGCATTACCGAGTGGGCCCAGAGATACCTCTCCGTCATACGGAGTGACAAATCCCAGTCTCGATTCGTGCCAACCCAACAGACACTTTCGGAGATACCTGTAGTGCACCTTTCTAGCCACCCAGTTACGTTGTGACGTTTGGTACACCCAAAGCATTCCTACGGTATCCGGGAGTTGCACAATCTCATCGTCTAAGGAAATGATACTTGACATTAGAAAAGCTCTAGCAAACGAACTACACGATCTTGTGCTATGCTTAGGATTGGGTCTTGTCCAGCACATCATTCTCCTAATGATGTGATCCCGTTATCAATGACATCCAATGTCCATGGTCAGGAAACCATAACCATCTATTGATCAACGAGCTAGTCAACTAGAGGCTTACTAGGGACATGTTGTGGTCTATGTATTCACACATGTATTACGGTTTCCAGTTAATACAATTATAGCATGAACAACAGACAATTATCATGAACAAGGAAATACAATAATAACCATTTTATTATTGCCTCTAGGGCATATTTCCAACAGTCTCCCACTTGCACTAGAGTCAATAATTTATTTCACATCACCGTGTGATTAACACTCAAAGTTCACTAGAGTCAATAATCTAGTCCACATCACCATGTGATTAACACTCAATGAGTTCTAGGGTTTGATCATATTATGCTTACGAGAGAGGTTTTAGTCAACGGGTCTGCAACATTCAGATCCGTGTGTGCTTTACAAATCTCTATGTCATCTTGTAGATGTAGCTACCACGCGCTACATGGAGCTATTCCAAATAACTGCTCTACTATACGAATCCGGTTTACTACTCAGAGTCATCCGGATTAGTGTCAAAGTTTGCATCGACGTAACCCTTTACGACGAACTGTTTTACCACCTCCATAATCGAGAAAATTCCTTAGTCCACTAGATACTAAGGATAAGTTCGACCGCTGTCATGTGATCCATTCCCGGATCACTATTGTACCCCTTGACTAACTCATGGCAAGG
This sequence comes from Aegilops tauschii subsp. strangulata, assembly GCF_002575655.3. Lineage (NCBI taxonomy): Eukaryota > Viridiplantae > Streptophyta > Magnoliopsida > Poales > Poaceae > Aegilops > Aegilops tauschii. The sequence continues at coordinate 382,594,392 of NC_053035.3, forward strand.
CACACTTCAGGTGCGGTACACAGCATAGCATACTGTAGAGCCTACGTCTAAAGCATAGGGGACGACCTTCGTCCTTTCTCTCTCTCCTGCCGTGGTCAGGTCTTGAGTTTTACTCAATACTCACACCTTGTAACACAGCCAAGAACTCCTTCTTTGCTGATCTATTTTGAACTCCTTCAAAATCTTGTCACGGTATGTATTCATTTGAAAGTACTATTAAGCGTTTTTGATCTATCCTTATAGATCTTGATGCTCAATGTTCAAGTAGCTTAATCCAGGTTTTCCATTAAAAACACTTTTCAAATAACCCTGGTTGCTTTCCAGAAATTCTACATCATTTCTGATCAACAATATGTTAACAACATATACTCATCAAAAATTCTATAGTGCTCCCACTCACTTCTTTGGAAATACAAGTTTCTCATGAACCTTGTATAAACCCAAAATCTTTGATCACCTCATCAAAGCGTTCATTCCAACTCCGAGATGCTTACTCCAATCCTTAGAAGGATTGCTGGAGCTTTGCATACTTGTTAGCATCTTTCAGGATTGACAAAACCTTCTGGTTGTATCGCATACAACCTTTCCTCAAGAAAATCGTCGAGGAAACAATGTTTTGACATCCTATCTGCAAGATTTCATAAATAATGCAGTAACTGCTAATATAATTCTAACAGACTCTTAGCATCGCTACGAGTGAGAAAGTCTCATCGCAGTCAACTCTTGAACTTGCCGGAAAACATCTTAACGACAAGTCGAGCTTTCTTAATGGTGACACTTACCATCATTGTCTGTCTTCCCTTTAAAATCCATCTGTACCCAACAGCCTTACGACCATCAAGTAGTTCTTTCAAAGTCTATACTTTGTTTTCATACATGGATCCTCTCGGATTTTATGGCCTCAAGCCATTCGTCGGAATCCGGGCCCACCATCGCTTCTCCATAGCTCGTAGGTTCATTGTTGTCTAGCAACATGACTTCCAAGACAGGATTACGTACCACTCTGAAGTAGTACGCATCCTTGTCGTCCTATGAGGTTTGGTAGTGACTTGATCTGAAGTTTCATGATCACTATCATAAGCTTCCACTTCAATTGGTGTAGGTGCCACAGGAACAACTTCCTGTGCCCTGCTACACATTTGTTGAAGTGACGGTTCAATGACCTCATCAAGTCTCCACCATCCTCCCACTCAATTCTTTCGAGAGAAACTTTTCCTCGAGAAAGGACCCGTTTCTAGAAACAATCACTTTTGCTTCCAGATCTGAAATAGGAGGTATACCCAACTGTTTTGCGTATTCTATGAAGATGCATTTATCCGCTTTGGGTTCGAGCTTATCAGCCTGAAACTTTTTCACATAAGCGTCGCAGCCCCAAACTTTTAAGAGACGACAGCTTAGGTTTCTCTAAACCATAGTTCACACGGTGTCGTCTCAACGGAATTGCATGGTGCCCTATTTAAAGTGAATGCGGTTGTCTCTAATGCCTAACCCATAAACGATAGTTGTAATTCGATAAGAGACATCATGGTATGCACCATATCCAATAGGGTGCAGTTATGATGTTCGGACACACCATCACAATATGGTGTTCCAGGCGGTATTAGTCGTGAAATAATTTCCACAATTTCTTAATTGTGTGCCAAACTCGTAACTCAGATATTCATCTCTATGATCATATCACAGACATTTTATCCTCTTGTCACGACGATCTTCAACTTCACTCTGAAATTACTTGAACCTTTCAATAATTCAGCCTTGTGTTTCATCAAGTAAATATTCTCAGCATCTACTCAAATCATCTGTGAAGTAAGAACATAACGATATCCACTGCGTGCCTCAGCACTCATTGGACTGCACACATCAAATGTATTACTTCCAACAAGTTGCTCTCTTGTTCCATCTTACTGAAAACGAGGCCTTTCAGTCATCTTGCCCATGTGGTATGATTTGCATGTCTCAAGTGATTCAAAATCAAGTGAGTCCAAATGATCCATCTGTATGGACTTTCTTCATGCATATATACTAATAGACATGGTTCGCATGTCTCAATCTTTTCAAAAACGAGTGAGTCCAAAGATCCATCAACATGGAGCTTCTTCATGCGTTTTATACCAATATGACTCAAGTGGCAGTGCCACAAGTATGTGGTACTATCATTACTCTCTTATATCTTTTGGCATGAACATGTGTATCACTACGATCGAGATTCAATAAACCATTCATTTTAGGTGCAAGACCATTGAAGGTATTATTCAAATAGGCAAAGTAACCATTATTCTCCTTTAATGAATAACCGTATTGCGATAAACATAATCCAATCATGTCTATGCTTAACGCAAACACCAAATAACAATTATTCAGGTTTAACCCCAATCTCGATGGTAGAGGGAGCATGCGATGCTTGATCACATCAACCTTGGAAACACATATCGTCATCTCAGCTTTAGCTAGTCTCCGTTTATTCCGCAGCTTTTATTTCGAGTTACTAACACTTAGCAACCGAACCGGTATCTAATACCCTGGTGCTACTAGGAGTACTAGTAAAGTACACATTAATATAATGTATATCCAATATACTTCTGTCGACCTTGCCAGCCTTCTCATCTATGAAGTATCAAGGGTAGTTCTACTTCAGTGACCATTCCCCTCATTTCAGAAGCACTTAGTCTCGGGTTTGGGTTCAACCTTGGGTTTCTTCACTAGAGTAGCAACTGATTTGTCGTTTCATGAAGTATCCCTTCTTGCCCTTGCCCTTCTAGAAACTAGTGGTTTTACTAACCATCAACAATTGATGCTCCTACTTGATTTCTACTTTCGCGGTGTCAAACATCGCAAGTTGCTCAAGGATCATCATGTCTATCCCTGATATGTTATAGTTCATCACGAAGCTCTAATAGCTTGGTGGCAGTGACTATGGAGAACCATCACTATCTCATCTGGAAGATTAACTCCCACGCGATTCAAGTGATTGTAGTACTCAGACAATCTAAGCACATGCTCAACGATTGAGCTTTTCTCCCTTAGTTTGCATGCTTAAGAAACTTGTCAGAGGTCTCATACCTCTTGACGTGGGCACTAGTCTGAAATCCCAATTTCAGTCTTTGGAACATCTCATATGTTCTGCGACGTTTCAAAACCGTCTTTGGTGCCACAATTTTAAACCGTTCAACATTACGCACTGAACTATCACGTAGTCATCAAAACGTGTATGTCAGATGTTCGCAACATCCACAAACGACGCTCGAGGTTCAGCACACCAAGCGGTGCATTAAGGACATAAGCCTTCTGTGCAGCAATGAGGACAATCCTTAGTTTACGGACCCAGTCCGCATAATTGCTACTATCAACTTTCAACTAAATTTTCTCTAGGAACATATCTTAGTAGAACTAAAGCGTAAGCTACGACATTATTTGCAAAGACCTTTTGACTATGTTCATGATAATTAAGTTCATCTGATTATTTAATGAACTCCCACTTAGATAGACATCCCTCTAGTCATCTAAGTGATACATGATCCGAATCGACTAGGCCGTGTCCGATCATCACGTCAGACGGACTAGTCATCATCGATGAACATCTCCATGTTGATCGTATCTACTATACGACTCATGTTCGACCTTTCGGTCTCTTGTGTTCCGAGGCCATGTCTGTACATGCTAGGCTCGTCAAGTCAACCTAAGTGTTTTGCTTGTGTTCCGAGGCCATGTCTGTACATGCTAGGCTCGTCAACACCCGTTGTATGCGAACGTTAGAATCTATCACACCCGATCATCACGTGGTGCTTCAAAACAACGAACCTTCGCAACGGTGCACAGTTAGGGGGAACACATCTCTTGAAATTTTAGTGAGGGATCATCTTATTTATGCTACCGTCGTTCTAAGAAAATAAGATGTAAACATGACAAACATCACATGCAAATCATAAAGTGACATGATATGGCCAATATCATCTTGCGCCTTTGATCTCCATCTTCGAGGCGCGGCATGATCACCTTCGTCACCGGCATGACACCATGATCTCCATCATCGTGTCTTCATGAAGTTGTCTCGCCAACCATTACTTCTACTACTATGGCTAACGGTTAGCAATAAAGTAAAGTAATTACATGGCGTTTTCATTGACACGCATGTCATACAATAAATTAAGACAACTCCTATGGCTCCTGCCGGTTGTCATACTCATCGACATGCAAGTCGTGATTCCTATTACAAGAACATGATCAATCTCATACATCACATATATAATTCATCACATCCTTTTGGCCATATCACATCACATAGCATACCCTGCAAAAACAAGTTAGACGTCTTCTAATTGTTGTTGCATGTTTTACGTGGCTGCTATGGGTTTCTAGCAAGAACAAAAGCCACAACGGTGATATGCCAATTGCTATTTACCCTTCATAAGGACCCTTTTCATCGAATCTGATCCAACTAAAGTGGGAGAGACAGACACCCGCTAGCCACCTTATGCATCAAGTGCATGTCAGTCAGTGGAACCTGTCTCACGTAAGAGTACGTGTAAGGTCGGTCCGGGCCGCTTCATCCCACAATGCCGCCGAATCAAGATAAGACTAGTAACGGCAAGCAAATTGAACAAATCATCGCCCACAACTACTTTGTGTTCTACTCGTGCATAGAATCTACGCATAGACCTGGCTCATGATGCCACTGTTGGGGATCGTAGCAGAAATTTAAAATTTTCTACGTATCACCAAGATCAATCTATGGAGTCATCTAGCAACGAGAGAGAGGGGAGTGCATCTACATACCCTTGTAGATCGCGCGCGGAAGCGTTCAAGAGAACGGGGTTGATGAAGTCGTACTCGTCGTGATCCAAATCACCGATGATCCTAGCGCCGAACGGACGGCACCTCCGCGTTCAACACACGTACGGAGCGGGGACTCCTCCTCCTTCTTGATCCAGCAAGGGGGGAGGAGAAGTTGATGGAGATCCAGCAGCACGACGGCGTGGTGGTGGAAGTAGCGGGATCCCGGCAGGGCTTCGCCAAGCGCAAGCGGGGAGGAAGAGGTGTCACGGGAGGGAGGGAGGCGCCAGGGCTTGGGGTGCTGCTCCCATGCGCCTCCCCACTATATATAGGGGTGGAGGGGGCTGATTTCTTGCCCTCCAAGTCCATTGGGGCGTTGGCAAAGGTGGGGGAAAGAAATCCCATCATTTCCCTTCCCCACCGATTGTTATCCCCCCTTTTTAGGGATCTTGATCTTATCCCTTCGGGATATGATCTTATTCCTTCAGGTGGGATCTTGGTGCGCCTTGACCAGGGGTGTGGGGCCTTGCCCCCACTACCCACGTTCATGTGGGCCCCCCATGCAGGTGGGCCCCAGTTCGGAACCTTCTAGAACCTTCCCGGTACAATACCGAAAAATCCCGAACATTTTTCGGTGGCCAAAATAAGACTTCCCATATATAAATCTTTACCTCCGGACCATTTCGGAACTCCTCGTGACGTCTGGGATATCATCCGGGACTCCAAACGACTTTCGGATTTCCGCATACTAATATCTCTACAACCCTAGCGTCATCGAACCTTAAGTGTGTAGATCCTACGGGTTCGGGAGACATGCAGACATGACCGAGACGACTCTCCGGTCAATAACCAACAGCGGGATCTGGATACCCATGTTGGCTCCCACATGTTCCACGATGATCTCATCGGATGAACCACGATGTCGAGGATTCAATCAAATCCCGTATACATTTTCCCTTTGTCAATCGGTACGTTACTTGCCCGAGATTCGATCGTCGGTATCCCAATACCTTGTTCAATCTCGTTACCGGCAAGTCACTTTACTCGTACCGTAATGCATGATCCCGTGACCAAACACTTGGTCACATTGAGCTCATTATGATGATGCATTACCGAGTGGGCCCAGAGATACCTCTCCATCATACGGAGTGACAAATCCCAGTCTCGATTCGTGCCAACCCAACAGACACTTTCGGAGATACCTGTAGTGCACCTTTCTAGCCACCCAGTTACGTTGTGACGTTTGGTACACCCAAAGCATTCCTACGGTATCCGGGAGTTGCACAATCTCATCGTCTAAGGAAATGATACTTGACATTAGAAAAGCTCTAGCAAACGAACTACACGATCTTGTGCTATGCTTAGGATTGGGTCTTGTCCATCACATCATTCTCCTAATGATGTGATCCCGTTATCAATGACATCCAATGTCCATGGTTAGGAAACCATAACCATCTATTGATCAACGAGCTAGTCAACTAGAGGCTTACTAGGGACATGTTGTGGTCTATGTATTCACACATGTATTACGGTTTCCAGTTAATACAATTATAGCATGAACAACAGACAATTATCATGAACAAGGAAATACAATAATAACCATTTTATTAATGCCTCTAGGGCATATTTCCAACAGGGTCGAGATGGGTCTCGATCCCATAAATTGTCTAGTCAAGGATGATGTTGCGATGAATGTGCTGCGACTGGAATCTCGTATGGACAGCGCGGTTGCTTATCTTGCTCGCCTGAAGGCAGCGATGACTCGGGTTGATACTGAACTCTGGCCTCAGGTGGAACTGTCACAAGACCTTGAGTCTCTGATGGCTCGACTGAATCAAATACCTGACCGAGTGCAAGACTGGAAGAAGTCATCTGCTCGCTGTGGCGCTGATGTCGCGTTGTCCTTGGTCCGAGTGCACTGCAAAGACGTCAAAGAAGACAAGCTGGCGGAGCTCAAGGTTGCTAACACAAAGAGGCACACCTTCCAATCCTTCATGGACACTTTCCTTGACGCCGCCACACATATTGCAGACAACATAGATCTTGACAGTTTCTGCGACCCAGCCAGCCCTTCAACTGACGCGTGACCGAAAAACATTATGCTCCACTTTTATTTGCCTCGGAATGCCAAGTGATCGTGTAATCATTAAACTTCTTCGGGCTTGATGCTCGAATACTTTTGATCCGTCGTCCGGAACTTTAGGATTTATCTGAACTTGGTTTATCTCTGAATATGCTTGTGTTTGCCTTCGAGTGGAATTTGCTCTTCAGTTGGAATAATCTTTGTGCTTGAGATGCAGTCGACCTGCACCACGCCATCCTTGCAGATGAGGATGGAGCGTACATTGTACTTGTGGCGCAGCTCCGAAGGAGAAGGTCGCAGTCGACCTGCACCTCGTCGTCCTTGCGGGTAGGGAGGGAGCACACATTGTACTTGTGGCGCAGCTCCGAAGGAGAAGGTTACAGTCGACCTGTACCTCGTCGTCCTTGCGGATAGGGATGGAGCGCACATTGTACTTGTGGCGCAGCTCCGAAGAAGAAGGTTACAGTCGACCTGTACCTCGTCGTCCTTGCGGATAGGGATGGAGCGCACATTGTACTTGTGGCGCAGTTCCGAAGGAAAAGGTTACAGTCGACCTGCACCTCGTCGTCCTTGCGGATAGGGATGGAGCGTACGTTGTATTTGTGGCATAGCTCCGAGGAGAATGTTGTAGTCGACCTACACCTCGTCGTCCTTGCGGATAGGGATGGAGCGTACGTTGTATTTGTGGCGTAGCTCCGAGGAGAAGATTGTAGTCGACCTGCACTTCGTCGTCCTTGCGGATAGGGATGTGTTTCAAACTTAGGCAAGTACTGGACTGCAGCTAAGCCCCCGAGTGGGAGGGTTGCTCAACACTCGGTAGGATTTTTCAAACTTAGGCGAGTACTGGACTGCAGCTAAGCCCCCGAGTGGGAGGATTGCTCACCACTCGGTAGGATTTTTCAAACTTAGGCGAGTACTGCACTGCAGCTAAGCCCCCGGGTGGGAGGGTTGCTCACCACTCGGTAGGATTTTTCAAACTTAGGCGAGTACTTGACTGCAACTAAGCCCCCGAGTGGGAGGGTTGCTCACCACTCGGTAGGATTTTTTCAAACTTAGGCGAGTACTGGACTGCAGCTAAGCCCCCGAGTGGGAGGGTTGCTCACCACTCGGTAGGATTTTTCAAACTTAGGCGAGTACTGGACTGCAGCTAAGCCCCCGAGTGGGAGGGTTGCTCACCACTCGGTAGGATTTTTTTCAAACTTAGGCGAGTACTGGACTGCGGCTAAGCCCCCGAGTGAGAGGCTTGCTCACCACTCGGTAGGATTTTTTCACACTTAGGCGAAACGGATTCGCGGCTAAGCCCCCGAGTGAGAGGCTTGCTCACCACTCGGTAGGATTTTTTCACACTTAGGAGAGTACTGGACTGCAGCTAAGCCCCCGAGTGAGAGGCTTGCTCACCACTCGGTAGGATTTTTTCACACTTAGGCAAGTACTGGACTGCAGCTAAGCCCCCGAGTGAGAGGCTTGCTCACCACTCGGTAGGATTTTTTCACACTTAGGCGAAACGGATTCGCGGCTAAGCCCCCGAGTGAGAGGCTTGCTCATCACTCGGTAGGATTTTTTCACACTTAGGCGAGTACTGGACTGCAGCTAAGCCCCCGAGTGAGAGGCTTGCTCACCACTCGGTAGGATTTTATCACACTTAGGCGAGTACTGGACTGCAGCTAAGCCCCCGAGTGAGAGGCTTGCTCATCACTCGGTAGGATTTTTTCACACTTAGGCGAGTACTGGACTGCAGCTAAGCCCCCGAGTGAGAGGCTTGCTCACCACTCGGTAGGATTTTTCAAACTTAGGCGAAACGGATTCGCGGCTAAGCCCCCGAGTGAGAGGCTTGCTCACCACTCGGTAGGATTTTTCAAACTTTAGGCGAAACGGATTTGCGGCAAAGTCACCCACTGGGGGATTTCAGGCGCAAACAAAAGTAACAACAACCATTTAGGAAGACTGGAAAGCTCTTGTGTTTGATAAACAATGTAACATCCCAAAATTCTAAATTTTGGAATGTTATAATAAACAGATAGATTGGGTTGATTGTTTGATTGATTGACTGAAAGTGAGTGGAATTCGAAACTTTTTGAAAGTTAAATGAGAGGGAATAAAAGGACTTTCCCAAACTTTCATTTTGCTTTTATGATCTCCATGAATTCAAAATTCTTTTCATCACAAAACCCTGGAGAGAAGATGACATGACTTCTTCCATTTTTTTTAAATGAAAAGGGGTGTTGAAAATATTTGAATTTCATTTGAAAATATTTACAATTTTGAAACTTTATGCAACTCAATGATTTTCACGAGCGAAGATAAAATGACTTCTTCAAAACATATGAAATAGGAGTTGGGAGTTTCAAAGGATTTATTCAAAGTCCCATTGAAATTATTTTTCAATATTGGAGTTATTTGAGTTTTATTCAAATTATTTTTCTCCAAAAATAAAATATATAGAAAGTAGGGTAACATGATTCTCTACATCGGAAAATTGGAGAAAAATAAATTTGAAATCATTTTGGTATTTTTAAAATGATTTTTATTGGATTTTATTAAGGCAGTAGCACTGTTTGATTTATTAAAATTTGTGTGGATTTTATTTGACTTTACAAAAATGTCCACGTTGTAGGAAATCTTTTTCTGAAAATTTTGATATATTATATGCCTATATAATATTTTCATTTTCTTTTGTTTTATTATTTCTTTCTCTGTTTAAAAAAAAAAACCTCCGCCGAACTGGGCCGGCCCAGCACCCAGCCAGGCTGCGGCCCAGCCAGCCCGCGTAGCTCACCCCCGAGCTCCGCTCGGTCTCTCGCCCCCTCCCGCACGCCACCGCGCCGCCCCTCCCCCCCTTAAATAGCGCCGCCCCGGGCCCCTCTCTCTCTCTCTGCCCCGCCGCCGCCTCTCCCGCATCTCACCGCCGCCGCACGCCATAGCCGCCGCCCTCGTCGCCGTTGACCGCCGCCGACGCCGCCATCCTCCTCGCCGCGACGCGCCGCCCCTCCCCGTCCACTCCACCCTCGCCGCGGACCACCAGAGCCGCCGCTCCGGACGAGCCCGAGCTGCCGCCGCCCTTCTCCGACGCCGGCGAGCCCCGCCACCGCCGACCCGGTCCGCCGCCGAAAACCGCCGGGTTTCGATGAAAACCCCACCGGTATAAACCGTGAACCGCTCCGGTTTTTTTTTATTATTCGTTTTGGTTTTATTAAGAAAACCTAGATCTGTTTTTTTAGGTTTTACTAAACTGCGAACGTCCACTGTTTAGATCCTAGTTAACGAGCGTTCGTTATTTAGTCTTTTCGTTTTCTGTTTATTTACGCCAGGGACCTAGTTGTAGATATTTTATTTACAGATTAGTCCCTGATTTTCAAACGACCACATCTTTTTACTCGTTTGTCCAAATCCAACGAAACCAACGCCCTCGTCTTCGTTATGATCTCCTCTATCCAGTAAAACAACTTAAACATGTTTTTGAAAGTTTTAAAATATGAATTCAAACAGATTTGTATACAAACTTCTTTTGTTCATAACTTAAGTTCCGTAACTCCGTTTGAGTTGATTCTTTTTGCAAATCGAAGCTCTTGACCTAAACTTTCCGATAAGGCCAAATTCATATAATTTTGGTACTGTTAGAAATTGTTTTATCTTGCAAGAGTTATTTGTTTGGTTTTGATGTTTCCCGAATCGTCTTCTTCGTTCTTTCTGATCTTTTGAGTGATTGCTTATGTGTGGTTACTATTACTTGCTCTCGATAGATTGACCGGAGTGAGACGAATAGATCTATCCAGAGTTTTGAGTGCGAATCATCTTCTTCAACAGTGCAGGCAAGTAACACTTTGATCATATCCCGTTCATACCCAGTTTTATTGCATTAGATCTATTTCCTCAAACACATTGCATGATTAGGATCTAAATAAACTGTGGGTATTGGGAAGTAGTTGAGGTAGCACCTATTACCTGTTTCATTTATCAAACCCTTGGGAGTTACTTCTACGTTGCTTTTATTATTGCCATGCTATGCTCGTAGACGTGGATTGGGTTTGAGTGATATTCATGACAGATGTGAGATGTTTAATAATGGTTCAACTTAAGGTGGCAACTAAAACTCACATATGGGTGGATTGAGGCACCTGGAGAACCCAGTGTTGCCTGTATGTATAAGGTCCGCCACCCAGGCTCAAAGGGATCATAAGATTATTCATGCTAGAAACTTCCGTGTGCAGCCACAAGCTATTATGGGCTCTAGCATAGCTGAGTAGGTTACAGGACCTCTTGAAGAGGTGGACTAGCAGATGTAGGGGAAAGTAGGTGTACCGGTCCATCTAGAGTAGAGAGTGATTGTTTCTGAAAGACTGTGTCTCGGTCATCCATTTCTCAAACATCATGCAGTGCGAGAATCAAGCGGAGGCGATCGAGTCTTGTGGGGAAAAGTGCGCAAACCTCTGCAGAGTGTACAAACTAATCATGGTTAGCCGTGTCCCCGGTTATGGACATCTTGAGTATCTAGTTCTTGGATTATCCCGTTGATCTCAACAGGTTACTTTAATTAAATTTGTTGGGTTAATGATGATACTTAATTGGGATTGAGTTGGAGGTACCTTCTCAATGTTTCACAACCACCATGATAGTTAAATAAAATTTATTCCTTTGCAGTAGGGAAAAATTGGCTTTTCGCAAAAACATTATAACCATAGAGCTTTTCCACCAGCCATATATGCATGTAGTGATAGCCTTTGTTCATCATTTCTCTATGGTGTGAATTTGCCAGTACATTACATGTGCTGACCCGTTTTTGGGCTGCAACGTTTCATGTTGCAGGATATCTTACGACGAGTAAGTGATACGTTAGGGTTACGATTTCTACACTCAACTTTGCCGTTGGTGTTGATGGGAATCCACAACCTTGTTACTTCCGCTATTTGGATTGAGGTAATAGTATTTACGTTATTTTATACATGTGATTTACATCTGTTATAAATCCTCGAGTATTGTGTGTGTCAGCATACCGATCCAGGGATGACACTTAAGCACAGAGACTTGATCCATTCGGGTCGGGTCGCTACAAGATGGTATCAGAGCACATGTTGACTGTAGGACGTGACCCTAGAAACTGGCAAGCCCATAGGAAAGATTTTCTCAAAAACTTTCCTTTTCAAAAAAGATCTTTTACCTCTCTTCTTTTCCGAGTCTTATTCAAATATTCCCTTTTAGTGAGACCATACCCCTTTTCCCTTTTGACCACACGAAGATTTGACTGATGAGACCACTCCAAGAAGTACAGGATATCGGACAACTAAGACCATTCGGAATGAAGAGGATTTTACCGTGCATTATGATAATGGAAACTACAACGGTTGAAGATTCGGAAGACTGGGAGAATTTGAAGGATTGCCCGATGTGTATGACCTAGGAAGGTTACCCTTATGGAACTTGGCAGACTATGGAAGCTGTCAATACTCGAGAGTAAGGTGTATCGAAGAAAGATCCGAAACATGGAGAGTTAGAAACTCAAAGTTTTGTCAAGGAAACCCTAAGGCAGGAGATATCAACTATGGAATGATAGCTCATGGTAATGACAAGAGCAGAAACACGGATACCCATGAGGTTATCGCCCGCTTATCATATTGTCACCGTGTTGAGTTAAGTATGCATATGCATGGAAGGATTGGATGGTAGAAGGCTGATGGAGCACCTATCAGCAAGACGAAGTTTTAACTTTAGACCGGTGTATCACCAGGATCTGGAGCATTACATCAGGAAATTTAAAGATGAACCTTCAGGAAGCAGTATTCGACAAGAAGTGTTTCGTGAAGAACTCATGACCCAGAAGCTGAAAGTAGCCAAGCTGGGAAAGCGAAACCTCGAGATAACGGAGACTCATCAGGAACTGAAGGACAGTAGTATCATGGTTCATGCCAAGGATGTTGAGACTCAGAAGTTTGGAACGCAATTATTAAAGGACGCCACGAGAGAATTCTCGTCAACAGAGATGATATGGCAAAAGAACTTGAGAAGGACAAGCATGATTGGAAGAAGCCATCGGAGACATTAACAAGACTTGAAGAGTTTGACGACGTTGAAGACTTTTGACCTCTAGAAGACCCAACCCCTGTTATATACCTACGTTAGATGCGACGATTGTGAGCTGTCATTTGTTTATTGTTTTTCCGACAGCCACAATAAAAATCTGTCTTTTCAAAACTTTTGTTTGTATTGTGTGCATCCCTCTCGACCTCTCTTATCTCACCCCAAACCCATGGACCCAACAGAGGATGAATGGAGATGAGCTTGTATTTTCTGGACCGATGAGTCAATTGGAGACGGACCGATGGATTCAGAACATGGAGGATCACATGAAGAATAACCCTATAGTCGGAAAACATATGACCCGGCATGCTCTTCAATGTTTTGAAAGAGGTGCTGCTACTTGGTGGAGGATGTACCAAACCATCAATGGATGGCAAGGAGTAACCACTTGGAAAGAATTTAAGTGGACTCTACAAAGATCTCGTCTTGTGTCCCAGAAATTGAAGCCTTATGGAAAGGATATGAAGAAACCTTGTGCATACAAGCCTTGTGGAGAAATACGACACAACCATAAGGAACACAAGGATGAATGCCCTAATTGTGAAGGAAGTCACCCAGCTGAAGAATGCCCAACTCGGCAGATCACTTGTTTCTTGTGTGAAGGGACTACCCACTACCCTGCTCAGTGTCACATCTACCCCATGGTACAAAGGACTATCCAGCCGAAGAAAGAAGCAATGAAAAGAGCCCTCATGGAAAGTTTAGAAGAATCTGTGATGAACGAAGAGGTGGAGGACACACCCAAAGAAGAACCCAATAAACCCTGCACCAAGTCATGTTATTCATGTGGAGAAGAAGGACACATCTCCCAAAATTGTCTGAATGGGGATTTAGTAGAATTCCCGACAGAGGAAGTAGAGTATGACCCACAGGAAATAGAAGCCCTGATTGGAACGGAAAAGTCCAGGAAGAGAAATAGATTGGATCCCAGGAACAACCCAATTTCTACAAAAAAGGACCTGAGTCATATCACATGTTACAGGTGCAAAAATTCAGGACACTACTTCAGTGATTGCCCAAAAGGGAAGATGAGGACCCTAGGAGGCTATATAATCACAAGGAAACCTCGAGGTATGTCAGAAGTAATATGTTTCCGTAGTGATGAAGCAGGGCACTTTGCCAGGGAATGCCCCAAGGAGACGGAGACTTGTGGCAAATAGTTGAGTGCAACGAGAAATATAGTAGTAGTAGTGTGGACATTTCTATTATTAGTGAGGTGTCGGATTGAGGCATGTAATGGAATGCAGGAGATTGTAATAATTTGAGAATCAATAAAGTTAGCATCATTGGTATTGATTTGGATTTTATGAGTTGTTACTCTATGAAGAAAGATTTTGACCATTTTCGAGGATATGAGAAATATGGTCTATGGAAGATTGTGCATCTTAAGGGTGGTAGTACCCTGTGAGGAAACTTGACCCTTGGAAAAAGGTAATGATATTCCACGAAGTGGATTTCGAAAAAAAATAAGTATGAGTTTATCTCGATATGTTGGATACCCCAAGAATATGAGGGTATGGAGTATTATTGGATGTAAAGGAGGTAGTCATGAAATTGGAGACAGAGCATGTCTTCGTGTGTTCCCTCTGCGAGGAGTTAAACTGTTTGGAGTTAAGGGAAAGTTAACCCCGAGGTTTGTAGGACCATACCGAGTTTTGGAACGTATGGGAGAAGAGGCCAACAAGTTGGAGTCACCCGAAGGACTGTCAGGAGTTCATGATGTGTTTCATGTTTCCCAGTTGAAGAAATGCCATGCAGAGATGGCCAATATTCCCCTGTAAGGACGCTTGACCCTGGAAAGGATAATGATGTTCCACGAAGTGGGGTATGGACTTCATAAGTATAAGTGTTTGTATTTTATCTCGGTATGTGGGATATCCCACGAGGATGAAGAGTACTATTGGATATAAAGGAGGTATGATGTTGGAATTATGGATCAATGGAATTCGATGATGAGTCTGAGTAATCATGTCCTAGTGGTGCCAATAGAAGGAAGGAAGACAGTACAATTGGATGGATTTAAGAATACCAGGAAGTTGGATGTTGGATTAAGGATCAGCTGCCCGATGATGAGTTCAAGGTTTACAAGTGATGAGATGGGCCATAACCCACAGGCCCCAGGACCTGCCGTGAAGCAAGCACATTCTTGCTGAAGGAAAGACCCCGGAAGAAGTTACGATTTTATCGACAGACGATTTTATAGGAGTAACGCAAAAACCTGAGAGTTGTGAAGGAACGATAGATGTTTGTTTGGCTTGCAGAATCCATGGATTTATCCGAACTTGGTTCGTCGACAAGAGAAATTCTGCAATGCTTGCGAGGTTGACCGAGTGTTAGAATGTGAGATTCGCTAAACCATATACAAGGTAATGATTTGGGTGCGGGATGGATTGATCACCATACCGACTTACTCTTATTGTTCACTTTGCTATATGGGATGGTAAATCTGAGTGACTTGCCTATAGTAGAGTGACGACAATTTAAACCTTGTTTAAACCTTAGAATGGTGTAAGTATTTTTTTCCCCTTGTACAAGGCAGTTCTTGCCAATCGTAGGTTATACGGTGAGGATCAACCAGACCCATTTCCTGCAGGAGAAACCGTAAATTGTTGACCACCATGAGATGTCGATAGTTGTTTAGTATTGGCGCCTGACCCGTCAGCTATGAAGACCCAATCATGGAATAACCTTACCAAGATAAAAAGGACACAAGAATTGAGGAAAAGGTTATGCCGCTACCCAAAGAGCAAGAGAAGGAATTTTTCCGAAAATTTGAGAAGACCGACATTGTCAAGAATAAGGATGGAGTATATGAGCTTTTATGGAACCGTAACCATGTTTCTAAGGGTGGTAGCACCCCAGACCCCGGTGATGATCGATGGATTTTGAGAAGACCCCCAAAACCTAACCTATTTCTTTCTAGCCTCTCCGAATCTCGAGGACGAGATTCATTTTAAGGGTGGTAGGTTTGTAACATCCCAAAATTCTAAATTTTGGAATGTTATAATAAACAGATAGATTGGGTTGATTGTTTGATTGATTGACTGAAAGTGAGTGGAATTCGAAACTTTTTGAAAGTTAAATGAGAGGGAATAAAAGGACTTTCCCAAACTTTCATTTTGCTTTTATGATCTCCATGAATTCAAAATTCTTTTCATCACAAAACCCTGGAGAGAAGATGACATGACTTCTTCCATTTTTTTAAATGAAAAGGGGTGTTGAAAATATTTGAATTTCATTTGAAAATATTTACAATTTTGAAACTTTATGCAACTCAATGATTTTCACGAGCGAAGATAAAATGACTTCTTCAAAACATATGAAATAGGAGTTGGGAGTTTCAAAGGATTTATTCAAAGTCCCATTGAAATTATTTTTCAATATTGGAGTTATTTGAGTTTTATTCAAATTATTTTTCTCCAAAAATAAAATATACAGAAAGTAGGGTAACATGATTCCCTACATCGGAAAATTGGAGAAAAATAAATTTGAAATCATTTTGGTATTTTTAAAATGATTTTTATTGGATTTTATTAAGGCAGTAGCACTGTTTGATTTATTAAAATTTGTGTGTATTTTATTTGACTTTACAAAAATGTCCACGTTGTAGGAAATCTTTTTCTGAAAATTTGATATGTTATATGCCTATATAATATTTTCATTTTCTTTTGTTTTATTATTTCTTTCTCTATTTAAAAAAAAACCTCCGCCGAACTGGGCCGGCCCAGCACCCAGCCAGGCTGCGGCCCAGCCAGCCCGCGTAGCTCACCCCCGAGCTCCGCTCGGTCTCCCGCACCCGCACGGCATCGCCGCCGCCGTAGGCCGGCCGGACTCCCTCCGCCGCCTCTCCTCTGCCCCCTTCCGCACGCCACCGCGCCGCCCCTCCCCCCTTAAATAGCGCCGCCCCGGGCCCCTCTCTCTCTCTCTCTGCCCCGCCGCCGCCTCTCCCGCATCTCACCGCCGCCGCACGCCGTAGACCTCGTCGCCGTTGACCGCCGCCGACGCCGCCATCCTCCTCGCCAAGACGCGCCGCCCCTCCCCGTCCACTCCACCCTCGCCGCGGGCCACCAGAGCCGCCGCTCCGGACGAGCCCGAGCTGCCGCCGCCCTTCTCCGACGCCGGCGAGCCCCGCCACCGCCGACCCGGTCCGCCGCCGAAAACCGCCAGGTTTCGATGAAAACCCCACCGGTATAAACCGTGAACCGCTCCGGTTTTTTTTATTATTCGTTTTGGTTTTATTAAGAAAACCTAGATCTGTTTTTGGTACTGTTAGAAATTGTTTTATCTTGCAAGAGTTATTTGTTTGGTTTTGATGTTTCCCGAATCGTCTTCTTCGTTCTTTCTGATCTTTTGAGTGATTGCTTATGTGTGGTTACTATTGCTTGCTCTCGATAGATTGACCGGAGTGAGACGAATAGATCTATCCAGAGTTTTGAGTGCGAATCATCTTCATCAACAGTGCAGGCAAGTAACACTTTGATCATATCCCGTTCATACCCAGTTTTATTGCATTAGATCTATTTCCTCAAACACATTGCATGATTAGGATCTGAATAAACTGTGGGTATTGGGAAGTAGTTGAGGTAGTACCTATTACCTGTTTCATTTATCAAACCCTTGGGAGTTACTTCTACGTTGCTTTTATTATTGCCATGCTATGCTCGTAGACGTGGATTGGGTTTGAGTGATATTCATGACAGATGTGAGATGTTTAATAATGGTTCAACTTAAGGTGGCAACTAAAACTCACATCTGGGTGGATTGAGGCACCTGGAGAACCCAGTGTTGCCTGTATGTATAAGGTCCGCCACCCAGGCTCAAAGGGATCATAAGATTATTCATGCTAGAAACTTCCGTGTGCAGCCACAAGCTATTATGGGCTCTAGCATAGCTGAGTAGGTTACAGGACCTCTTGAAGAGGTGGACTAGCAGATGTAGGGGAAAGTAGGTGTACCGGTCCATCCAGAGTAGAGAGTGATTGTTTCTGAAAGACTGTGTCTCGGTCATCCGTTTCTCAAACATCATGCAGTGCGAGAATCAAGCTGAGGCGATCGAGTCTTGTGGGGAAAAGTGCGCAAACCTCTGCAGAGTGTACAAACTAATCATGGTTAGCCGTGTCCCCGGTTGTGGACATCTTGAGTATCTAGTTCTTGGATTATCCCGTTGATCTCAACAGGTTACTTTAATTAAATTTGTTGGGTTAATGATGATACTTAATTGGGATTGAGTTGGAGGTACCTTCTCAATGGTTCACAACCATCATGATAGTTAAATAAAATTTATTCCTTTGCAGTAGGGAAAAATTGGCTTTTCGCAAAAACATTATAACCATAGAGCTTTTCCACCAGCCATATATGCATGTAGTGATAGCCTTTGTTCATCATTTCTCTATGGTGTGAATTTGCCAGTACATTCCATGTGCTGACCCGTCTTCGGGCTGCAACGTTTCATGTTGCAGGATATTTTACGACGAGTAAGTGATACGTTAGGGTTACGATTTCTACACTCAACTTTGCCGTTGGTGTTGATGGGAATCCACAACCTTGTTACTTCCGCTATTTGGATTGAGGTAATAGTATTTACGTTATTTTATACATGTGATTTACCTCTGTTATAAATCCTCGAGTACTGTGTGTGTCAGCATACCGATCCAGGGATGACACTTAAGCACAGAGAATTGATCCATTCGGGTCGGGTCGCTACAAACAAACTACAAAGGTATTTCTTATTACATCTCATCCAAATGAGTACTTAAGTATAAAAGGGGCGGAGTAGCTCCGCGTTCCAAGCCCGTGGCTCGTCTTTCTTATGCTCGACATTGTAAAGATGGTACGCTCCATTGTGGAGAATTCTGGTGACAATGAAGGGACCTTCCCAAGCAGGGGCGAGCTTGTGTGGTTTCTGCTGATCCACTCGAAGAACCAAGTCTCCCTCTTGAAAGGCTCGGCCCCTCACGTTTCTGGCGTGGAGTCGACGCAAGTCTTGCTGATAAATGGTCGACCGGATTAAGGCCATCTCTCTTTCCTCCTATAGGAGATTGACTACGTCCTGCCGGGCCTGTTCTGCATCATCTTCAGAGAAGAGCTCGACTCGGGGTGCATTGTGAAGCAAGTCACTCGGTAGAACAACTTTTTCTCCATAAACCAAGAAGAATGGAGTTCGGCCAGTCGACCGATTGGGAGTTGTCCTCAATCCCCAAAGAACTGATGGAAGTTCATCGACCCAGGCGCCTGCTGCGTGCTTGAGATCACGCATCACTCGGGGTTTTAGTCCTTTGAGAATCAAGTCATTTGCTCTTTCTGCTTGTCCATTCGACTGGGGGTGGGCGACCGAAGCATAGTCGACTCGTGTGCCTTGGGAAGCACAGAAGGCTCTGAACTCATCAGAATCGAAGTTCGACCCGTTGTCAATGATGATGCTGTGCGGAACTCCATATCTGAATGTCAATTCTCTGATGAAACTGACGGCAGTACTGGCCTCAAGATTCTTGATAGGCTTGGCTTCAATCCATTTGGTAAACTTGTCGACTGCTACAAGCACATGAGTGAAGCCGCTCCTACCACTCCTCAGGGGTCCAACCATATCCATTCCCCAAACAGCAAAGGGCCAGACGAGTGGAATAGTCTTCAGGGCTGACGCAGGCTTGTGGGACATATTGGAGTAAAACTGGCAGCCTTCACATTTGTCGACTATGTCTTTCGCCATTTCATTTGCTCGTGGCCAATAAAATCCAGCTCGGTATGCTTTGGCCACAATGGTCCGAGAGGACGCATGGTGACCACAGGTCCCCGAGTGGATGTCGTTGAGGATCATTCGACCTTCTTCTGGTGTTATGCATTTCTGGCTGACTCCAGTTACGCTTTCCCTGAACAGTTGTCCTCTTATCACAGTGAAGGCTTTGGATCGACGGACGATCTGTCGAGCCTCTTCTTCATCCTCAGGGAGTTCCTTCCTAAGGATATACGCAATGTATGGCACTGTCCAGTCAGGAGTGATGACCAAAACCTCCATGATCAGGTCGACCACGGCTGGGACTTCGACTTCAGTCGGATCTGTGGCACTCTTAGGCTGCGGGGGCTCTTCAGTGAAAGGATCTTCTTGAACTGAAGGTGTATGAATGTGTTCTAAAAACACGTTGCTGGGAATGGCTTCCCTCTTGGAACCTATCTTTGCCAAATCATCGGCTGCTTGATTTTTCAGTCAAGGTATATGATGGAGCTCTAACCCCTCAAACTTCTTTTCCAACTTCCTCACCGCATTGCAGTAACCAGTCATAGCTGGGCTTCTGACGTCCCACTCCTTCATCACTTGATTGACTACCAAATCTGAGTCGTCGTAGACCATGAGGCGACGGACGCCGAGTGAGATGGCCATACGTAACCCATATAAGAGTGCTTCGTATTCCACTTCGTTATTGGAGGAATCAAAGTGAATCTGGAGAACATATCTGAGCTTGTCTCCTCGGGGGGATACTAGTACCACCCCGGCACCGGAACCATTCAGCATCTTGGAACCATCAAAAAACATGGTCCAGTGCTCCGAGTGGATTTGAGTCGGCAGTTGCTGTTCGATCCACTCGGCGAGGAAATCTGCTATTGCTTGGGACATGATAGCTTTATTTTCCTCAAACTTAATATCCAAGGGAAGGAGTTCAATCGCCCACTTTGCCACTCGACCAGTTGCATCTCTGTTGTTCAGAATCTCTGATAATGGAGCGTTGCTGACGACTGTAATGGAGTGGTCAGAGAAATAATGTGCAACCTTCTTCGTGGTCATATAAATCCCATAAACAAGCTTATGATAATGTGGATATCTTTGCTTTGATGGAGTCAAAACTTCAGAAACATAATATACTGGGCGCTGAACTTTATAGGCTTTTCCTTCCTCTTCTCGCTGGACCGTGAGTATCGTACTGACAACTTGTCCAGTGGCTGCAATGTAAAGCAGTAAAGGCTCTTTGCTGATTGGGGCAGCAAGCACCGGCTGGGTTGAAAGCAGGGCTTTGAGCTCTGCAAATGCTGCATCAGCTTCAGGAGTCCACTCGAACTTATCAGACTTCTTCATTAGTCGGTAAAGAGGCAATGCCTTTTCACCGAGGCGGGAAATGAATCGACTCAAGGCAGCCAAACAACCTGTAAGCTTCTGGACAACGTGCACACGCACAGGGCGTTTCATTCGGAGAATGGCACCAACTTTCTCTGGGTTCGCGTCGATCCCTCGTTCGGAAACGAGGAAACCGAGTAGTTTTCCGCCCGGAACTCCGAATGTGCACTTTGATGGATTAAGCTTGATATCATACCTTCTGAGGTTGGCAAAAGTTTCAGCAAGGTCAGCCAACAGGTCGGAACCTTTACGTGACTTGACCACAATGTCATCCATGTATGCTTCCACATTCCGACTGATTTGAGTGAGTAAACACTTCTGAATCATCCTCATGAATGTGGCTCCAGCATTTTTCAGGCCGAATGGCATGGTGACATAACAGAAGCACCCAAATGGACTGATGAAAGCTGTTTTTATCTCATCGGGTCCATACAGTCGGATCTGATGATACCCGGAATAAGCGTCCAAAAAGGACAAGCGCTCACACCCTGCAGTCGAGTCGATAATTTGATCAATGCGGGGGAGAGGAAAGTGATCTTTCGGGCAGGCCCGATTGATATGTTTGAAGTCAATGCACATGCGAAGTGAGTCGTCCTTCTTGGGGACCATGACAACATTGGCTAACCACTCGGAGTGGTAAATCTCTCGAATAAACTCAGCTGCTAGGAGCCGAGCCACTTCTTCACCGATTGCTTTTCTCTTCTGCACGGCGGACCGTCAAAGATGTTCTTTGACTGGTTTCACTTTTGGGTCGACTCGCAAACGGTGCTCAGCCAGCCCCCTGGGAACACCCGACATGTCAGAAGGTTTCCATGCAAAGATGTCCCAGTTCTCACGGAGGAACTGGATGAGCGCTTCTTCCTATTTGGAGTCGAGTGTTGTCGAAATGTGAGTTGGAGCAGCATTGGGATCAGTCGGGTGAATATGGATCGAGTTCGTTTCGCCAGACGACTGAAATGCTGAATCCGTGGCAGGCTTCTTAGCTCGCAACAAATCACTCGGATTTGCATTTTTTTGATACTCCTGCAATTCCACCACTGCCATTTGTGCATCGGCGATCTTTGAGCCCTTCTGGAAGCACTCTTCGGCCTTCTTCCGATTGCCAGTGATGGTGATCACTCCTTTAGGACCAGGCATCTTCAATTTGAGGTAAACGTAACATGGTCGAGCCATGAAACGTGCATAAGCCGGCCTGCCCAGAATAGCATGATAAGCACTCTGGAAATCGATGACTTCAAACGTCAACTTTTCTTTGCAGTAATTCTTGGAATCACCGAAAACCACATCGAGGGCGATCTGGCCGAGTGACTCAGCCTTCTTGCCAGGAATAACCCCATGGAAACTCATATTGCTTTCACTGAGTCTGGACATCGGAATGCCCATCCCTTTCAAGGTCTCCGCATACAGTATATTCAGGCCACTGCCACCATCCATCAGAACCTTAGTCAACCGAGTGCCTTCGACGACTGGGTCAACCACCAACGCTTGCCTCCCAGGGGTGGCTATGTGTGTCGGGTGATCAGACTGGTCGAATGTAATGGCAGTCTGGGACCACTTCAGATAACCGGGCGTCGCCGGAGCGACCATGTTCACTTCTCTGTTGATGACTTTCAGTCGACTCTTGCTCTCAACATCAGCAAAAATCATCAGAGTGGAATTGACGTGGGGGTAACCATCATCGTCCTCTTCCTTATCCTCAACTTTGTCCGATTCTTTCTCCTTTTCTTTGGGCTGTTTCTCTCGGAACTGCTGGATTAGGAGCTGACATTGTCGAGTGGTGTGTTTCGGGTAAATGAGATTACCGTCCTCATCTTTTTTGATGTGAATGTGGCATGGTAAATCCAACACATCATTTCCATCTTGATCTTTTACTTTCTTGGGGTTCCATGGCCCTTTGGGCTTCCCCTTGAACTTTCCTTGAGTCACGGCTAAGGATTCTCCGGGAGCAGCTGGCTCGGCTTTGCGCTTCTGCTTCCGACTGGAGTTCCCTCCTCCGGTTTCGTGGGCGACTGTTTTGTGCTTGCCACTCCGGAGCCGGTCCTCCTCTTCACCATTAGCATACTTGGTGGCAATTTCCATCATTCGACTCAGAGACATATCTCCGGTCCGACCGAACTTCAGATTCAATTCTCGATACTTGACGCCTTCCTTGAAGGCACAAACTGCTTGGTGATCAGGCACATTTTCCACCGTGTGGTGCAACGTGATCCACCTCTGGATATAATCTCTCAAAGTTTCATTCGACTTCTGCACACAAGACTGTAGCTCAGTTAGCCCCGCTGGCCGTTTGCATGTACCCTCAAATGTTCTGACAAACACTCGGGCAAGCTCTTCTTAGCTGTAAATACTGCCAGGCGCTAACTGATTCAACCACGCTCTGGCCGAACCCTCTAACATCAGAGGCAGGTGCTTCATGGCCACCTCGTCATTTCCACCACCAATCTGCACAGCCACTCGGTAGTCCTCAAGCCAACTGTCAGGCTTGGACTCGCCAGTGAATTTGCTGACTCCAGTCGCCAACCTAAAGTTGGGAGGAATCACTGCTGCTCTGATGGCTCTACTGAAACACTCGGGACCTGAAACATGCACCCTGCTGCCGGTCGGGTAATCTCTATCGTGGCCATCTATGTGTGCTCTGTTCCTGTCAACCAAACCTTGAACGAGAATGGATATCGCGTCAAAGCCTGGCTCCCGGGGGTCGACTGGAATCTTTCGCCCACCACTGTGAGGGCGCCTGTCATCGTGTTGCCGAGGCGCGTATGACCCACTCCTTGGGGGAGGTGTGGGCACTCGACGATGATCATCGTGGTCGAGTCGGTGATCATACTGCTCACGGTTTCTGTGCTGATCTCGTCGGTCTCCACGTCCCTCACGCCTCGGGGGCGATCTTGGACTGTGAGCCGACTGGACTGTGTCTGCTACCACGGATCTGCTATGGATCCTATTCCGCGACTGAGATACTGCTGTGTTTTGTTCCCCTGCTGCCCGGAGTAAAGCCCTGATCTGCATCAAACCTTTGCCAGCTTCTGACTGGGAGGGCTGAATCGACTCTGCTATTCGGGCTGCAGCTGTGAGATTCTGAATCGGAGTTCGGTATACCTGAGTTGGAGGCGGAAAAAGTTGTCGTCGACTAGACTCAGGAATCGGCTGCCGAGCACGCTCGTCGAGTGCGTGCTGGAGATTCTCCAGTCGAGTGCGCTCAGCCAAGTTGGCCAGGCGCACCTCCTCCAAGGCCCGGGCCTCGGGGGTTCCTCCAACGATAGGAGTGTGAAGTGCATCCATGTTGCGCCAGCGAAGCTCTTCCCTCTGCTGCGAAGAGAGGGGCTCGGGGCGGTACTCCTCGTGGGCACGCGACGGATCGCCTCCGCCGTCGCCACCATCCTCGCGGGGGAAGCCAGGAGGACTGCGCGGTCCGTTGACCATCAGGACTTCCGCCGCGGGGTCACTGCTGTCGCACTCGGACGCAGTCTCAACGGAGCCAGTCGAACATGTCGTAGAGAGTTTCGTCGGGCTCGATTGCCGCGACTTGGGGGGTGGCCGACTGGCGAGCCACCGCGTGCCTCACCCACCGCTGGAGCCTCGACCGACCGGAACGCTTGTGCCGGCGGGCAGCAGGGAGTGAAGACACCACCGGAGCCGACCGATACTGAGTTGACGGCTGCCGCAGGAGGATGCACACGCGAAAGTGCGTTGCCCCGCGGACGGGGAGCGCCTCGACGTCGAGTGGAGCTTCTTGGAGCCAAGCGGAGTCGTCGGCGACGAACACGAGCGCGCCGAAACGGATCTCGCGGCCCTCGGCCAATCCTCCGCCTGAAACCATGCTGATGGGGATCGGAAAAATCGCAACTTCTCCAACAAGTCGCTAAGACACCTGCCCCACGGTGGGCGCCAACTATCGTGGTTCTAAGTCTGACAGTAGAATGGGGGTAGGGATGTAGAGGCAAGATCCTAGCTATGGAGAAGTTGTACCCACGAGTTTTACGAGTTCAGGCCCTTCTCGAAGGAAGTAACAGCCCTACGTCTCGGAGCCCGGAGGCGGTCGACTGGATAATATGCGTGTGTGTGTTACAGGGGGTGCGAACCTTTGTCTCAGAGGAGGGGGGTGGCTTATATAGAGTGCGCCAGGACCCCAGCTCCCCTCCGTTACACAGGATTCAATGTACATAAAGCGAGAGCGTTACAGGTAACGTCAATAATAAAGTGCTATAAATGATCATTAAGTCTATGAGTAAACGCCCGACCGTTGCTGCGCGGAGTGGCTTTAGGTCTTCTGCACGTCGAGTGGTTGAGTGGTCGAGTGACCTAAATAAGAAGGGATCTCCGAGTGAATGGTAGGTCGAGTGGATTGCACTCGACACCTTTGTTGAGCCCTCTCTATTTGCTCTTGAACTTCTTTGCTTCTAGGACAAGGACCTTAGGTAGGACGTATATGTCAGGCCTATTACCCTACCCCAGGTCTATGTCCTCATCACCGCCCGCAACGACTTGAGAAGAAGCCCTTGACCGCATCGCCTCGTACATGGTCCAGGTGGGCAGCTGCTCGCGACCAGTAGCAGGCGTGAGTTTGGGAACGTGCAAGTTAGTTCATGTTTCTTTCTTTTGTTCATATTTTCAAAACATAAAATTACTACAAAAAAAATAAAGTCCTCAAATTTGAAAAAAAAATGTTTAACAGATATTCAATACATTATTTGAAAAAAATGTTAATCATGCATTTAAAAAAATGTTAAATGTACTTAGAAGAAATGTTTCTGATCTATACAAAAAATGTACAAAGTGTATGAAGTAAAGTTGACAATATATTTAAAAAAGTGTTAATGATGTACTTAAAAATTTTAACGTGATATATAATTTTCTGTTAGCATAGTTTAGAAAATTGTTGATATCATTAAAAAATGTTTAAATGTTTATTTGATTTTTTTTAAAATTTTATTCAGATAGTTCAAAACTGTGTTAATCGTTCATAAATGTTTAATCGTGTATTTTAAAAATGTTTAATCGTTCATAAAAAATGTTTCAGGTGTCTAGGAAAAATTTACAGTGTGTATGAAGAAACCTATGCAAAACAGTGGAACACAATGAAAATAATAAGGGCATCTCCAACGTTGGGCACCAACCATGGGCGCTAGGATCAAAATCCTATCCAATTTGGGGTTGGCCCGATTAATCTTGGCGTCCAGGTCCTCATCGATGTAAATAAATGTGCCAGGCGCTTAGCTTTTTTCCCTTCATACGAGCTGAAAGGCGTTGTTGTGCAATCAGTTTTCCGGTTAATTAGCACCCATAGTTAGTTCCCAGCGTTGAGGTAGGGAGCGCTTCGATGCTTTTTTATTTGACGAGATTTTATTTTATCCATTAGCGCATATATAAGAGTCTAGCACTGAAGATGCCCTAATAAAATAGATGAAACCTTAGAAAAAATACGGTGAAAACCAAAGAAAAAAGGAAAAGAAAAAAGGAAAAGAAAGAAAATTTGAAGAAAACAATGCAAAACATGAAACACAGTGAAAACCAGAGAAAACCATTGAAAACAGAGAAATTGAAAAAAAAGGAAGCAAGAGCCAATAAAAACGTGCCAGTCCAGCCAGTGTATATGAAAGAAGGGGAAAAACAAATCTACAGCTACGAACGAACGAGAAAATAATACTAATGGGCTGTCCATACATGCGGGCGCCAGAGGCGAACCAGAGCTATATGTCGCATGTAGTTCTGGCGGACGCTAAGAACATGTATGTACGTTTACTGTTCTGTAGCTTCTTTTGTTTGGAAAAGTGGAAACCTGTCTAATATTCTCGTGGTAACTGTGTTTACTTCTCGGTGTATTCTCGTAGAGCTACATTATAACATGACTTGCTTATGAAAGAAGTTAAGTGCATCACGACTTAGCAATTGTTTTTTTTTTTTCAGAAAAAACTTCCAATCTATTCATCTTCAATCATTGTAGTACAACGAACATTAGAAATAATAAAAACTACATCCAGATCTGTAGACCACCTAGCGACGACTACAAGCACTGAAGCAAACCGAAGGCGCGCCGCCGTCATCGCTCCTCCCTCGCTGGAGCCGGGCAAACCTTATGAGCGTCCGTAAAAAAATACATACGAGCGTGTGCATTATATAATAGTAAAAACTAGCTATACCCGTGCGGCGGCACGCCGCACCCCATCGATAGATACGTGTGTGCTACATGTCATGGTACTTTCATCTTCGACAAAAAATACACAGCCTCACAATCAACTTACACTGTTAATTAAAAAATTGAGTTAGTCATGTGAATGATTTAACTGAACAACAAAAATCAAAGCAAGAATTGCTGCTTTCACCAACCGTGCTCAGGCAAGGCCAAATAACCAACAAATTCAAGCCAGTTTGGGTTAACTTACTGTGCTACAAAATCACGTAAGTCATACAGCTTAACAAACATATGCAGTATATTTTTAACACCATGGGGAAGAGTACCCATACTACACAAAAGAAATCAGATGTGCAAATATCTACCTTTTATGTGACTGTCTAGTTCAGTCGTATATATAGCACAAACCATTTTCCTTCTTGCTCGTCTTACAGGTGAGGAATCAACTGGTGAACTGCAGCTCATGGGGCTGAGCCCTACGCCACCCTACCCCACGGCTACCACGAAGAGGATCGATGCCTGCAATGCTCCAATCCAAGGCCATGTCTCTCTGGGCGTACCTCTCAGGCTCCGGCTGCCGCCGGTGCAAGGACACGATCAACATCCAGGAGGACGCCGTGGGGATAACTGCGATAGCCGTGGCACTCTGCCTGGATGGCCAGGGCATGGAAGAGGACGCCGATGGCTGGGACGGCACTGTCACAGCTCCAGGGCTCGACAGTGCTTCTATGACTTGAAGATAACCTGGCATACATATGAAAAGTTGCTAGCTTATATTAATACAAACCCCAAGGACATTCACAAACCAAGTGAATTTGTTGTACCTTCTCTTACTGGACATCCGTAGGCCTGTATGTGCTTGGAAGAGCAAGTATAGTCTAGTGACTGGAAATATTTCATCGAAAGGATGCTAGGCAAAAGAAGCAGCAGTTAGATGTGCCAGAATAAATAATTTACCGCTCCAAATCTTTACCAGAAGTTTAAGAGAAATATTAGAATTTAGGAATTCTAGAGAGTTTAAACATCAGCAGTGATTTGTTCTTGTTTGAATACCAATAAGAAAAATCAGTTACAAGTACTACCAATCCTTTCTTTAATCCAAGGGAAAAAAGGCTATCATCTATACATGCATTTATTTGTTCAGTGAACAAAAGCCGCAGACCCATTCAAATTCAAAATCATAGGCAACATAGGTCAGAGAAACAAAATACACACCATGAATGTCAAAAGGCTTGCTTGCTTGTCTATCCTAATGCTTTTCACACATGCCATTATAATCAATACCAAACATAAAAAGGAATAACAAATTAAGGAATGCCACCAGTCTGACTAAATTCCACAAATTGAACAACGGCTACTCCGGCAAATTTCATAATGTCGACAGAGGATTGACGGAACAACGGCTGCTCCGGCAAATTGTTCTGACATTACGCTGAATACTTGGTCTGCGTTGGAGCAAGCGTCATACGGGGGTGGGCAGCGACGCCCAGAATGATGCTTGGGCCATGGCAAGCTCCTTCATGTGAACTCCACCTGCATGAGTAGTAGTAAGCCACCGGAAAAAGTGACAGAGGACTGGCGGGACAGACCGTGATCGCCACTGCAATCGTTATCCGGCATATGGACATCCATCGGCTGAGGCGGAGAGCGTGTGGACGACCAAAGAAAGGAGGCAGGCCGGCAGGGGCATGTGCATGGGACACCAGTGGAGGGCGCAGGGCGCCGGTGGCCGCACCGTCGCGTCCATGCCGAGACGCCGTTTCCACGCGACTAAAGATTCAGAAAGAAACCGGCAATCCATGGTTCCCCATATCAGAAGAGGGGTAGGAGACGTTGGGGAGATCCCCGCTGCTGCATGCCGCAGTCACGCCGCAAGTCCCTTCTCAGGGTCACCGCTCGCACGCACCTGCCGCCGTCGCAACGCTAGCTCCGCCTAGACTTGCCCCGTCGCGCGCTGCGTGAGCCCCTCCATGGCCTCTTGCTTGCTTTCGCGGTGTCACGCATGCCCTACACTGGTTGTCGCCATCACCGCGGCACGGTCCGCTACGAACCAAGCTGCGCGCCGAGGGGACCTCGCCGACTGCCAGCACCACCTCGTCTGGACCTGCTGGCTGAGGCCTCCCATGGCCGTCGCCGCCGCTCCCTGCTGGTGCGTGTGGGCGCTGCGTGATGGGTATGGGCGCTGAAGCGAGCTTGAGAGACGGGAGCAATTTATAGGGAGGTATGGCGGTGAAGCGATGAATCGACGGTTGAGCGGTGGGCGGTGGAGGCCGAGAGCCCACCCGGGCCTTCGAGAGAAGCATCGACATGCGGAGGTAACCGGGAGGAGAAGAGAAAACGAATCCGCTAATCGCTATCGACACAGATCGCTAAGTGCACCCAAAGCGTACCCAGCAATTTCCCTCGCTAATTAATGTGTCGGCTTCCCATTGGCCGAGTTTTCACTGCAAGAAAAAGTCAAAAAAGTTGTAAAAAAGAATCCTAGCCAGGTTTAGTATATTTATAATAAGAAGAGGGTACAAGGCTCATCCACACTACATCAACACATTACACATGCGCGCGAGCCAACCATCTCACTAAAAAGGTACTACTACTACTCATAAGCGCTCCACCAAACAACGCCGCGAGGAAGATTGGTAGATCACCTCGAAGGGCCATTGACCGATCTTTATTAGATAGAGAAGAGAATTACAGCATGTACAGTCTAGGAAGCTTAGACTGAACTCAGAGTTTTGAATACAACCCTGCGTAGGGCCGGCCTCCCAAAACAGAAACACCCCAGCAACAACTAAGAACTCAAAACAACCGTGCGGAGGGCCGGCCTCCCAAAGTAGAAACACCCCAGCAACAACTAAGTTGGCAGATCAACGATGCATCCGGCGGCCCTCCACATGGCCACGTCTTCTTGTACCCTCTCCAAGACGCCGAACGGCGAGCATGCCACCTGATCAAAAATCCTGGAATTTCTTTCTTTCCATATCCTCCGGTGCAGCAAGATCACCACCCTGTCAAAATTCTTACGCATGTGCTTGGGGATAGCAGCCCTAGCCTACAACCACCACTCCCGTGTGGAGGTATAGGTGTTCTCGGGGATAAGGAAATCGGCTCCGGTCCAGGATCTGAAGCGCGCCCAAACTTGTTGCGTAAAGCTGCAGTGGAGAAACAAGTGGGTGTAGTCTTCAGGCGCCTGAAGACACAAGGGGCAGGTTCCGTTGGATAGCCAATTCCTTTTCTCCAGGTTGTCCACCGTAAGGCAACGACGGTGCATCGCCAACCACATGAAGAATTTGCCACGGGGAGGGGCCTTGGACTTCCAAATAGGCTTGTAGCAGTCGAAGCACATGTTACCCAGGAAAAACATGCGGTATGCACTTCGGACAGAAAACTGCTGGTTATCCGTCAGGAGCCACCGCGCCGTGTCTCTCACCTCCGGATGTAACACAGTGGCGTGCGCGATATCCCAGACCATAAGATACTGGGCTATGGCAGGGAGAGAAAGCCCGCCCGCAATGTCTTGAACCCAAGCCTGACCGGTCAGCGCCTCCTTTACAAATCGCCCCCTGTCCTCGACATAGGAGAAGAGTTGTGGTGCAGTTTCAGCAATTGAGCAGCCGATGTCCAACCATTTATCAGTCCAAAACTTGGCTACCTTGCCCGACCCGAGCGTGATACGGCAGGCTGCGTTGAATATTGCATGGACATCCTTCTCTGTGGTATCAGGCAGTCCATGCCACGGCCTCTCCTCTGTACTCCAACGCAGCCAAGGCCATCTGCAGCGCAGAGCGAACCCAAACCATTTAAGGTTCAAGACACCCAATCCTCCGAACTCCCGCGACATACACACCCTGGTCCAAGGCATAAGGCTGTGGCCACCACTTATCTCCTCCTCCCCCTTCCAAATAAATCCACGGCAGCGACGATTGATAGTCTTGATTGCCCATGCCGGTAGTGGGAGCGCTGCCATGAGGTGCATGGGAAGTGCCATCAGGACCGATGTAGTGAGTGTGAGCCGGCCTGCCACTGCCAACATCTTCGGTTTCCAGCCCTTCATCTTGTTAGAGAGCTTATCAATCAAGGGTAGCAACTCATGCCGCTTGAGCCTGTATATTGACAGAGGTATACCGAGATATAGGATGGGAAAAGCTTGTTGCCTACACTGGAAGTGTCCAGCTACCTCTACAGCCTGCACCTCATCACCTCGTATGCAAGTGATGGTGCTCTTGTGCATATTGATCCGAAGCCCAGAAGCCTCTCTGAAAAGCTGCAGTAAGGTTGATATGAGCAGTAGATCATTACGTTCTGGCTTGAAGAACAGAACTGCGTCATCGGCAAATATAGATGCGCGAGGCACCCCTCTGTCGCAGCCGAGATCGGAGAGAAGATGGCGTTGGCTTGCCCATTCCAACATGCCGTGAATGGAGTCCATAGCCAGAATGAATAAAGCCGGAGAAATGGGGTCGCCCTGGCAGACGCCTTGGCCTAGGGCGAAGGGTGAACCAAGCTCGCCGTTGATGAGGACGGAGGTGGAGGCAGTGGATAGCGCCCGCATATCCAGGAGCGCCACCTCCTACCGAATCCCCGAGCAGTCAGCACCTCCAGCAGAAATTCCCATGATAGTGTATCAAAGGCCTTGGATATGTCAATTTTCATAAGCACCGAAGAGCAGCCCCGACGGTGCAGCCACCTCGCTTTGTTCCTCACAAACTTGAAATTCTCATGGATATTGCGGCTGGTCAAAAAAGCACTTTGGGCCTGCGAAATCAGGCTTGGCAGAAGCGGAGCCAGACGGGTAGCAAGGACCTTAGCAAATATCTTGGCTGCCCCATGAATCAGGTTGATGGGTCTGAAGTCACCAATCTCCAGCGAATTAGCTTTCTTGGGCAGGAGGGTGAGTATCGAGGTGTTGAGTCCTCCAAAGGAATAGAAACGGCCGTCATGCAGAGCCTTCATCACCGCCATCAGATCCTTGGCTATAATGTCCCAGCACGATTTGAAGAACAGCCCTGAAAAACTGTCCGGCCCTGGTGCCCTGTCGGGAGGCATGTCCATGACTACACGCTTCACCTCGTCGATCGTGAACTCCGATTCTAGTCTGTTGGCCATCTTAGGTGACAGCATTCTCAAGCCCAACTCTTCCAGGCACAAGCAGGCTCTTGTACTATTATGGTCCGGAGCACCATCAGCCTGCTAAAGAACTCTCTGGCCATGCTCAATTTGTCTTCCATGGCTGTGGCTGTTCTATCCCCATGCTTGAGTACGGTATGAGGTGTTTCCGACGGCGCCCATTGGCCTTCATATGAAAATATCTGGAGTTGGCATCCCCTTCCCGAAGATCCTGGACCCTGGCTCTCTGCCGCAGCCGGACCCGCTCGAGGGACGCAAACGCCGGGCACTTTCCCCTCAGGAAAGCGCGCAGCTTCTTTTCCTCGCTGGAAAGAGGTCGTCTTTCTTGCGCGCTATCAAGGCGTAAAATCACTTCGCTGGCCACCTGAAACTGTAGCCTAAGATGGCTCATGCTCCTCTGGCCCCAGCTGCGTAGGGCTTTTGCAGTGCGATGAAGCTTAATGTTGAAGATTTTCATGGGGTCACTCCCCCATACCTCTTGAGTCCACGCGTCCTTCACCACATCCATGAAGCCAGGCATCTTGCACCAGTAATTCTCAAAACGAAACCGGTAAGCCCTCGGTCTTGTGAACGAACAAGTGAGAAGCAGAGGAGTGTGATCTGAGATGTTGGAGCTAAGCGAAAGCAAATCACTGATGGGGTACAAGTCTTCCCATGCATTGTTGAAGAGCACACAGTCCAGTCTTGCCAAGATAGCGTGCTCCTGTTGATTGCACCATGAGAAGCGACGCCTGATCAAGGGCATGTCGTGGAGCCCCAGCCTGTTGATCTTGTGCCGGAACTTGTTCATCGGTCTCCTGTTCACTCTCCCAGAGCTGCGTTCATCTGGATTACACACAATGTTAAAATCGCCATTCAGAATCCACGGTAGGCGCACTTGGTCTCCAAACTGCACAATCGCCTTGAGGAATCTTGCTTTCTCCGTGTCTTCTTGCGGCCCATACACTGAAGAAACCAACCATTCTTTGCCCTCTGCCAGAGAAAGAATTTGTGCCAATATCATGAACTCATCTTTCTGAATGTTAGTCACCCGCAGCATATCAGACTTCCAAGCCAACAGGATGCCACCTCGTGTTCCTTCAGCCGGCAGGAAATCAAAACCATCGAAGGCAGGTCCCAGCGTTTCACGAACCACAACGTCATTCACCAGTGCCAATTTGGACTCTTGAAAGCAAACTAGGGATACATTGAGAGATTGCACGAACAACCTAACGGCGCTCCTCCGAGCAGGGTTATTGAGCCCCCTTACATTCCACACCAGGACATCTAAAGACATAGACATGATGACTTAACGCAGAACCACTGAGAATACAGTGGTGCTTTAAGCGCCACATGGCTCGACCATCTCAGGCAGAGAGAAGGCATCGAAGCCCGCCTGTGGAGGCTCGTCGAAGTCGACCTCTCCCGGAGCGAAGATTGCGGTGATCGCCTTGACATGGTGTGGAGCAAGCGGCTTGTCGAACAGCTTAAGGTACTTGTCCAGGGCTTCTGAAGAGACCTGTTCTTCTGCCTGAATCACCCCCATCCTCTTCAAAAGCACCGATTGCGCCCGCTGAACTGGGCCCGTGTTGTGGCCGGATGCATTTTTGCACAGTCTTGCGCTCCTCCTGGGCGTGAAATTGGGCGGGAGGGCCTTCCTGCGCCTGACAGGGGCCGACGCCGCCGGCCTGGGACCGAGGATGGATGGCGCCGGAGAAGCTACCAGGCCGAGCCTCAGTGTCTCCGATGCCGTCAAAGGCCCCTGCATGCTACCTTCTCCATCCCCGGCCGATGCCAGCGGCAGCAGCATGTGCTGAGGCAGAGGAACAGCGAAGGGTGTCTGAGTTGGGCTGGCGCTGGCACTACGAGCCGGTGTTACCCGCACGGATAATCCCACCTCCTAGAGCAATTTGGTGGTAGATCACCGCACATCCCCTCTTTGATCACTCTCGTGTGCACAAAGCTTACGCAGTAGGGTGGATGGACATTACAACATATGTGTCTATGTAAGCAATGCTAGTATCTATTTTCGATTTAGCGTGCGTTAATGCATCACTTCACTTGTTTTTGTGGTTTTTTGAGTTTGGGACATGGAATGAGCGACAGCAGTTTCTCTGGGAGCCTCTTGAAATGTTGTTTCGGCACAGGCTGTGGCCCAGAAGAACTGGCCGTCGGGAGCAACATAGCGTGCAGGTGCGACGACTATATCTTGCTTATAGCAAGTCGTACAATGAGTATGGAGTTGCAGAGCCAGGCTCCATGGAGGCTGTTTGCAAAAATATAATTAAAAGTTTAAAATAATGTTAATTATTTTCTATAGATACATATGCATGTTCTTCGAGTATGCATAAAATTTCATCAACTAATTTACTATTTGCATGCGACACAAAAAAGACAAATATCAGTCCCAAAAACAAAAGGGAAAAGGCCTATTTTACTCCATGTATTTGTCTTTTCTCTATACATCACATATTAAGATATATGTTTATGAAATTTTACACATGTACACTACAAACATATGTCTATGTGTATACTTTTTTAAAGATTTTTTTCCGAAGTGTGAAAAATATTTCCGTTGAAAAAAAAGAGCTCTATGGAGCTCGGTTGCTGCTTGCACTTTTCGGTCGGACAATACACATGTTTGTTCGCTCGCTCTGTCGCTCGATGGTTGTGTTCGCTCTATTTTTCTCTTCTTTTTTATTTTTATTCGGCTTTCTTGTTTCTTAACCCTTTTTCGGTTTTACTGTATTTCTTTGTTTTTTCACAGGCTTTCTTCATTTAGTTCTCGGATTTTACAGTTATTTTATTTATTTTTCTTTCAGTTTTCATTTTTTTTATTTTTTCCCTTTTTGGTACACACCAAAATCATTTTTTATACTGGTTTAACATTTTGCATAAACATCATTAACACTTTTTTTTCAAATATATGTTTTGATGTCTATTGTTTTTATACACATTGTATATTTTTTGTATACACCTAATACATGTTTATATTTTTTTCAAACCCATGATTAACATTGCTTTTCAAATGTATTTTTTGATGTCTATTATTCTCATACACATTACATTTTTTGTATACATGTAAAGAAAATGTATACAGGTTTAACCTTTTCATATACATGATTTTTTTTCAAGTATATGTTCTTATGTATGTTTTTCATACACGTCATACATTTTTATTATACATTTGAAACATTTTTAATACATGTTTCTAGAAAAACTAATTACACAAACATTATTGTACATTGTATAACCATTTAAAAAAATCATGTACATGTTTTTGAAACATGTGAACTTTTTTAATGCCACAAACCATTTTTTAAAGCTATCAAATGTTTTAAGTTTGATAACAAAAAAATTACACATCGTTCAATTTTCAAATTCTCAGTTTTAATATTTTCCTTAAATAAATTACATTTTGGAATACATGTAATTTAAATATATTCAAAAATATGAACAAAAGCGAAAACAAAACAAAGAAATGTAAAGAAAAAGGAACTAACCCGAAAGTTTGGTCGGACCATTACTTTCGGCTTGGGTGGACCCTCCTTCAGCGAGACATTCTTCAATCTCGCTTTAGACGAGGCATGGCTCTCCCGCATACATGCCTAATATCTTTTCTGGCTTGCAAGTTGGGTCCATTGAAGACCGAAATACTCACTCGCCCCTTGAGATCTAGAAATCACTGAAGCAACATCGGTTGGAGCATCACCTCACGCAATATAGGCTTGCAATCCATTACCATCGATTCAGATGATTGGAGAAATCAGACCATGCCGTAAAACAACATGGAAGAAGATGTTGAAACCACCACACCAATAGCACTCTTAAAAGACACACCAACTAAGAAAATATGAAGGGGGCCAAAAAATCTGGTGACACAAGCCCTTCGTCCGTGATGGAAATATGCCCTAGAGGCAATAACAAAATGGTTATTATTATATTTTCTTAATCATGATAAAGGTTTATTATGTTAGAATTGTATTGACCAGAAACTTGAATACATGTGTGGATACATAAACAAATACCGTGTCCCTAGTGAGCCTCTACTAGACTAGCTCGTTGATCGAAAGATGGTTAAAGTTTCCTAACCATAGACATGAGTTGTCATTTGATAATGGGATTACATCATTAGGATGATGATGTGATGGACAAGACCCATCCGTTAGCTTAGCATATGATCATTCAATTTATTGCTATTGCTTTCTTAATGTCAAATACATATTCCTTCGACTATGAGATCAAGCAACTCCCGGATACCAGAGGAATGCCTTGTGTGCTATCAAACATAACAATGTAACTGGGTGATCATAAAGATGCTCTACAGGTATCTTCGAAGGTGTCTGTTGACTTGGCATGGATCGAGATTAAGATTTGTCACTCCGTGTATCGAAGAGGTATCTCTGGTCCCTCTCGATAATACACATCATGAGAAGCCTTGCAAGCATAGTGACTAAGGAGTTAGTTATGAGATGATGTATTACGGAACGAGTAAAGAGACTTGCCGGTAACGAGATTGAACTAGGTATGAAGATACCGACGATCGAACCTTGGGCAAGTAACATACCGACAGACAAAGGGAATTACGTATGTTGTCATAAGGTTCGACCGATAAAAATCTTCGTAGAATATGTAGGAACCAATATGGGCATCTAGGTTCTGCTATTGGTTATTCACCGGAGAGGTGTCTCGGTCATGTCTACATCATTCTCGAACCCGTAGGGTCCGCACGGTTAACGTTCCCTGACGATATAGTATTGTATGAGTTATGTGAGTTGATGACCGAATGTTGTTCGCAGTCCCGGATGAGATCACGGACATGACGAGGAGCTCTGGAATGGTCCAGTGGTAAAGATTGATATACAAGACAGTAGTATTTGGTCACCGGAAAGGTTTCAGAAATACCGGGTATTTTATCGGGGTGCGGGAAGGGGTTCCGGGAGGCCATCGGCAAGCGGTGGGCCTCATGGGCCAAAGGGGGGGGGGAAGCACACTAGCCCACAAAGGGGCTGGTGCGCCCCCTCCACCTCGTGCCCACGCACCAAAGAGGAAGGGAAGGAAGGGGGAGGTGCCCCAAAGGCAGCCGACCCCCCTTTCCTTCTCCCCCCATGCACAAATATGGAAGGGGGGATTCGGCCAGGGCAGGCACCCTAGGGCAGCCGCCGGCCACTTGGGGTGCCCTAGGTGTTGCCTCCCCTCCCCCTCCACCTATATATATGAGAGAAAGGAGAGGGGCAACACACACCATGATTCCCTAGCCGTGTGCGGCGCCCCTCTCCCTCTAGTTCGTCCTCTATCATGTTTTCGTAGTGCTCGGCGAAGCCCTGTTGAGATAATTGCATCACCACCGTCACCATGCCGTCGTGTTGCGGAACTCATCTACTACTTCGCCCGTCTTGTTGGATCAAGAAGGTGAGGACGCCATCGAGCTGAACGTGTGCTGAACGCGGTGGTGCCGTACGTTCGGTACTTGATCGGGCGGATCGTGAAGGTGTACGACTACATCAACCGCGTTGATAAATACTTCCGCTTACGGTCTACGAGGGTACATAGACACACTCTCCTTCTCTCGGTGCTATGCATCTCCATGGATAGATCTTGCGTGTGCGTAGAATTTTTTTTTTCCATGCAACGTTCACCAACAGTGGCATCCGAGCCAGGTCTATGTGTAGATGATATGCACGAGTAGAACACAAAGAGTTGTGGGCAGTGATAGTCATACTGCTTACCACCAACGTCTTATTTTGATTCGGCGGTATTGTGGGGTGAAGCGACCCGGACCAACCTTACATGTCCACGTACATGAGACCGGTTCCGCCTACTGACATGCAACTTGTTTTGCATAAAGGTGGCTGGTAGGTGTCTGTTTCTCCTACTTTAGTTGAATCGAATTTGACTACGGCCGGTCCTTGAAGAAGGTTAAAATAGCAAACTTGATAAATCACCGTTGTGGTTTTTGCGTAGTTAAGAACGGTTCTTGCCAGAAACCCGTAGGAGCCACGTAAAACTTGCAACAACAAAGTAGAGGACGTCTAACTTATTTTTGCAGGGCATGTTGTAATGTGATATGGTCAAGATATGATGTGATATATGTTGATGTATGAGATGATCATGTTTTGTAATATCGACAACCGGCAGGAGCCTTAGTGTTGTCTCTTAATTATTACATGAAATGCAAGCACCATGTAATTGCTTTACTTTATCGCTATGCGTTAGCAATATTGTAGAAGCAATAGTTGGCGAGACGACCCCGACGCAACGATGGAGATGAAGGTGTCGAGCAAGTGACGATGGAGATCATGACGATGCTTTGGAGATGGAGATCAAAAGCACAAGATGATGATGGCCATATCATGTCACATATTTTGATTGCATGTGATGTTTATCATTTATGCATCTTATTTTGCTTAGAGCGATGGTAGCATTATAAGATGATCCCTTCACTTAATTTCAAGATAAAAGTGTTCTCCCTAAGTATGCGTTGTTGCCAAAGTTCATCGTTTCAAAGCACCTCGTGATGATCGGGTGTGATAGACTCTACGTTCACATACAACGGGTGTAAGACAGTTTTGCACATGAAGAATACTTGGGTTAAACTTGACGAGCCTGGCATGTACAGACAGGGTCTCGGAACACTGGAGACCGAAAGGTCGAACGTCATATAGTAGATATGATCAACATAGAAATGTTCACCATTGATGACTACCCCATCTCACGTGATGATCGGACATGGGTTAGTTGATTTGGATCATGTATCACTTAGATAACTTGAGGGATGTTAATTTAAGTGGGAGTTCATTAGTAATTTGATTAATTGAACTTAAATTTATCATGAACTTAGTCTTAATAGTTTTTGCATATCTATGTCGTAGATCAATAGCTCGCAATATAACTCCCGTATTTTTGATATGTTCCTAGAGAAAACTAAGTTGAAAGATGATAGTAGCAATGATGCGGACTGGGTCCGTGATCTGAAGATTATCCTCATTGCTTCACAGAAGAATTATGTCCTTGGTGCATGATGTCTACTACACAACTCTATTCTTGTAGGCACGTGTTGGGCCTCCAAGCATAGAGTTTTGTAGGACAGTAGCAATTTTCCCTCACGTGGATGACCTAAGGCTTATCAATCCGTGGGAGGCATAGGATGAAGATAGTCTCTCTCAAACGACCCTGCAACCAAATAATAAAAAGTCTCTTGTGTCCCCAACACACCAAATACAATGGTAATTTGTATAGGTGCACTAGTTCGGCAAAGAGATGGTGATACAAGTTTAATATGGATAGTAGATATTGATTTTTGTAATAAGAACAATAAAAAAAGCAAGGTAGCAATTGATAAAATGGAGCACAAACGGT
The DNA here is from genome assembly GCF_002575655.3 of Aegilops tauschii subsp. strangulata. NCBI lineage: Eukaryota > Viridiplantae > Streptophyta > Magnoliopsida > Poales > Poaceae > Aegilops > Aegilops tauschii. Next base: position 382,634,015 of record NC_053035.3, read on the forward strand.
ATTGCAATGCTTGAAAATGAGGCCTAGGGTCCGTACTTTTGCTAGTGCAATCTCCCAACAATGCTAATATAATTAGATCATATAACCATCCCTCAATGTGCGATGAAGAATCACTCCAAAGTTCCTATCTAGCAGAGAACATAAGAAGAAATCGTTTGTAGGGTACGAAACCACCTCGAAGCTATTCTTTCCGATCTATCTATCCAAGAGTTCGTACTAAAATAACACCAAATAATTTCAGATTCATAATACTCAATCCAACACAAAGAACCTCAAAGAGTGCCCCGAGATTCCAACCAGAGAAACAAAGACAAGAACGTGCATCAACCCCTATGCGTAGATTACCCCAATGTCACCTCGGGCGAGTTGAGTGCCCAAACAATATATCAAGTGAATCAAAATAATACCCCATTGTCACCACGGGTATTCATATGCAAGACATATATCAAGTGCTCTCAAATCCATAAAAGTATTCAATCCGATAAAACAAAATCTCAAAGGGAAAACTCAATTCATCACAATAAGATAGAGAGGGGAAAACACCATATGATCCAACTATATTAACAAGGGATTTTTATTTCTGTGCCCCTGGTTCCTTAGCTCTACTCATTCATCCCCACTCTGTTAACTTTTGCTCACTTTTCCCCACTCCCTTGCCCGAAACCCTCATAACTGGTCATAACGGACGTTGCTGTCGGGTCAATGCCTTTGACCGTTAACTCTGACGAGTGGGGCCGCATAGGACCGAGTACACCTTTGACCGTTACCCGTATAGTTGTTTCATATGCTGACCGTACAGTGGTATTCATATACGTGGGCGCATGCAACTGACCGCGGTCGTGGGGTAGCACGTGTCCATGGACATGCCCAAAACGTCCCATCGTATAAATGAGGGGGAACCACCTCGCGGCGCATCACCCCTACCATTTCCCCCCAGGGTTTTCCCCCAAATACACACCCTGCCGCATCGTCTTTCTCTCCCCCACCGGCGTCGTCTCTCTCTCCTCCACTGCCTCCACCGCATCATCTCGCTCTCCCCCACCGCATCCTCCTCCTCACCTTCATCGCATCCATCTATCCGATGGCCGAAGCTCGTGGCGACGCTGACGCAGCGACCAGAGATGTGGTCGAGCTGCAGGGCGCGGTGACTGCGAATGTAGGTGATGTCCACGGCGGTGCGGGGAAACTCGCAACCGCTGCGGATGTGGAGAAGGAGGTGGCGGGCTTCGCCTCAGCGCTGCAGAAGGTGACGGCGTCGAGCGGCGCAGTCCTTCCCGATACCCCAGATGCGCAGCCTGGCGAGGAGCAGGAGGTATTGATACGTCTCCAATGTATCTACAATTTTTTATTGTTCCATTCTGTTTTATTATCAATCTTGGATGTTTTATAATCATTTTATAGTTATTTTATATCATTTTTTGGTACTAACCTATTGACGTAGTGCCAAGTGCCAGTTGCTGTTTTTTCCATGTTTTTTACATCGCAGGAAATCAATATCAGATGAAGTCCAAATGCCACGAAACTCCACGATGATTTTTTATGGGCCAGAAGGAAGGCAATGGGCCCTGGTTGCACCTGGGGGGAGTCCCGAGGAGGGGACAACCCACCAAGGCGCGCCAGGAGGCCCAGGCGCGCCCTGGTGGGTTGTGCCCACCTTGGGTGCCCCCGGACCGCCTCTTTGCTCTATAAATACCCCAAAAATACCAGAACCCTAGAGGCATCGACGAAATATTAATCCAGCCGCCGCACAGTCCAGAACCACCAGATCCAATCTAGACACCATCTCGGATGGGGTTCACCACCTCCATTGGTGCCTCTCTGATGATGCGTGAGTAGTTCTTTGTAGATCTTCAGGTCCGTAGTTTGTAGCTAGATGGCTTTCTCTTTCTCTCGTTGAATTCTCAATACAATGGTCTCTTGGAGATCCATATGATGTAACTCTTTTTGCGGTGTGTTTGTTGGGATCTGATGAACTTTGAGTTTATGATCAGTCATATCTTTTTATATCCATGAAAGTTATTGAGTTTCTGGGATCTCTTATATGAATGATCTCTTATAGCCTCGTATTTCTTCTCCGATATTTGAGTTTTGTTTGGCCAACTTGATCTATTTATCTTGCAATGGGAAGAGGTGCCTGGTAGTGGGTTCGATCTTACGGTGCTCGATCCTTGTGACAGAAAGGGAAACGACACGTATGTATCGTTGCTACTAAGGATAAAAATATGAGATCTATATCTAACGCCATAGATAAACGGATCTTGTCTACATCACGTCATCGTTCTTATTGCATTACTCCGTTTTTCCATGGACTTAATGCACTAGATGCATGCTGGATAACGGTCGATGTGTGGAGTAATAGTAGTAGATGCAGGCAGGAGTCGGTCTAGTAATCTTGGACGTGATGCCTATGTAATGATCATCGCCTGGATATCGTCATAATTATTTGAGGTTCTATCAATTTCCCAACAGTAATTTGTTTACCCATCGTTTGCTAGCTTTCTCGAGAGAAGCCACTAGCGAAACCTACGGCCCCCGGGTCTTCTTTCTCATATTTGCTCGCGATCTACTTTTCCTTTGCATTTTTATTCAGATCTATTAAACCAAAAATACAAAAATACTTTGCTGCACTTTAACACGTCGAGTCTTCTTTCTCATATTTCAATCTACTAAAATTTTCTAGCATCGTTAACCGAAAGATTTGAGAACCCCTTTAACACGTCGGGTTGCGAGGTGTTGTTATTTGTGTGCAAGTGTTGTTTACGTTGTGTTGCTTGGTTCTCCTACTGGTTCGATAACCTTGGTTTCTTCACTGAGGGAAATACCTACCGTCGTTGTGCTGCATCATCCCTTCCTCTTTGGGGAAATACCGACGTAGCTCAGAGAGCAACCAAAAGGAATTTCTGGCGCCATTGCCGGGGAGGATCTTCAACATAACCAGGTTCCTAATCACAAATCTCATCTCCTTGCAATTTACATTATTTGCCATTTGCCTCTCATTTTCCTCTCCCCCACTTCAAAAAAATTTGCTGTTTTATTCGCCTCTCTTTTTCCGTTCACCGTTTTCTCGTCAAATCTATTCTTTGCTTACAATCATGAGTGATTTCGGTATGGCACCAATAAATGATGGCCTAACTCCCAAAATTGGAGGTACAGGCAATCTGGATGCTAAACCTTTTATCTTGGGGCAAGGGAACGTTATGGGAAAAGAACGTATCCAAGAATTTTTCAATTGTGTTGGGAATCTAAGTCTTGATGATGCTCCTATACTTAAAATTACTAGATCTTATGCGGATCCTAGAACCAAAAAGTCTTGATGATGAATCCTAGAGCCAAAAAGTTGGCCACTCTCGTTCTTATGAACGAGTTTGACTATATAATTCGGGAAGCTAGGGAAATCTTTGACATTTATGGTATGAATCGTGAAAAACCCATGACAGGTGAAATTCTTTACAATAGTGCCTATGCACTAAGGCATTTGCTTGGGGATAATAAAATCTTTGATGAGAATCTTAAAAAGGAAGTCCCCGTTCTAGATGTAATCCAACAAGTTTTTAATAATGTTAATCAACACTATTCTTGGATTGTTGCGGGAAATCAAAGGGGTTATGATGAAAACCAACTAAGGAATGCTAAAGTTTCTATGGATAATATGTTTTATGTTGTTTTTACAAAACCTCGTGATAAAAATACCCCCATGGAAATTAAGAAGAAGAAAGATGACAAAACTTAGATCCTTGCTTTATGCCTAGCTAAGGGCGTAAAACTATAGCGCTTGTTGGGAGGCAACCCAATGAATAAAATTTATTTTTGCTTTCTGTTCTTGTATGTTTACACAAATATGCTACTGTTATGATTGTGTTTTTTTTGTTAATTAGTGTTTGTGCCAAGTAGAACCAATAGGATCTTCTTGGGTGATAGTTGTTTGATCTTGCTGAAAAAGACAGAAACTTTGTGCTCACGAAAATAATTTTTAAACTTCACCAGAACGTGATAAAATGCCAATTCTTTTTTAAGACGATCAATATTGAAATTATCCAGGTTTTCCTAGTTTTTCAGAATTTTTGGAGTTCCAGAAGTATTCGAACAAATCAGATTGCTAGAGACTATTCTGTTTTGACAGATTCTGTTTTCTTTGTGTCGTGTGCTTATTTTGATGGATCTATGGTTTTCTTTGATGAGTTTTTGCCATAGAAAAGTTGGAATACAGTATATATAATACAAAAACAAAATATTAATTGGTTTGATACATCACTTATAGTAGCGATTTCTTTTTCTTAGACTAACGAATCTCACGAAAGTTTTGTTGAGTTTTGTGTGATTGAAGTTTTCAAGTTTTGGGTTATCTTACGATGGATGAAAGAAGGATAGAAGAGCCTAAGCTTGGGGATGCCCTGACATCCCAAGCTATTGTCCAAAAATGAGCAACCAACTAAGCTTGAGGATGCCCCCGAGTGGCATCCCCGCTTTCTTCCAACGACCATCGGTATTTTACTCGAGGCTATATTTTTATTCTTCACATGATATGTGTTTTGCTTGGAGCGGCTTGTATGATATGTGTCTTTGCTTATTTTATTTTGTGTTTTAAGTCATCAATCCTCGCTGGACACACCTATTTGAGAGAGGCAAAATTATATCATGACTAGTTAGAATTCCTCTCTATGCTTCACTTAAATCTTTTATGAGCTAGGACTTGCTCTAGTGCTTCACTTATATCTTTTTGAGCACGGTGTGCTTTGTTATTTTTGAAGAAATACTCTCTTGCTTCACTTAGATTTATTTGAGTGTTAGTAATTTTGAAGAAATTCTCTCTTGCTTCACTTAAATTATTTTGAGAGAAAGAAAATTTGTTATGCTCATGATCTTCATGTATATTTGTTTGAGCTTATGAAAAGCAACACATGAAAATTAGTCCCAAAGTGATAGATATCCATGAAGGATAAAATAAAGAAAAAAGAATGTCATGAAGATCATTGGACAAAATAATCTTGATTCTTAGTAATAGTTTTGAGATATGATGATGTGATATGTGAGTTATGTTGATGAGTAATTGTGCTCTAGTAAGAATATTGGTCTTAAGGTTTGTGATTCCCTATGCATGCACGAAAGTCAATAATCATGCAATGAAAATTATATCCTACTTGTGGTGCATTATTCGGTGTTAATTATGCTTAATGCTTGCTTATGAGATTATTCGTTTCTTGGTTGGCCGCTTCTCAATCTTTTTTCTAGCATTCGCTTTGCACCAAGTATGATCTCTACTTGTGCATCCAAAATCCTTTAAACCAGTTTTGCCACATGAGTCCACTATATCTACCTATATGCGGTATTCTTTTGCCGTTCTAAGCAAATTTGCATGTGCCATCTCTAATTTACAAAATAAACTTCTCTTTTGTGTGTTTGTTTCGCTTGCGGAACGGTAACGGGTGGCTAATATTTTCCATGTTGGATGTGTTATTCTCAAGATGAGTGTTTATTCACTTGTCATTGCACGAGAGTAAGGCAAAGGTCTTAGGGATGCCCAGTCCCGAAATGCAAAAATGAATTTACATTATGTTGTCAAATAATAAATTCCTTGAAAAGTGCTGGTATGGAGGGCACCCGTGGATACGGTTAGCCATGGAAAGTGAAAGAATGGTGGAAAAAGGAATAAACTTTATTTTCTATTTTGGAACCGCCTATGGCATATCTATCATGGAAAGTGTTGGGAACTCTCAGTCGTTTTCGTTGGTGGGATGGATACACCTCCCAAAATGTTTTTATCTCTAATTTTTTCGCTTTGAGCTCTAGCACCTCTACAAATCCCTACTTCCCTCTACGAAGGGCCTTTCTTTTACTTTATACAATTTTTATTTTGAAATTTGAGTCTCCATCTTCTCTCATAAAAAGCACCAACTAGGAGGCAATATGATCATGCTTAAGTATTGGGTGTAGCTAATATTCGAGTGTGTTTCATGAATGGATCAATGTTTGAGCATGATGGGCTAGGGATAACTTATTTTAGCGTTGATATTTTGAAAGATATGGTTGCTTGTTGATATGCTTGAGTATCTAAATTATTATGTCAAAACTAGACTATTGCTTTGAATCACATAAAAGTCCAAATTTCCATGCTATAAAGAAAAGAATATGATATGACATGATGAACAACACTCCACATCAAAAATTCTGTTTTTATCACTTACCTACTCGAGGATGAGTGGGTGTTAAGCTTGGGGATGCTGATACGTCTCCAACGTATCTATAATTTTTGATTGTTCCATGCTATTTTATTTTCAATCTTGGATGTTTATAATCATTTATAGTCATTTTATATCATTTTTTGGTACTAACCTATTGACATAGTGCCAAGTGCCAGTTGCTGTTTTTTTCCATGTTTTTTACATCGCAGGAAATCAATATCAGATGAAGTCCAGATGCCACGAAACTCCATGATGATTTTTTATGGGCCAAAAGGAAGGCAGTGGGCCCTGGATGCACCTGGGGGGAGTCCCGAGAAGGGGACAACCCACCAAGGCGCGCCAGGAGGCACAGGCGCGCCCTGGTGGGTTGTGCCCACCTCGGGTGCCCCCGGACCGCCTCTTTGCTCTATAAATACCCCAAAAATACCAGAACCCTAGAGGCATCAACGAAATATTCATCCAGCCGCTGTAGAGTCCAGAACCACCATATCCAATCTAGACAACATCTCGGATGGGGTTCACCACCTCCATTGGTGCCTCTCCGATGATGCGTGAGTAGTTCTTTGTATACCATTGGGTCCGTAGTTAGTAGCTAGGTGGCTTTCTCTCTCTCGCTGAATTCTCAATACAATGGTCTCTTGGAGATCCATATGATGTAACTCTTTTTGCGGTGTGTTTGTTGGGGTTTGATGAACTTTGAGTTTATGATCAGTCATATCTTTTTATATCCATGAAAGTTATTTGAGTTTCTTTGATCTCTTACATGCATGATCTCTTATATCCTCGTATTTCTTCTCCAATATTTGGGTTTTGTTTGGCCAACTTGATCTATTTATCTTGCAATGGGAAGAGGTGCCCGGTAGTGGGTTCGATCTTACGGTGCTCGATCCCAGTGACAGAAAGGGAAACAACACGTATGTATCGTGCTACTAAGGATAAAAAGATGAGATCTATATCTAACGCCATAGATAAATGGATCTTATCTACATCATGTCATCGTTCTTATTGCATTACTCCATTTTCCACGAACTTAATACACTAGATGCATGCTGGATAGCAGTCGATGTGTGGAGTAATAGTAGTAGATGCAGGCAGGAGTTGGTCTACTAATCTTGGACGTGATGCCTATGTAATGATCATTGCTTGGATATCGTCATAATTATTTGAGGTTCTATCAATTGCCCAACAGTAATTTGTTTACTCACCGTTTGCTATCTTTCTCGAGACAAGCCACTAGTGAAACCTACGGCCCCCGGGTCTTCTTTCTCATATATTTGCTCGCGGTCTACTTTTCCTTTGCATTTTTATTCAGATCTATTAAACCAAAAATACAAAAAAAATACTTTGATGCACTTTATTTATTTGTGATCTATTATTTCAATCTACTACAATTTTCTCGCATCGTTACCCGAAAGGGATTGACAACCCCTTTAACACGTAGGGTTGCGATGTGTTGTTATTTGTGTGCAGGTGTTGTTTACGTTGTGTTGCTTGGTTCTCCTACTAGTTTGATAACCTTGGTTTCTTCACTGAGGGAAATACCTACCGTCGCTGTGCTGCATCATCCCTTCCTCTTTGGGGAAATACCGACGTAGCTCAGGGAGCATTCAAGTATTTGCACTTGGTTTGCTTTAGGATATTAGCTTGTAGAGTTAGTTTCATTGGTTAGATTGTGGATTCATACGGTATTTCAGATGGTTATAGTAGTTGGTTTGACAGATGGGCCGGGGTTCTCTGTATTTGGGGGTGGGGGTTTTTGTACTAGGGTTTGTTGGATAAATTCGTTGCAAAAATGCTAGATAGATCTGTTTATTAGATGTGCTTCAATGCTACACGGATGTATACTTATTAGATTTGTTTTTAATGCTCACAGATTGGGTTTTTTAATGCTACAGACATGTATGCTTATTAGATCGGGTCCCTATTAGATTTGTTTTTGAATGCTACTCAGATTAGGGTTTTGAATGTCATATGCCCAAATGGAATCCATTGATTAAGAAGTTATTTGATTCATTAGTATATAAATTTGTCCATAATATGTAGTTATATTAGCTCTGTTGTTCAATGTGTGTGCATGACCAATGATCAATGTGTTATTTGAATGTCATATTGGGGTTCTGAATGTCATATGTAGTTATATTAGATTTGTTTTTGAATGCTACTCAGGTTGGGGTTTTGAATGTCATATTGGGAGTATATCACTATTGGAATCAGCTTCTTTGCCGCCTGCCATGGCAGACGGCAAAGGCATACATCCCGGACGACAAACACCTTTGTCGTCAGCCAGCGCACGGCAAACTGTCCGTCTGAACACGTGCTAGCAAAGGCCTTCTTTGCCGTCCGCTTCTTAGAAATAGACGACAAAGGATTGTGTCGTTCGCCATCCGAGGCCAGCAGACGGCAAAGATAACGGACGGCAGTGGGGTTGGGTGAGAGCCGTTAGGGGGTAAACGATGCTCTTTGCTATCCGCCAGCAGACGGCAAAGAGGCAAAGCTCTTTGTCGTCCGCTGACAGACGGCAAAGAGCTCAGCTCGGCCAGCACTGAGAAGCTGCTACGTGTCCAGCTATGCAGTCCGCCAGCCGACGGCAAAGAGGTTTGAATCTTTGCCGTCCGCTGGCGGACGGCATACCTGGCCCTGTTGGCCAGTCCTATTTGGTCACTTTGCCGTCCGCCAACAAATGGCAAAGTGACCAAATAGGCAGCCAGTGTTCCCAGTTTATACAGGTAGCTACCACGTGTCCTCTTTGCCGGCATAATAGCCTTGCTAACCTCATAAATGTCATATACTTATCTTGTTGTCCTCTAAAATGACACAAAAAGCTTAGTTAGGTCAAAAATGGCATAATTAGCTAGGTAAGCTCAAAAATGGCATTTTTCTTCTTATTTAGTCCATTTATGACATAATTTAGCCTATTTAGTCCACAAATGACATAATAAGATGAAGAAAATCAAGGAAGAGGGAGGAAAGAAGGAATAGGAAGAAAAGAAGAAGAAGAAGACTAGAAGAAGAAGAAGATTTTCTTCATCTTATTATATCATTTGTGGACTAAGTAGGCTAAATTATGTCAAAAATGGACTAAACAGGCTAAATAAGAAGAAAAATACCTTTATCACGGAGGTGTAGGAATGGTCGGGGCTGCGCCAGTGGCAGACGGAGGTGAAGGACCGGTCGGGGTTCCGCCATTGGCAGGCGCAGAAGGATTGGCCGATGCTTGTCGGGAGCCATGCTCCACCAAAGATCATTTCCAATAATGTCTCGTTAGCATGATGCAAACTGAAATGTGAATACTAGTAACTAACGACCATTCAAATCAAACTCACCGTGGTCGCCGGAGCAATCTGGGGCATCGGCGGAGGGGGCTGACCGTTCTTCTCGCACATGGTCTGCACATTTGGATCTCACGAGTCAGTCATATTAGTTAGTAATGCGAACATTACGTGCATGATTGGGCTAATATGCACGAGAAACGTACCACGATGAGCTCGTATAGGGCCCGGTTGGACGCCTCGTTCCGGTTCCTCTCCTCCTCTAATAGCTTAGCCGTCCTCTCCTCCAGCTCCCTCTCCCTCTCCGGCGCCTCCCTTTTTGCCTGCTCCAAAAGCACCTGGGTGTTCAATCTCTCTTTCTCATGGCCTGCAACACACCACTCCACGTTAGCATTGTAATCATCGACGGACGCACACACAATGTAATGGAGGAAAGGTGAGAGAGTCCGTATAACTAACCGCCATGGCGAGCTCCGCGGGCCGTGCACGAGGCGTTATCTCAGGATTAGAGCTACTCTGGCGCTTCTTGATCTGCGGGAGAGTCCTAGGACAACGTATCAGTCCATCACCAATGGCTATGGAGCCATGGGACCTCCCGCCACCAGATATCATAACCAACTCTGTATCAAAAGGATCCTGGCTGGGGTTAAAGTCATCCCCTTCCCTCGCCTTCCCCTCGTCTCTGTACTTCACGAGCTTGTGGTGGGAGGAGATGTTGGTGAAGCTCTCTGGATGATCTAGGTCAGACTCCGTGAATGGCTTGGCCTTGTTGTACGGGGTAGTATGGGCCATGCCATAGAGGTCGAGCAGATTTGGCACAGGCTTCTTGTTGTGTTGCGCCGGAGAGAGAGGAACAAAATATTAGTTAAGGGCTCAAGCTAGCATGAAGAATGATATTGCTATGTAAATAGGTCATTTTGGAGCTAAGTAAGGTTATTATGTCGTTTTCGAGGAAAATTGTGACGCCCCGAGACCGACGCTCCAGAAGACTTCCAGATATTTCGTGTTCGCCGTGTGTTTTATTTTGGTTGCTGCATTCATCATGTCATCATCCGCATTGCATCGGCACTCGTTGCCGTCATTGTTTTTTTAACTTGCATCCGCTCGTAGTTGCCGCGTCCCCCTTGCTTTTGTTGACCGTTTCGAGACCAACCTTGTTCTTCGTTTTCCCTCTTGCCTAAACTGGAGTCTCTTTGCACAGCGCATCGACCCCTCGCCCGTGTTCGAAACCTCTCCCGAACCCGAGCCGCACGGTCATGACCAACAGGTTCGGATCATCCCCAAACATCTATAAAACATCTCTGTTTTCTTAATTGGACTTCCTAACCTATATTTTCTCGACCTCCTGATTATGATCGGAGGGTCCAACCTCAATCATATTTCCATATATATAGTCCACCCACTTACTAAATCAGATCAAACCCTAGCCTAACCCTATTCCCCTCTTCGCGCCGCCACCCAGTCTCCACCTTCCTCGGGATCCTCCCCGACCAACCGAGCCAGCTGACAGCTTCCCTCCAGCCTCGGGATCCCTCCCGATCCAGCCACCATTTCTCCTTCGTTTTCGGCACCACCCCAACCGGTAGCCTCCACCTTGCCCTGATCCAAATCCACCGAGCCCACCCGCGTCCGAACCAACCAGCACCCGATCCCCCTGCCCGAGCTCCTCACCGCGCCACCGGAGGCCCGAGCCGCCACCTCGTCGTCCTTCGTCCTCGCTGCTCGAGCTCGAGCACGCACCCAAGACCCATGGCGCCCCTCCCGTGCGCGCCTCCACGCGTCGCCCGCGCCTGCAGCTCCTCGCCGGAGCAGGCAACCGGACCGCAGTCGTGCCTCCTCCTCGTCGCCTCGCCCGAGATCAGTCCCCTGGAGACCCTTTTGCTGCCTGCCTTTTTCCTTCCTCCTCTAATCTCTCTCCCTTCCTCGTTTGTTTTCTTCTCTACCAGGAAATGAACGGGGCTCGCCCCTGCTGCCATCACTGCCAGTGCAAGCTTCTGCACCTCCCGTGCTCGCCATCGCCTCGCGCTTCCTTCCCCGGCCGTGCCTGGTCGGCCCGTCTCCCGTCCACGCCGTCTCGTGCCGGACCTCGCCGGTGAGACCCCGTTGCCTCGTGTACCCGTCTCTCTCTCTCTTTTGCCCTCTCTAACCTCCCCTGCTCCCCCCTTCTCTGTTGAACAGGAAGGAACATCACCGCCAAGTCCAATCGCCGCCCAGATCCGTCGAGTCCCGGCCATCTCCGCCGTTCTCGGTCCTCCCCGCCACCCAAGTCCCTCGCTGGAGTCGCGCCAAGTTCCCCCGCATCGCGCCGCTGCTCCCCTGCTTCAACGGCTGCTGCCTGCTTCACTTGGTCGAGCAGAGCACTCGCCGTGCCCGTTGACCGCGTCGCCAGCCACGTCCCCGCGCGGCCCAGCCTCTGCACCGGTTGGCCTTGGCCCATGGTGAGCTTTAGATCCAGCGCCCTCACCCTGCGCACTGTTGGGCCAGCTAGTTTCGGCCCGATAGCATTTTTCTCCTGACCTGCGAATTTGTCCAATTATCCAGAAAACTGCTGATTTACAGATTACCCCTCCATGTTCATGCATATAATAATTAATTAACCATGCATCAGATTTAAATAAATTGTATATGTAAAATGCTTAGAATTTCATCTAGTTTCATAATATCCAATTTTCATCCATGTTTAAAATGTTTAAATTGCTGTTTGCATTAATTTGCTTAAATGCCATGTTGAAATGATTTATTTCATACCTAAATAACCGTAGCTCCGAATTTAATAAACTTTATATTTAAATGGGGTAGAAAAATGTCTAGATTAACATGGTGCACTTTATTTTACTCTTTAACAACATTAAAATATGATTTAGGACAGAACAGTAGCAAATTCAGAATATGCACATGGGGATTTTTCGGAATTGTTGTTTATTGTTTCCGGCCTCATTTAAACTTGCCTAAATAGTTAGTTTACTTATGTTTCACCTCTTGCCATGTTTAACAACATTTAATATTGGTGTGTACATAAACGAGAGGGAACTAAATAATTGATGTGGTGTTTCGTCAATATGCAACTCGTTGCATACTGAGCTCCACTTAACTTGTAGTTTTGTTTGTGCACTTTGCCATGCCATGCCTCATTAAACCGGACATGCATCATACTTGTTTATGCATCATGCCATGCTTATGATTGTGTGTTTACCATGATGTTTGCTTCTTTCCGGTTGCGCTTCTCCTTGATAGTTCCGGTTACGTTGCGATTGTGAGGATTCGTTCGACTACGTTGGTTCGTCTACTTCATGGGTTCGATCTTCTTCCTAGCGGGATTTCAGGCAAGATGACCATTACCCTCGATATCACTTCTATCTTTGCTTGCTAGTTGTTCATTCTAGCGCTATGTCGCGCTACCTACCACTTGTCATATCATGCCTCCCATATTGCCATGTCAAGCCTCTAACCCACCTTCCTAGCAAACCATTGTTTGGCTATGTTACCGCTTTTGCTCAGCCCCTCTTATAGCGTTGTTAGTTGCATGTGAAGTTGAAGATTGCTCCATGTTCGAACATGATGATTTCGGGATATCACAATATCTCTTATTTAATTAATGCATCTATATACTTGGTAAAGGGTGGAAGGCTCGGCCTTATGCCTGGTGTTTTGTTCCACTCTTGCCGCCCTAGTTTCCGTCATACCGGTGTTATGTTCCTTGATTTTGCGTTCCTTACGCGGTTGGGGATTTATGTTTCTTCTCCGGTGGAAGCTTGTGATGGGCTAAGTTGGGACACCCCTGTAGGGTATAAACTTTCGAGAGCCATGCCCGCGGTTATGTGGCAGATGGGAATTTGTTAATATCCGGTTGTAGAGAACTTGACACTTGACTTAATTAAAATGAATCAACCGCGTGTGTAGCCGTGATGGTCTCTTTTCGGCGGAGTCCGGGAAGTGAACACGGTTTGGGTTATGTATGAACGTAAGTAGTTTCAGGATCACTTCTTGATCACTTCTAGCTTCTCGACCGTTGCGTTGCTTCTCTTCTTGCCCTTATTTGCGTATGTTAGCCACCATATTTTGCTTAGTGCTTGCTGCAGCTCCACCTCATTACCCCATCCTTCCTATAAGCTTAAATAGTCTTGATCTCGCGGGTTTTGAGATTGCTGAGTCCTCGTGACTCACAGATTCTACCAAAACAGTTGCAGGTGCCGATGATGCTAGTGCAGGTGACGCAACTGAACTCCAGTGGGAGTTCGATGAGGACCTTGGTCGTTACTATGTTTCGTTTCCTGATGATCAATAGTGGAGCCCAGTTGGGACGATCGGGGATCTAGCATTTGGGGTTATCTTCTTTTCACTTGGATTTGTCTGTAGTCGGACTATGTGTGTACTCTGAATGATGTATGTTTAATTAATGTATTGTGTGAAGTGGCGATTGTAAGCCAACTCTTTATCCCATTCTTTTTCATTACATGGGATTGTGTGAAAGATGACCCTTGCGACAAAACCACCATGCGGTTATGCCTCCAAGTCGTGCCTCGACGTGTGGGAGATATAGCCGCATCGTGGGTGTTACAAGTTGGTAATCAGAGCCATCCCCGACTTAGGAGCCCCCTGCTTGCTCAAATCGCTGACGTTGTTGAGTCTAGAACAAAATGTTTTGAGTCTTAGGATTATATATATCGGAGAGTAGGATTCTTTTTACTCCTCAGTCCCTTCGTCGCTCTGGTGAGGTCTCCTGACGTAGATGTTTTGACTTTTCTCTCCTCAAATTTCACTATTTTTTTAGGATCACGCGGGTATCTTGGGATCGTTTCGATATTCTTGTGATGAGAACATTGTTCTTGGTGCCTCCTGACATTTAGGGGTTGTGGGAGTGTCCCGGGGAGTTGAGCTCCGAGGTGTTGTCGTCACAATTTTATCGTTGCAGTTCTGGAATACCTGAGTTTCGCCGACATCGAGAATCTCTTCTATGCAGTTGTTGGTGAGATAACCTCGACGCCACCCAGTACTGGGGCGGGAGTTCGGGAGTATTGCCATAACTCGTATAACGGATGCTGTTCGAAGGTTGAGGTACACGATTTTCGGAGTTTTCTTGGTTATGTGTTGACGGATGGATACAACTGGATGTAGGGATTGTTAGTTTGGGTGAGATATTATGCTTCCCCTGTATCCCCAACACCAGATTGCATAACCAGAAAGTTTCGGGAGTTTATAGGTGGGAATTCAAGTAGCTCCTAGAATATCTTTTCGACGGATGTATGATTTGAGATTGGGGTCCAACGTCTAGTGGTTCACTTTTCACGGTCGATTTACAGTGGTCGTGAGGCGTCTTGAAGAATCCTTGGCTATGCCGATTCGGGGACGTCTTGTTTGTCACTCGTGACGTCCGCTGTACGTCGTGCCCGTGGGGCCTCATCACGAACACTTTGGGCGAAATCTGTATCATATGTTTGTTTCCGGCTTATTCTGCGAGCCAAATCCTTTGTTTTGTTTTGAATTGTGGTATTCGAGTTGCTTCGAAGTCAAATGTGGATTCCATACCTTTTCTAAACGGTGTTCTCATATTTCTATGGTAGTGCTAATCCTTCTTGATCACTGAGGTTGTCATGTCAACTCTTTTCCAACCGGCGTGCCTCTCTTCAAGTGGATCCGATCATTTCAACATTCGCAAGATCACCTCTCAGTTTTCTCAACGGTGTCTATTTCATCCATCCCAAGTTGCCTTTGTTTTCTCGCCCTCCCAGCCTGTTTCTTCAAGGACTCAGATTTCTTAATCAAGTATACATCTTATGGATGAGAAGTCTCTTCATTCTTTTCTTTCAATGTTCTTATTCGGTGATTTCCCATGAAGATGGTCAGGAGTTTCAAGTTCATCATTCTTCGTTCTTTTTTCTTCTCCGGTGGATTCAAGTCAAGTTTTTGGTGTTGATCATATTCCCTTCCTTGTTTCAAATGTTCTCTCATGCCGGTGCACCTCTTAATCATCCACCTCTTGTTATTCATGTTTATCTGGAGTGCTGAAGATATCCCAGAAGATTCAAGTTTCTATTCGTAATCCTTTCAAGCTATTTCGAGGTCTTACCTTATTCAAGCCATTTAATTCAACCGGGGCAATCTCTCTTTTAAATTGTTCAACAGTGTTTCTTTTGTGTGGCCCTATAACCCACAGGTCTTTTCCAGGATCTTACCTGACTCTTCTAACTTTTCCGGAGTTATTCTCAATTAATTTTGAAGCTTGACGTAAGAATGAATTCTCATCAGTCAAATGTCTTTCTCCATGATCTTTCAAATTCTTTTCTTCGTTGGTTCAACCTTTCTAATTTTTATTCTGGAGTGCTTCAACAATTCATGGTGGTGTTTCTTGTCGTCATTCTTGGATTTTGAAGACCGAAGAAGATTTCCTCTTAAATCCTTATCCGTTCTCTCAAAGATGCGAAGTTCAAGCTTGATGCCGTCCTCTCATAATTATTTTCATACCCACCCGGAGCATTTCATGAGTTCTTTCCATTTTATTCCAACGAAGGCCATCATTTCGGGTTTATTCGTTCTCAACGTTCAGTTCCCATTCCCCAATTGTTCCGGTGCATCATTCAAGTATTCTCTAATCAGTTCATGATCTCTTTGTTCTCATGTATCTAAATCCCTCAAGTATCTTCATTCGTTTTCCAATTCTTCACGGTGAATTGTGCCTTTGCTACTTTCATTTTCAGTTCTTACGGTGGTTCGTTGAAGATTCTCTTTTGATATCATAGCAATTTAATCGTTGTTTAGATCCTACTGGTGTTTCGTTGAAGACCTTCTCAAGTTGACGCTATATCTCTCTTAATCCCTCAACGAGAATAAGTAGTATGCCAAATCCGTTGCTTGTCATCAATGTAAATTGGTGAAGGATACGCATAATGTTATTCTTATTATGGCTTCATCCAAGTGTTCTAGTTTCTTCTTTCCAGAGTTGTTCATCATGTCACATTTCTCGGTTCGAGATGCTTCATCTTTTCTTTTCCGGAGTTCTAAGTTTTCCGCATTATCTCGTCGCTAAGCTCCATCTAAATCATCGCAAGGCTTCACCTTGTGTTTTCAACTTCTCTTCCTTTCTATCATCCTTTTTTACCGGAGTTCTTCATGGAGGCTCTACATGGCGGTTCGTTAAGGATTCTTTTCATTCTTCAATTATTCTTCAAGATTTCTCTCGAAGTTATGATCCGCCAAGCTATACTCTAAAATAAACATGGTGCTCAACACATATTTTGTTTTGAGGAGTTCAAGCATTCTTCATCTTCCATTCCGAAGTGCAATTCTTTCTACCTTATCTTTTGAGATGGTCATATGTCATTCTTGACAATTTCCTTTCGTGTTTCATGATTCACAAGTTTTCAAGAGTGACATATTCTAAATCCATCATTTTATCTTCGTTAAAGAGATATTTTCAATCCATCCATTTCTTTGTTGGAGTTATCTTGTGTCATATTTCACCTAAAGCCTTCCCTAATGAATGTTGCGATTGTGGTGCTTATCAATGATCCAAGTTTTCTCCTATCCTCTTGGTGAAATAAGTTTTTCATCGCCTTGGTGCTCTCACTCAAATCAATTGCTTCCTTTAGTGGCCGTTTGTCACCTCATAATGTAGAGATGTTTCCATAAGCCCACTACAAGATTATTCTTTTCGTTGTTGGTTTTCCAACAACTCCGTTCAATCCCTCTTGTGAGGATGCTTTTCAAAATCAATTGTGGTAGAGGTTGTCTTTTTCTTCTCCGTTCTTTTCTTTCCAACGATCTAGCTTCTACTCTTTGTTCTGGAGGCGTTGTGTTGTTGCTCACTTAGACCAATCATCTCGTTTTCTCAAGATCATGTTCTTTTCTTTGTTTATCCATTTAACCGGAGTGTTGTGTTATCTCTTCAATTTCTTTTCATCTTATCAAGTTTTTCTTCTCTTTTCTACCGGAGTGCTGTCCAAATTCTGTCATTTTTGTTCCTTGGCTATCTCATTATACCGGTGTGGTTATATTCTTTTGGTTCTTGAAGCTCTTATTTCATGTCTTTCAACCTACAAGGTTTTCGCAATGTTCCTTGTTCCTCTTTGCTAACAGAGTGTTGCAATCTCGTTCATCTCCATTGTATTCTTTCTTTCAATTTGTTCAACCTCTCAAGGTTCGTGGTTTCACTCTTTTGTCAAGAAGCAACTTTGTTTTACCTCTTCCTCTTCCGTTTCTCTCCGGTGCCATCCCTAGATCTCGGGACGAGATCTCTTGTAAGTGGGGGAGTGTTGTGACGCCCCGAGACCGACGCTCCAGAAGACTTCCAGATATTTCGTGTTCGCCGTGTGTTTTATTATGGTTGCTGCATTCATCATGTCATCATCCGCATCGCATCGGCACTCGTTGCCGTCATTGTTTTTTTAAACTTGCATCCGCTCGTAGTTGCCGCGTCCCCCCTTGCTTTTGTTGACCGTTCCGAGACCAACCTTGTTCTTCGGTTTTCCCTCTTGCCTAAACCAGAGTCTCTTTGCACAGCGCATCGACCCCTCGCCCGTGTTCGAAACCTCTCCCGAACCCGACCCGCACGGCCATGACCAACGGGTCCGGATCATCCCCAAACATCTATAAAACATCTCCGTTTTCTTAATTGGACTTCCTAACCTACATTTTCTCGACCGCCCGATTACGATCGGAGGGTCCAACCTCAATCATATTTCCCTATATATAGTCCATCCACTAACTAAATCAGATCAAACCCTATCCTAACCATATTCCCCTCCTCGCGCCGCCACCCAGTCTCCACCTTCCTCGGGATCCTCCCTGACCAACCGGGCCAGCCGACAGCCTCCCTCCAGCCTCGGGATCCCTCCCGATCCAGCTACCATTTCTCCTTCATTTTCAGCACCACCCTAACTGGCAGCCTCCACCTTGCCCCGATCCAAATCCACCGAGCCCACCCGCGTCCGAACCAACCAGCAATCGACCCCCCTGCCCGAGCTCCTCACCGCGCCACCGGAGCCCCGAGCTGCCACCTCGTCGTCCTTCGTCCTCGCTGCTCGAGCTCGAGCACGCACCCAAGACCCATGGCGCCCCTCCCGTGCGCGCCTCCACGCGTCGCCTGCGCCTGCAGCTCCTTGCCGGAGCAGGCAATCGGACCGCAGCCGTGCCTCCTCCTCGTCGCCTGGCCGGAGATGAGTCCCCGGGAGACCCTTTCGCTGCCTGCCTTTCTCCTTCCTCCTCTAATCTCTCTCCCTTCCTCGTTTGTTTTCTTCTCTGCCAGAAAACGAACGGGGCTCGCCCCTGCTGCCATCACCGCCGGTGCAAGCTTCTGCACCTCCCGTGCTCGCCATCGCCTCGCGCTTCCTTCCCCGGCCGTGCCTGGTCGGCTCGTCTCGTGCCGGATCTCGCCGGTGAGACCCCGCTGCCCCGTGTCCCCGTCTCTCTCTCTTTTGGCCTCTCTGACCTCCCCTACTCCCCCTTCTCTGTTGAACAGGAAGGAGCATCACCGCCAAGTCCAATCGGCGCCCAGATCCGTCGAGTCCCGGCCATCTCCGCCATTCTTGGTCCTCCCCGCCACCCAAGTCCCTCGCTGGAGTCGTGCCAAGTTCCCCCGCATAACGCCGCTGCTCCCCTGCTTCAACGACTGCTGCCTGCTTCGCTTGGTCGAGCACAGTGCTCGCCGTGCCCGTTGACTGCGTCGCCAGCCACGTCCCCGCGCTGCCCAGCCTCTGCACCAGCGGGCCTTGGCCCATGGTGAGCTTCAGATCCAGCGCCCTCACCCTGCGCACTGTTGGGCCAGCTAGTTTCGGCCCGATAGCATTTTTCTCCTGACCTGCGAATTTGTCCAATTATCCAGAAAACTGCAGATTTAGAGATTACCCCTCCATGTTCATGCATATAATAATTAATTAACCATGCATCAGATTTAAATAAACTGTATATGTAAAATGCTTAGACTTTCATCTAGTTTCATAATATCCAATTTTCCTCCATGTTTAAAATGTTTAAATTGCTGTTTTCATTATTTGCTTTAATGCCATGTTAAAATGATTTATTTCATAACTAAATAACCGTAGCTCCGAATTTAATAAACTTTATATGTAAATGGGGTAGAAAAATGTCTACATTAATATGGTGCACTTTATTTTACTGTGTAACAACATTAAAATATGATTTAGTACAGAACAGTAGCAAATTCAAAATATGCACATGGGGATTTTTCGGAATTGTTGTTTGTTGTTTCAGGCCTCATTTAAACTTGCCTAAATAGGTAGTTTACTTATGTTTCACCTCTTGCCATGTTTAACAACATTTAATATTAGTGTGTACCTAAACGAGAGTGAACTAAATAATTGATGTGGTGTTTCGTCAATATGCAACTTGTTTGTGCACTTTGCCATGCCATGCCTCATTAAACCGGACATGCATCATACTTGTTTGTGCATCATGCCATGATTATGATTGTGTGTTTACCATGATGTTTGCTTCTTTGCGGTTACGTTGCGATTGTGAGGATTCGTTCGACTACGTTGGTTCGTCTACTTCATGGATTCAATCTTCTTCCTAGCGGGATTTCAGGCAAGATGACGATTACCCTCGATATCACTTCTATCTTTGCTTGCTAGTTGTTCGTTCTAGCGCTATGTCGCACTACCTACCACTTGTCATATCATGCCTCCCATATTGCCATGTCAAGCCTCTAACCCACCTTCCTAGCAAACCATTGTTTGGCTATGTTACCGCTTTTGCTCAGCCCCTCTTATAGCGTTGTTAGTTGCATGTGAAGTTGAAGATTGCTCCATGTTGGAACATGATGATTCTGGGATATCACAATATCTCTTCTTTAATTAATGCACCTATATACTTGGTAAAGGGTGGAAGGCTCGGCCTTATGCCTGGTGTTTTGTTCCACTCTTGCCGCCCTAGTTTCCGTCATACCGGTGTTATGTTCCTTGATTTTGCATTCCTTACGTGGTTGGGGATTTATGGGACCCCCTTGACAGTTCGCTTTTAATAAAAATCCTCCAGCAAGGCCCAACCTTGGTTTTAACATTTGCCACCTAAGCCTTTTTCCCTTGGCTTCTGCGGACTCATGGGTGATCTTTATTTTAAACCCCCGGGCCAGTGCTCCTCCGAGTGCTGGTCCAACTTGGGCGATGTCCGGCGCCCCCTGGGCAACCTGGGTCTATGCGAACCCGACGTCTTGCCCATCCGGTGTTCCCTGAGAACGAGATACGTGCGACTCCTATCGGGATTTGTCGACACATCGGGTGGCTTTGCTGGTCTTGTTTTACCATTGTGGAAAAGTCTTGTAACCGGGATTCCGAGACTGGTCGGGTCTTCCCGGGAGAAGGAATATCCTTCGTTCACCGTGAGAGCTTGTGATGGGCTAAGTTGGGACACCCCTGCAGGGTATAAACTTTCGAGAGCCGTGCCCGCGGTTATGTGGCAGATGGGAATTTGTTAATATCCGGTTGTAGAGAACTTGACACTTGACTTAATTAAAATGAATCGACCGCTTGTGTAGCCATGATGGTCTCTTTTCGGCGGAGTCCGGGAAGTGAACACAGTTTGGGTTATGTATGAACGTAAGTAGTTTCAAGATCACTTCTTGATCACTTCTAGCTTCTCGACCGTTGCATTGATTCTCTTCTCGCCCTTATTTGTGTATGTTAGCCACCATATTTTGCTTAGTGCTTGCTGCAGCTCCACCTCATTACCCCATCCTTCCTATAAGCTTAAATAGTGTTGATCTCGTGGGTTTTGAGATTGCTGAGTCCTCGTGACTCACAGATTCTACCAAAACAGTTGCAGGTGCCGATGATGCTAGTGCAGGTGACGCAACCGAACTCCAGTGGGAGTTCGACGAGGACCTTGGTCGTTACTATGTTTCGTTTCCTGATGATCAATAGTGGAGCCCAGTTGGGACGATCGGGGATCTAGCATTTGGGGTTATCTTCTTTTCACTTGGATTTGTCCGTAGTCGGACTATGTGTGAATGATGTATGTTTAATTAATGTATTGTGTGAAGTGGCGATTGTAAGCCAACTCTTTATCCCATTCTTTTTCATTACATGGGATTGTGTGAAGATGACCCTTCTTGCGACAAAACCACCATGCGGTTATGCCTCCAAGTCGTGCCTCGACACGTGGGAGATATAGCTGCATCGTGGGTGTTACAAGTACCATGTTGTTTACCGTCCACGATGCGGCTATATGAACTTGTCACGCCCAATATGCGACCCTATCCGAGAGGAACTCGAAGGTCCCACCAAGGATAGACCCGCATATTGAAACGCTTTTGCAAGGTGGATATCATTACATCATACCATTACATAATAGTTGGGGATACATACATAAGGCACAAACGCGTCAAAAATACATCAACATCATACACGAGAACAACATCCGACTACGGATGAAACACAAACAGAAACTCAAACGACATCCACCCTGCTAGCCCAGGCTGCCGACCAGGAACCTAACCCAAGATCGACGAAGAAGAAGAAGAACTCCAACACAAATAAACATCGCTCTCACGTCATGATCATCGGATAACCTGTACCTGCAACTATTGTTGTAGTAATCTGTGAGCCACGAGGACTCAGCAATCCCATTACCATGGGTATCAAGACTAGCAAAGCTTAATGGGTAAGGAAGGGGTAAAGTGGTGAGGTTGTAGCAGCGACTAAGCAGAGTATGGTGGCTAACTTATGAAAACAAGAGTAAGATGAGAAACTACGCTAGCGGTCGCCAACTAGTAATGATCAAGAAGTGATCCTGAACTACTTACGGTCAAACATAACCCAACTGTGTTCTCCTCTCGAACATCCGCGAAAAGAGACAATCACGGTTACACACGCGGTTGGTGTATTTTAATTAAGTTTACTTCAAGTTTTCTACAACCGGATATTAACAAATTCCCATCTGCCACATAACCGCGGGCACGGCTTTCGAAAGATCAAACCCTGCAGTGGTGTCCCAACTTAGCCCATTATAAGCTCACGATCCGCGGAGACAATCCTCCATCGCGGGATTTCCGATCAACCTTGGGATCCCGGTGCACAAGACATTTCGACAATGGTAAAACAAAACCAGCAAGACCGCCCGAATGTGCCGACAAATCCTGATAGGAGCTGCACATATCTCGTTCTCAGGGCACATCCGGATGAGACATCCTACGAGTAAAACCAGCCCTCAAGTTTCCCTGAGGTGGCCCTGCTGTCTACTCGGTTCGGACCAGCACTCAGAGGAGCACTGGCCGGGGGGGGGGGGCTAAAATAAAGATGACCCTTGAGTCTGCAGAACCCAAGGGAAAGGTATAGGTGGTAGGCAAATGGAAAACCAATGTTGGGCCTTGCCGGAAGAGTTTTATTCAAAGCAAACTGTCAAGAGGGTCCCATACCCCTCACCGTGTTAGGGACGCAAAATCAAGGAACATAACACTGGTATGACGGAAACTAGGGCGGCAAGAGTGGAACAAAACACCAGGCATAAGGCCGAGCCTTCCACCCTTTACCAAGTATATAGATGCGTTAATTAAATAAGAGATATTGTGATATCCCAACATAAACATAATCCAACATGGAGCAATCTTCATCTTCACCTGCAACTAGCAACGCTATAAGAGGGGCTGAGCAAAAGCAGTAACATAGCCAAACAACGGTTTGCTAGGAAGGGTGACAAAGGTTAGAGGTTCATGGCAATTTGGGAGGCTTGATAAGCAAGTGGTAGGTAACACGGCATAGCGATAGCATCGAGGCAACTAGCATAGCAATGGTAGTAATGAGATCCAAGGTGACGGTCATCTTGCCTGAAATCCCGCTAGGAAGAAGAACGAGTCCATGAAGAAGATGAAGCCATGAAGACGAACGAAGCGTAGATGAACGAATCCTCACGATCGCAATGAAACAGGAACTAACGAGAAGGAGCACAACCGGAAAGAAGCAAACAACAAGGTAAACACACAACACATAATGAGACATGATGCTCAACCAAGTATGATGCAATATTACAAGGCTACATGAAGCTACTCATGGCAAGAGATGATGCATACAAGAGCAACACATCAAAGCAAGTTTAAATGAGTCCGGAAACAACATACAACAATTCCGGTAAGTCCTCATATGCAAATTTCGAAATTGGTCCAGATCTGATTAGAACACAATGTTGAAGTTGTTAAACATCAAGTTAAAATGCACCAAGATGATCTACACTGTTTTCTAGTCTAGTTACATATAAAGTTTTTTAATCCGGAGCTACGGCCTAGAAGATATGAGCAAAAGAAGTTAAACATGGCATTGATGCAAAAAGCATTCAAACAACAAGCAAACACATTCCAAGCATGGATGCAACAAGGTAACATGAAACTACATACAAAACTAAGCAAGTTTAAATGAAGAGCATCTCATGATGAACATTTTGGTATATCATATGCACAAAATGGAGCAGTACACACAAAGTTATGGCATGATGAACAAAGCAACATAATGTTAAAAACCTGGGACTTAGCCATTTTATACCTAGCGAGAAGCGGGACGGCGAGGTTCTGGGACGGAGGGATCCGGGCGCGGGGGCGCGTTTGGTTCGGATCCCGGAGGAAAATAAGCTAAGTTTAGGTTATTATGTCATTTTGGAGCTAATTATGTCATGAATGAACTAGCTAAGATTAGTTTAGGTCGTTATTGAGCTATCAAAGGTAGTTATGCCATTTTTTAACTAACTAAAGCATATTAAGTCATTTTATAAAGCTATCTAAGGTTATTATGTCATTTTAGAGCTAAATATTTCATAAATGAACTAGCTAAGATTAATTTAGGTCATTATTTAGCTATCCTAGGTAGTTATGCCATTTTTAACTAACTAAAGCATATTTAGTTATTTTATAGAGCTATCTAAGGTTATTATGTCATTTTAGAGCTAATTATGTCATAAATGAACTATCCAAGGTAGTTATGCCATTGTTTAACTAACTAAGCATATTAAGTCATTTGGAAGGGATAAATGCTAGCATGAAGAATGAAATTGCATGAATCATGTAGCAAACCACATACCCAGTTCTCCCCGTACTCAAACAGGTTGGAGCTCCCTTGATGGTGTGGCACACCTTCCATTTGGTCGCGCTTAACCTTGGCCCTATGGTGTTCGACTAGCCATTGGGGAAAGCACCACGCATCCACCAACGCCTCCCAACAATCCATCTTATCCACACACCATCTCGGGGGCACCTAAGTTAGTCAAGAGAAATTTCAGCGCTACGCCTATGAATCAAATCAAGAAAAATAAGTTCAAGGCCTTAAGAATAGGTAGTTACCTGCATGTACTTCTCCTTACTTAGAAACTTGCCGCGACACTTCTTCTCGGCCCTCCTAATACCCTTCGAGGCATAGTAGTCTCGAACGGCCTGCACCCGAGCCTCGTGCCGTAAGTTCTGAAGTAGGCGCTTGCACTCGGTTTCGACAACCATAGACGCGGCCTCCTGCTCTCCCTCGGAAACCCCGTAGAAGGTATACAATCAAAAAAGACAACACTGATTAGTACAATCACTAGGTAGTGTTGATTTTTAATTCTGTAAAGGAGAAATTACCCAAAACTGACGGAACACAATGTCGGCCACCGTCTTGCACAAGACACCGGCGACCATCTCCTCCGGCGGGGCCGGGGCAACTGAGTACAGCTCTCAGCTCAGTGCTAGCTGTGGAACCTGACCCTCACCGGGCAATGTGACCCACCCAAGGAAGTGCTGCCGACAAAGCACACCAAGGACCTGGTTGGGCCTGCGGACACCACGGGGGTGTACCCAGCCCCTGCAGTATGACAAGGCCAACGCATTAGATATTAATTTGAAGGAACATGAAGGAAAAAGGTTAAAAAATAGTAAATGCACTTACTTCAACCCATTAGGAGCAATCAACCACCTCTGGTCGGGGGTCATCGGCACGGGCGGGAGCTTTGTACAGCCACGCTTGTAGACCTTCTTGCCCTTCTCAACCAGCTCGTCGTCGCTGTAGCTATCATCGGAAAAGGTGTCTTCGCTACCATCAGTAGGGCCACTAGCCTCCGGAGTCTCGTGGGAAGAAGATTCCGGGATCGGAGTCTTCTGGGATGAAGACTCCGGGACCGGAGTCTTCTGGGACGAAGACTCTGGGACCAGACTCACGTGGGGCGAAGGATCGGCGACACGAGTCTGGTGGGGCGAAGGATCGGCGACCCGAGTCTGGTGGGGCAAAGGATCGGCGACCTGAGGCTCATGGACCGGAGTCCGAGACGGGTCCACATCAGACGGAGCATTCCTGTGGTCGGGTGAATCAGCTGGGGGTGGCAGCGAGGAAAGCGTAGCAACCTTCCTACCTCTCCCGCTGCCACGTCCACCTCTAGCAGCCTTCTTCGTCCTCCCCCGACCTCTCCGAGCCAAAGAAGAAGTGCCCACCGCTGCTGTCTGCATACTGTCTAGCAGCAGTCTCCGGAGTGGCTGGGGTGGAATAATGGAACCACCCCTCCCAGTAGCGCTCGCAGGAGGCTCGGGGCGCTCTGGACCCTTGCCCACCATCCAGTCAACACCTGCAATGACAAAAAGTAAACGAAATTAGTACAACATAAAAAAATTGAATACCTGGCATGAATAATATGTATATAATTCAAGTGTATCATCATCATGAACATAATAAAAAATTGAATACCTCACATTACTAATATTACTCTGAATCGTCTATATATGCTCTTGGATCATTAAATGCATCATCATCATCATCACTATCAGTGACGTGCCCTTCATCATCGTCAATAAATGCATCAACATGTGGAAGGCCTCCTTTACGTAATCGTTCAAGCATTGACAGGTCATCTGCAACAGTAACTTCTTCTTGTTCCGGCTCTTCTTGTTCCGGCTCAGGGGTGAAGTTGGATTCACTGTCGTTGTCTACTTCAATGTTCTGGGGTGGAGTAGAGCGGTTCTTGAAACATTTTTTGGAAAGACGTGTTTCTTGGAAGAATTCTCCTTCGTCATGTGTGTCTTGGTTAATGTGAGGTTCATAATCCTCTTCATTGGGGGGAGGTGGTCTAATACGTGGTGGCACTTCATAGACGACATCCCAACCACTGAGATTTGGATCACTTTGACAGGCCCACGGTAGATAGAAAACTTGGGTTGCCTGTTGAGCCGTAATATAGACATCGGGAACATCCAAATGGGTGCTTTGTTTGATTTCGACTAGCCCTATATGTTCATGAGTCCTTCTAGTCTCCCTCGGCTGGAACCAATAACATCTGAAGACTACGACGTTTGGTGGGTTTTCACCATAGAATTGAAGTTCATAAATTGCTTCAACTCTTCCATAATACTCGATATCTCCTTCGCCGATAGCAGAGACACGACAATTTGCAGACTTTCGGTCGGCCATAGATAGCTCTTTGCCATAGGTACGAAAGCGATACCCGTTGATGTCGTATTTGTCAAATGCACGAACCTTATAGTCAAAACCATTAGCTACTTGTCTCAATTCGGCATCCATAATCTCTGAATTAGCCTACATGTTTAATACGAAAGGATTGTTGCATTAGTCGCAAATTAACCAAAGAAATGAAATAATCTAATGGAAATTACCATTGTTTGAACCAAGAGATGAAACCGGGATATTCGCCTCCTTGCTTTGCCAGAAGTTCATACTCTTCGACGGAATCCTTTTGGATCACCGCTCCATACGAGAATATGGCGACATATCGACTGCATCAAATATCCAGGAATAAGAGCAGTTCAAAGGAATTAGAAGTTGCTAAACAATGTACCGAGATCTTACTCGATGTACGGCCGCACTTCTGCTAGGTTGTTGAAGAGATACAGCGAAATGGTCCAGCATTCTTCAACATCCAACGATACTGGTTTCCAACCACTGGCTGGTGCGAGATTCCCTTTGAATAGGCTGAGGTTGGATCGACCCTTTTTAGGGTCGTCAGCATTGTACCGAGGCTTCGAATTATGCAAATGACGATTTTTGGCTTCGTAGTGTGCTGTCACGAAGTTTGCCGCCTCCTCAGTGATGAATGCCTCGGCCATCGATGCCTCACATCTACATTTATTTTTACATTTTGCTCGAAGCGTCTTCCGCATCCTCTCAGTTGAGTAGCACCAACGATTTTGCACGGGCCTCCCCAATCGCGCCTCGGTCGGGAGATACAAAATCAAGTGTTGCATTGGATTAAAGAAGCTTGGCGGAAAGATCATCTCTAACTTGCAGATCAACTCCGGCGCCAACTGTTCCATTTCTTCTAGGAGGCCAGGCGATAGTTCTTTCGCACAAAGAACACAGAAGAAATAGCTCAGCTCTGCCAGTACTAGCCATTCATCCTCAGGGATGAAGCCACGCAACATCACCGGCATTATCCGCTCAATCCGTATGTGCCAATCATGACTTTTTGGACCAAATATTTTCAATTTTTCAAGACTCGCTCCCCTATTTAGATTTGCTGCATACCCATCGGGGAACATCAACTGCATTTTCACCCACAAAATAATTTCCTTCATAGCTGGCCTTCCAAGATTGAACCATGCCTTTGGCTTCGTCCAGTTCCGCTTTCCTTTCGGTTCTTGCATGTTTTTTAATGGTCTATCACATAGCTCCTCTTGATCGACTCTAGCCTTAGTATTATCCCTTGATTTCCCCTCTATGCCGAACAATGTACCAAAAATGGCTTCGGCGATATTCTTTTCAGTGTGCATCACGTCGATGTTGTGTGGGCAAAGGAGGTCTTTGAAGTAAGGTAGATCCCACAAGCATGTCTTGTGAGTCCAGGCGTGTTCCTTATTATACCCCTTGAAATACCCTAGACGCCCTGGATCTGGCTCGAGAGCGTTTAACTGATTTAGGATCTGTTGGCCTGTCAACGCAGGTGGTGCAGAGTGTTTGACAACTCTACCTTTGATGAAGTTCTTCTTGTCTTTCCTGAACTTATGGTGAGGATCTAGAAACGGTCTATGCAAGTCGAAGCAAGTATACTTGTGCCCTGCCGTCAGCCAACGAAACTCAAGAGCTCCCTTGCATGTGGGGCACGGGAACCTTCCATGCACACACCAACCAACGAATAGCGCATACGCCGGCAAGTCATGCGTCGAGTACATGTAAAGGCATCGTATGTCTTGAACCCATTATCCCAAGCTTCTTGTAATTCGTCCTTAAGCGGCTGCATGTACACATTCATATTCTTCCCCAGATAGTTGGGCCCTGGAATTATCAACGTCAGGAAAATGTTCTTTCTTTGCATAATCTGCCGGGGGGAGATTGAGTGGAATGAAAAACACGGGCCAACAACTGTATGGGGCTGCCGCCTGACCAAACACACTGAACCCATCCGTGCTGACGGCGACTCGAGGATGCCTTGGATCTGCAGCTTTTTCCTTATGTAATGCATCGAAGCGCTTCCACGCTTCACCATCTGATGTGTGCACCATCATCACATTCCCATCTGCATCTAGTTCGGTTCTTTTGCCCATTTTGTGCCATGTCATCTGTCTGGCCGTCTCTTCGACCATGAAAATACGTTGAAGTCTTGGTACGATTGGCATATACCGAAGAACATTAACGGGTATTTTGGTCTGCGTCTTCTCACCCATACCGTTGTCTACCACAACATACCTGGAAGAATTGCAAATGGGAAAATAGTTCAAGTCCTCATACTGAAGCCTAAATAAGACACATCCTTTCTCACAGGCATGTATCTTCTCATAGGGCATCTTAAGTGCACGGAGGATTTTGTCTGACTGGTACAGGTTTGCAGGTAGCACATGGCCTTTGGGCAGAAATCGTCCGAATACTGTCATCATCGCGTCGTAGCATTCTCTGCCCAAGTTGAATTGAGCCTTCAAAGCCATTATTTGTGAGATGGCATCCAGCTGACAAAGCTCAGTGTGCTCGTGGACAGGACGTTTTGAGGACTCCAAAATTTCAGTGAAGGCCTTTGCAGATTCCTCCATCTCCTCGTCCGAGTACCGAGCATCGTCAAAGTCTTCCACCATGTCGACGGATACGTCTCCAACGTATCTATAATTTTTGATTGCTCCATGCTATATTATCCACGGTTTTGGACATTATTGGGCTTTATTATTCACTTCTATATTACTTTTGGGACTAACCTATTAACCGGAGGCCCAGCCCAGAATTGCTGTTTTTTGCCTATTTCAGAGTTTCGTAGAAAAGGAATATCAAACAGAGTCCAAACGGAATGAAACCTTCGGGAACGTGATTTTTAGGAAGATTATGATCCAGGAGACTTGGACCCTACGTCAAGACACAAAAGAGGAGGCCACGAGGTAGGAGGCGCGCCCACCCCCCCAGGGCGCGCCCTCCACCCTCGTGGGCCCCCTGTTTCTCCACCGACGTACTCCTTCCTCCTATATATACCTACGTACCCCCAAACGATCAGATAAGGAGCCAAAAACCTAATTCCACCACTGCAACCTTCTGTACCCACGAGCTCCCATCTTGGGGCCTGTTCCGGAGCTCTGCCGGAGGGGGCATCCATCACGGAGGGCTTCTACATCAACACCATAGCCTCTCCGATGAAGTGTGAGTAGTTTACCTCAGACCTTCGGGTCCATTGTTAGTAGCTAGATGGCTTCTTTTCTCTTTTTGGATCTCAATACAATGTTCTCACCCTCTCTCGTGGAGATCTATTCGATGTAATCTTCTTTTTGCGGTGTGTTTGTTGAGACCGATGAATTGTGGGTTTATGATCAAGATTATCTATGAACAATATTTGAATCTTCTCTGAATTCTTTTAAGTATGATTGGTTATCTTTGCAAGTCTCTTCGAATTATTAGTTTGGTTTGTCCTACTAGATTGATCTTTCTTGCAATGGGAGAAGTGCTTAGCTCTGGGTTCAATCTTGCGGTGTCCTTTCCCAGTGACAGTAGGGGCAGCAAGGCACGTATTGTATTGTTGCCACCGAGGATAACAAGATGGGGTTTTTATCATATTGCATGAATTTATCCCTCTACATCATGTCATCTTGCTTAAGGCGTTACTTTGTTTTCATGAACTTAATACTCTAGATGCATGCTGGATAGCAGTCGATGAGTGGAGTAATAGTAGTAGATGCAGGCAGGAGTCGGTCTACTTGTCTCGGACGTGATGCCTATATACATGATCATACCTAGATATTCTCATAACTATGCTCAATTCTGTCAATTGCTCAACAGTAATTCGTTCACCCACCGTAAAATACTTATGCTCTTGAGAGAAGCCACTAGTGAAACCTATGGCCCCCGGGTCTATCTTCATCATATTAATCTTCCAATACTTAGTTATTTCCTTTGCTTTTATTTTACTTTGCATCTTTATCACAAAAATACCAAGATATTATCCTATCATATCTATCAGATCTCACTCTCGTAAGTTACCATGAAGGGATTGACAACCCCTTATCGCGTTGGTTGCGAGGATTTATTTGTTTTGTGTAGGTGCGAGGGACTCGCGCGTAGCCTCCTACTGGATTGATACCTTGGTTCTCAAAAACTGAGGGAAATACTTACGCTACTTTGCTGCATCACCCTTTCCTCTTCAAGGGAAAACCAACGCAGTGCTCAAGAGGTAGCAAGAAGGATTTCTGGCGCCGTTGCCGGGGAGGTCTACGCAAAAGTCAACATACCAAGTACCCATCACAAACCCTTATCCCCCGCATTACATTATTTGCCATTTGCTTCTCGTTTTCCTCTCCCCCACTTCACCCTTGCCATTTTATTCGCCCTCTCTTTTTCATTCGCCTCTTTTTCGCTTGCTTTTTGTTTGCTCGTGTGTTGGATTGCTTGTTTGTCACGATGGCTCAAGATAACACCAAATTATGTGACTTTACCAATACCAACAATAATGATTTCCTTAGCACTCCGATTGCTCCTCTTACCGATACTGAATCTTGTGAAATCAATGCTGCCTTGTTGAATCTTGTTATGAAAGATCAATTCGCCGGCCTTCCTAGTGAAGATGCCGCTACTCATCTAAATAGCTTTGCAAAAGAAGAAAGATGTTGATAATGATATTATTAAGTTGAAGCTATTTCCTTTTTCACTTAGAGATCGTGCTAAAACTTGGTTTTTGTCTTTGCCTAAAAATAGTATTGATTCTTGGAACAAGTGCAAAGATGCTTTTATCTCTAAGTATTTTCCTCCCGCTAAGATCATCTCTCTTAGAAACGATATTATGAATTTTAAGCAACTTGATCATGAACATGTTGCACAAGCTTGGGAGAGGATGAAATTAATGATACGTAATTGCCCTACTCATGGTTTGAATTTGTGGATGATTATACAAAATTTTTATGCCTGATTGAATTTTGCTTCTAGAAATCTTTTAGATTCGGCCGCGGGAGGCACTTTTATGGAAATCACTTTAGGAGAAGCTACTAAACTCCTAGATAATATTATGGTTAATTGTTCTCAATGGCACACTGAAAGATCTACTAACAAAAAAGTGCATGCGATAGAAGAAATTAATGTTTTGAGTGGAAAGATGGATGAACTTATGAAATTATTTGCTACTAAGAGTGTTTCTTCTGATCCTAATGATATGCCTTTGTCTACTTTGACTGAGAATAATAATGAATCTATGGATGTGAATTTTGTTGGTAGGAATAATTTTGGTAACAACGTGTATAGAGGAAACTTTAATCCTAGGACTTATCCTAGTAATTCGTCTAATAATTATGGAAATTCCTACAACAACTCTTATGGAAATTTTAATAAGATGCCCTCTGAATTTGAGACTAGTGTTAAAGAGTTTATGAATTCGCAAAAGAATTTCAATGCTTTGCTTGAAGAGAAATTGCTTAAAGTTGATGAATTGGCTAGGAACGTTGATAGAATTTCTCTTGATGTTGATTCTTTAAAGCTTAGATCTATTCCTCCCAAGCATGATATCAATGAGTCTCTCAAAGCCATGAGAATTTCCATTGATGAGTGCAAAGAAAGAACCGCTAGGATGCGTGCTAAGAAAGATTGCTTTATGAAAGCGTGTTCTTTAAATTTCTATGAAAATAAAGATGAAGATCTAAAAGTTATTGATGTGTCCCCTATTAAATCTTTGTTTTGCAATATGAATCTTGATAATGATGGGACTGAATATGATCCACCTTTACCTAGAAGGCGTTCCAAAAATTCGGAGTTTTTAGATCTTGATGCTAAAATTGATAAAAGTGGGATTGAAGAAATCAAAACCCTAGATGTTAATAAACCCACTATTTTGGATTTCAAGGAATTTAATGATGAAAATTGCTCTTTGATTGATTGTATTTCCTTGTTGCAATCCGTGCTATATTCTCCTCATGCTTATAGTCAAAATAAAGCTTTTACCAAACATATCGTCGATGCCTTGATGCAATCCTATGAAGAAAAGCTTGAGTTGGAAGTTTCTATCCCTAGAAAACTTTATGATGAGTGGGAACCTACTATTAAAATTAAGATTAAGGATCATGAGTTCTATGCTTTATGTGATTTGGGTGCTAGTGTTTCCACTATTCCCAAAACTTTGTGCGATTTGCTAGATTTCCGTGATTTTGATGATTGCTCTCTAAACTTGCACCTTGCGGATTCCACTATTAAGAAACCTATGGGAAGAATTAATGATGTTCTTATTGTTGCAAATAGGAACTATGCGCCCGTAGATTTTATCGCTCTTGATATAGATTGCAATCCTTCATGTCCTATTATTCTTGGTAGACCTTTCCTTAGAACGATTGGTGCAATTATTGATATGAAGGAAGGGAACATTAGATTCCAATTTCCATTAAAGAAAGGCATGGAACACTTCCCTAGGAAGAAAATAAAATTACCATATGAATCTATCATGAGAGCCACTTATGGATTGCCTACCAAAGATGGCAATACCTAGATCTATCCTTGCTTTTATGCCTAGCTAGGGGCGTTAAACGATAGCGCTTGTTGGGAGGCAACCCAATTTTATTTTTAGTTTTTTTGCTTTTTTTCTGTTTAGGAATAAATATTTAATCTAGCCTCTGGTTAGATGTGTTTTTATGTTTTAATTAGTGTTTGTGCCAAGTTAAACCTATAGGATCTTCTTGGATGATAGTTATTTGATCTTGCTGTAATTTCCAGAAACTTTCTGTACACGAAACAAATTGTTAAAAATCACCAGAACGTGATAAAATAGTGATTCCAATTGCTTCTGATCAATAAACAAATTGCCTAGGTCTTCCTATTTTGGATGATTTTTTGGAGTTCCATAAATTTGCATTAGTTACAGATTACTACAGACTGTTCTGTTTTTGATGGATTCTGTTTTTCGTGTGTTGTTTGCTTATTTTGATGAATCTATGGCTAGTAAAATAGTTTATAAACCATGGAGAAGGTGGAATACAGTAGGTTCAACACCAATATAAATAAAGAATGAGTTCATTACAGTACCTTGAAGTGGTCTTTTGTTTTCTTTCGCTAACGGAGCTCACGAGATTTTCTGTTAAGTTTTCTGTTGTGAAGATTTCAAGTTTTGGGTGAAAGATTTTGATGGATTATGGAACAAGGAGTGGAAAGAGCCTAAGCTTGGGGATGCCCATGGCACCCCCAAGATAATCTAAGGACACCATAAATCCAAAGCTTGGGGATGCCCCGGAAGGCATCCCCTCTTTCGTCTACTTCCATCGGTAACTTTACTTGGAGCTATATTTTTATTCACCACATGATATGTGTTTTGCTTGGAGCGTCTTGTATGATTTGTGTCTTTGCTTTTTAGTTTACCACAATCATCCTTGCTGTACACACATTTTGAGAGAGCCATACATGATTTGGAATTTGTTAGAATACTCTATGTGCTTCGCTTATATCTTTTGAGTTATATAGTTTTGCTCTAGTGCTTCACTTATATCTTTTAGAGCACGGTGGTGGATTTGTTTTATAGAAACTATTGATCTCTCATGCTTCACTTAGATTATTTTGAGAGTCTTAAATAACATGGTAATCTGCTTAAATAATCCTAATAGGCTTGGTATTCAAGAATAGTAAAAACTTTCTTATGAGTGTGTTGAATACTATGAGAAGTTTGATGCTTGATAATTGTTTTGAGATATAAAGATGGTGATATTAGAGTCATGCTAGTTGAGTAGTTGTGAATTTTAGAAATACTTGTGTTAAAGTTTGTGATTCCCGTAGCATGCACGTATGGTGAACCGTTATGTGATGAAGTCGGAGCATGATTTATTTATTGATTGTCTTCCTTATGAGTGGCGGTCGGGGACGAGCGATGGTCTTTTCCTACCAATCTATCCCCCTAGGAGCATGCGCGTAATACTTTGCTTTGATAACTTGTAGATTTTTGCAATAAGTATATGAGTTCTTTATGACTAATGTTGAATCCATGGATTATACGCACTCTTCTTCCTTCCACCATTGCTAGCCTCTCTAATACCGCGCACTTTTCGCCGGTATCATACACCCACCATCTACCTTCCTCAAAACAGCCACCATACCTACCTATCATGGCATTTCCATAGCCATTCCGAGATATATTGCCATGCAACTTTCCACCGTTCCGTTTATTATGACACACTCCATCATTGTCATATTGCTTTGCATGATCATGTAGTTGACCTCGTATTCGTGGCAAAGCCACCATTCATAATTCTTTCATACATGTCACTCTTGATTCATTGCATATCCCGGTACACCGCCGGAGGCATTCATATAGAGTCATATTTTGTTCTAAGTATCGAGTTGTAATTGTTGAGTTGTAAGAAAAAAAAAGTGTGATGATCTTCATTTTTTAGAGCATTGTCCCAAGTGAGGAAAAGGATGATGGAGACTATGATTCCCCCACAAGTCGGGATGAGACTCCGGACGAAAAAAAGAGAGGAAAAGAGGCCATAAAAAAAGAGAAAAGGCCCAAATAAAAAAATGAGAGAAAAAGAGAGAAGGGACAATGTTACTATCCTTTTACCACACTTGTGCTTCAAACTAGCACCATGATCTTCATCACAGAGAGTCTCTCATTTTGTCACTTTCATATACTATTGGGAAATTTTAATTATAGAACTTGGCTTGTATATTTCAATGATGGGCTTCCTCAAAATGCCCTAGGTCTTCGTGAGCAAGCGAGTTGGATGCACACCCACTTAGTTTCTTTTGTTGAGCTTTCATATACTTATAGCTCTAGTGCATCCGTTGCATGTCAATCCCTACTCACTCACATTGATATCTATTGATGGGCATATCCATAGCCCGTTGATACGCCTAGTTGATGTGAGACTATCTTCTCCCTTTTTTGTCTTCTCCACAACCACCATTCTATTCCACATATAGTGTTATATCCATGGCTCACGCGCATGTATTGCGTGAAGATTGAAAAAGTTTGAGAATGTCAAAAGTATGAAACAATTGCTTGGATTTCATCGGGGTTGTGCATGATTTAAATACTTTGTGTGGTGAAGATAGAGCATAGCCAGACTATATGATTTTGTAGGGATAACTTTCTTTGGCCATGTTATTTTGAGAAGAGATGATTGCTTTGTTAGTATGCTTGAAGCATTATTTTTTATGTCAATATTAAACTTTTGTCTTGAATCTTTCGGATCTGAATATTCATACCACAATTAAGAAGAATTACATTGAAATTATGCCAAGTAGCACTCCGCATCAAAAATTCTGTTTTTATCATTTACCTACTCGAGGACGAGCAGGAATTAAGCTTGGGGATGCTTGATACGTCTCCAACGTATCTATAATTTTTTATTGCTCCATGCTATATTATCTACTATTTTGGACATTATTGGGCTTTATTATTCACTTTTATATTACTTTTGGGACTAACCTATTAACCGGAGGCCCAGCCCAGAATTGCTGTTTTTTTGCCTATTTCAGAGTTTCGCAGAAAAGGAATATCAAACGGAGTCCAAAAGGAATGAAACCTTCGGGAATGTGATTTTTAGGAAGATTATGATCCAGGAGACTTGGACCCTATGTCAAGAAACAAAAGAGGAGGCCACGAGGTAGGGGGCGCGCCCACCCCCCAGGGCGCGCCCTCCACCCTCGTGGGCCCCCTGTTGCTCCACCGACGTACTCCTTCCTCCTATATATACCTACGTACCCCCAAACGATCAGATACGGAGCCAAAAACCTAATTCCACCACCGCAACCTTCTGTACCCACGAGATCCCATCTTGGGGCCTGTTTCGGAGCTCCACCGGAGGGGGCATCCATCACGGAGGGCTTCTACATCAACACCATAGCCTCTCCGATGAAGTGTGAGTAGTTTACCTCAGACCTTCGGGTCCATTGTTAGTATCTAGATGGCTTCTTTTCTCTTTTTGGATCTCAATACAATGTTCTCACCCTCTCTCGTGGAGATCTATTCGATGTAATCTTCTTTTTGCGGTGTGTTTGTTGAGACCGATGAATTGTGGGTTTATGATCAAGATTATCTATGAACAATATTTGAATCTTCTCTGAATTCTTTTAAGTATGATTGGTTATCTTTGAAAGTCTCTTCGAATTATTAGTTTGGTTTGTCCTACTAGATTGATCTTTCTTGCAATGGGAGAAGTGCTTAGCTCTGGGATCAATCTTGCGGTGTCCTTTCCCAGTGACAGTAGGGGCAGCAAGGCACGTATTGTATTGTTGCCACCGAGGATAACAAGATGGGGTTTTTATCATATTGCATGAATTTATCCCTCTACATCATGTCATCTTGCTTAAGGCGTTACTCTGTTTTCATGAACTTAATACTCTAGATGCATGCTGGATAGCGGTCGATGAGTGGAGTAATAGTAGTAGATGCAGGCAGGAGTCGGTCTACTTGTCTCGGACGTGATGCCTATATACATGATCATACCTAGATATTCTCATAACTATGCTCAATTCTGTCAATTGCTCAATAGTAATTCGTTCACCCACCGTAAAATACTTATGCTCTTGAGAGAAGCCACTAGTGAAACCTATGGCCCCCGGGTCTATCTTCATCATATTAATCTTCCAATACTTAGTTATTTCCTTTGCTTTTATTTTACTTTGCATCTTTATCACAAAAATACCAAAAATATTATCCTATCATATCTAACAGATCTCACTCTCCTAAGTGACCGTGAAGGGATTGACAACCCCTTATCGCGTTGGTTGCGAGGATTTATTTGTTTTGTGTAGGTGCGAGGGACTCGCGCGTAGCCTCCTACTGGATTGATACCTTGGTTCTCAAAAACTGAGGGAAATACTTACACTACTTTGCTACATCACCCTTTCCTCTTCAAGGGAAAACCAACGCAGTGCTCAAGTGGTAGCATCGACCATCCCGGTACCATGCTCGTCGGTGCAACGACGAACCACCTCGGCTCTGGCACATTGGGCAGACTCACCATGAAATGTCCAAACCGTGTAACCAGGCGTAAAACCAGACTTCTGCAGGTCTTTACTCATTTCAAGCGCGTCCCTCTTATTATAGTTGTCGCACCGGACATAGGGGCACCAGCTAAATTTCTGGCCATTTGCAAATGCGGCTCTAACAAACCCTTTGGTTTTTGTTAACCATTCCTCGGTCCAAACTTTCTGTCTAGTGTAACCGGTGTACATCCACGCACGATCACTCATATTGACTTCCTACTGGACACACAAGAAATATATACATCATTAAGAAAACCATATCCATCAGTTAATGGAGTTTGTCAGTTTTATTACGTCCATGCAACCTACACGCTAATAGGTAAAGATTGGTCCTAATCCCACCTGAGTATGTGTAGATTGGGTTCGTTTTCCCTTGCTCTGCTCTGGATCCGACGCAAAATTGTGCCAGAACCTCCTTGCTATTCTCCTGATACATGTCTCGACAATAAGCAAAGAGGATGTGTACCCAGAGAACAACAGGGAGGCACTGATGAAATTCTGCATCGGATCCGGAGTAGAGCATATGGGAAAAAGAAGCCAATCTACACATACTCGGGCTGTCCATGGATAACGTTGGACAATTCGAAAGAATCACGATTATAAATATGCAAATGCATGCATATTTATAGATGTAACCCTTTCGAACGGGAGACGCATAGTGGTTACGCATACTGATGATTCACACCTATATAGCTAGCAAGTTTCATCGGCACAAAGACCGGAACAGGGCAAATGAAGGGGGGAGGAGGAGATGTTATTTGTGCTCACCAACGAACGCAGGGGCGGAGCTCGTCGAACGCACGGGGAGGTCGTCAAACACCACACCCTCGCAGCGACGAAACAACTGCACATTTAAATCCACCCGATCAACACAAATATATATGATGTTTTACATAACAAAATCGAAAAATATACGACCTAACTCATAATTCACAAATATATGACCCCGTCGCCGTCGGGGTCGGGGTCCGGGTGTGGTGTCAGGGTGTCGGGTCGATCGGGGTGTCAGGGTGTCGGGGTGTCGGGGTTGGGATCGGGGTGTGGTGTTCGGGTGTCGGGGTGTCGGGGTGTGGTGTTAGGGTGTCGGGGTGTGGTGTCAGGGTGTCGGGGGTCGGGGTGTCGGGGGTCGGGGTGTCGATGGTCGGGGTGTCAGGGTGTTGGGGTGTCATGGTCGGGGTCGGGGTGCCGGTGGTCGGGGTCGGGGTCGGTGTCGGTGTCAAAACCGGCGGATCTTGGGTATGGGGTCCCGAACTGTGCGTCTAAGGTCGATGGTAACAGGAGACAGGGGACACGATGTTTACCCAGGTTCGGGCCCTCTCTATAGAGGTAATATCCTACTTCCTGCTTGATTGATCTCGATGAATATGAGTATTACAAGAGTTGATCTACGACGAGATCGTAATGGCTAAACCCTAGAAGTCTAGCCTGTATGACTATGGTAATGAGCATATCCTTTCCGGACTAAACCCTCCAGTTTATATAGACACCAAGGGGGATCTAGGGTTACATAGAGTCGGTTACATAGGAAGGAATCTTCATAGTTGATCACCAAGCTTGCCTTCCACGCCAAGGAGAGTCCTATCCGGACACGGGTCCAGTCTTCGGCCTTCGTGTCTTCACAGCCCATCAATCCGGCCCATGGATAATAGGTCGGACGCCCGAGGACCCCTTAGTCCAGGACTCTCTCAGTAGCCCCTGAACCTGGCTTCAATGACGAGGAGTTCGGCGCGCAAATTGTCTTCGGCATTGCAAGGCGGGTTCCCTTCTTTCCAAACTCCAAGATAGTCTTCAGACGCGATGATAGTATCCGGACCTGTCACACACACCATACACAACCGCAGAGAGAATATAATTTTACACGAGTCCAATCCGCTGACAACTTTTTGTAGCGTGACATCACGTCTGACCGGTCATAATTCCGAACCGTTTTGTGTTGGCCACTCCATGTTCCGAGACACGGTTTCCATTGGCACGTCTTGTCAAAGCAGAGATCGTGTCCCCTTATTGTGGGATTCTCATCAATGCGGGCATGGGTAACCCAACCGTGTTGTTTACACAGGCCTTGGGAATAGGCGAGCTTTTAGGGCGAGTGGGGAGGCGCTTGATATTCGCGGCTTTTTTAAGGGGATAAGGATTCCCTTTTTTCACCCACGCCCTTTCTCTCCCTCAGCCCGTCCGTCCTTGAGCTCCAGCGCCCAAGCTTTAGCTTTTCCTCGTCCGAGAAAGCACTCCAAACATGTCCGGATCCGGAGCTGGAGGAAAGTGGATGGCCTCTTCTGTTAAGAAGAAGGACATCAAAGAGCTCCGGGAGGCCGGATACCTGGCCAAGGAGATTGCTCACCGACTCCCGGTCAAAGGACAGATCGTGCCCACTCCAGAGCCCCATGAGAGGGTTGTGTTTCTCACACATTTTGTCCGCGGGCTGGGATTCCCTCTCCACCCGTTCGTCCGCGGACTGATGTTTTACTACGGGCTAGACTTCCATGACCTAGCCCCCAACTTCATTCTCAACATCACGGCATTCATTGTCGTGTGTGAGGCCTTTCTCCGCATCCCACCTCATTTCGGCCTATGGCTGAAGACCTTCAATGTGAAGCCGAAGGTGGTGAGCGGCCAACAAGCATAGTGCGGAGGCGCCATGGTGGGAAAGATGCCCAATGTTACCTTGCCCGAAGGCTCCTTCGCGGAGATGGTGAAGGGGTGGCAGTCGGGGTGGTTCTACATCACCAAGCCGCGTGACACTGATTGGGCGGCGGCCCCCGAATTCCGATCCGGAATCCCGATGCGGCTCACCTCCTGGCAAGAGAGGGGCCTAACCTGGGGTCCCTCGACCGAGCTGACTGGGCTCCAGACGTGCGTCCAGAACATGATAGACAAGAAAATCAAGCTTGTCAACGTGATCCAGGTCATGCTCATTCATCGGGTCCTTTCGTGCCAACGCCGGACTTGCTATCTGTGGGAGTACGATCTGGCCAAGCACCAGACGCTACTAGAGATCTTCGGCACGGCGCACGAAGACATCTGGAAAGTGCTCTTCAAGTCCGGCGAGACACCATCGCCCATGACCGAGGATCGCGGGCTCAGCTTAAAACGCCAGGCTAATTCGGTAAGTTCTTTCGTGTTTTCAAGGTATACCCTTTACTAGCATATAATGAGGAAAAAGCCTAAGCCTCCCTATCCATGTTTTCAGGCCTGGATCGAGGTAGCAGGGGGGATTCACTGTCCGGCTCCGCTGCCCGAAGACCAAGAGTTCCCATTACTGACGAAAATGTTGTTTCCAGCACCTTATGAGGTGCCGGAGAAGACGGCCAAGAAAGCGGCCAAAGGGGCCCGGAGGGGCCCTCACCGAAATGGCGCTTCGGACGTGATGTCCGAAGACGAGACTCACTCTTTGTCCACCGAAGACGATGACGAGGAGGAGGAAGAAGAAGACGACTCCCCACCCGAGGTGGGGAGGAAGAAGAGAGCGGCCTCCACGAATCTGGAGGCGAAGGCGCCCAAGAGGGGGAGGGGTCCCGCGCAGATAACTCTGCGTGGGATATCGATAGTAGTCCGGAGCGACCTCCCCGGACCAAGCGTCGGGCCGCATCGTAAGTACCAAAAATCCTTATGCGCGCCCAAACGTCCAGCCTTTCCGGTTTTTAATATTGATATGTGTAAATTGTGTTATTCCAGTCCGGCCCGCGACGGCTCCCCGCGATCCTCGACAGAGGGTTCGCTAGACTCTAAGGAGATGGCTAGCATGTCTCCGCTGCCTGCTCATTCTGTCTTGCCCAAGGGTGATGACGAGGTGGTGTCCCAAAGGACCTTCCCAGACCAGGGGAGGTTCCGGTGATCGTCAGGGTGGCACCCCAGGATGACTCCTCGGCCACCGGACACATGGAGGGAAAAGCCCCCATGGGGACTGGTGATGGGGGCCGGGTTCCATTCGGCCCTCAGCCGGATACCATTCCGGAGACCTTCATGGCTCCGGAGTCCAGCGAACGGCCTTCCCCGAAAGGAGGAGGTGTGCCTGTTCCGTCAGTGACCTCTATCCAACGAGAGGCACCGGATAATCTGCTGGAAACGCAGCGAGGCGCTTCCATTGTGGATGAACACCGTACCCTTATGGGTGCGGTGATCGAAAAGGTTCAGTTCGCCAAAAGCGGACTGACCGAAGCCTGCGCTAGCCTTCTAACCAGCTTTGAGGTGAGTAATGTAATTGTAGGAAGAATATCACAGTGTAGACAGTAGCCCCTGATGCTCTGTTCGGTGTTTGGAAAGAAAAAACCGAAGAAAGGATCAAAAATAATTTTCGCAGGAGTCTAACATAAGGTGTCTATGTGAATAAGCAGGCATCGCTGCGGGCTGCTACCGCTCATACTGCGGAGGTCTCCGGACTGAAGCAGATACTGGATTGGGCCGAGGAAGAGCTCGGCCTCGTAAATAAGCAGCTGGAGGATAGCCAAGGTATGCAATAACCTGCGTGTTCATTTAATAAGGATGAATGGTCTGTGCGGACTGAAGTGTCATGAACTTTATTAGGGGCCACGACCGAGGTGGCATCCCTCAAGAAGGCGTTAGCTGAGGCCGAGGACAAAGCGGCCAAGGAACACGCCGCGCGCGAGAAGCACGAGGCCCTGGTTAACATGGCCCAGCAAGAGCTCAAGGACGCCGTCGAGAAGCTTGAGTCCTTGGAGCGCGATTTTAGGACGCAAGAGTCCGAACTTGCGAAGGCCCGCCAAGGCGCGCAGGATGCCCGAGCCAAAGCCCAGAGCGCCCTCCGGGAGATTCAGGCAGCCAAGAAGATTGCGGCGGGTAAGCCTTTCGCTATGCAAAGCAAGTATGC
Source organism: Aegilops tauschii subsp. strangulata (assembly GCF_002575655.3). Classification (NCBI taxonomy): domain Eukaryota; kingdom Viridiplantae; phylum Streptophyta; class Magnoliopsida; order Poales; family Poaceae; genus Aegilops; species Aegilops tauschii. The sequence continues at coordinate 382,676,616 of NC_053035.3, forward strand.
GAAGGAAGCATTCCTTGTACTTACCCGAATTTGGGTTTTCCAAGGGCGTTTACGAATCTGCCGCGCATCATATCAGATGCTGCCGAGTTTTATCGAGCCGAAGAGGGGATGTCTACCGAGAAGCTATTCTGGTCTCAATATCTTGGACTAGAACATCCGGTGCCCTTTAGCGACCAGCTGAAACAGCTAGTCGAGCTGCACCGGTCGGGCGAGCTAGCCATGAAGGACCTAATAGTCCGGCTGTGGCCTACCGAGCCCATACCCAGCAGGTACTTCGGACTTGTGAAGCAGCTTGTGAGTGCCTGCCCACGGCTCGAAGCCGTGAAGCGATCGGTCTGCATTGAAGGTGCACGGATGGCATTTGCCCGCGTCAAGATGCATTGAGCGAAGCTAGATGCCAAGAAGCTGATGACCGAGGGGCCACCGGAGGGCAAGGAGCTTCGTCGACCCGAGCTATATTATGATAGTGTCCTGGAGGGATCCCGCCTTGTGGCGGAGCAATGTGCGAAGGACGTGATATTCCCATGAAAACATTCGGGTTGTCCTGTAATATGAAACAAGATCGGTATGTAATATGATGCTTGTAATGAAATTTTACCTCCTGTGCGGCCGTTTATTAAAATCTAAGCGTTGACCAGTCGTCGGCTTCTGCCCCCACGTAGATAGTACGGGGGTGTTCGGGATAAATCTAAACACTCTTTACTCCACATTCTGGTCCTTAAAGGAGGTGTTTAGCGCAACGAACGAGGCAATCAGACTAAACGGCCTTTATCACCCTCACTTAGCCATAGGAGTTTGACAATGAAAATTTCGGCGAAGCCCCTGGTGTTCGGAAGGCCGAACTAGGGGCGCTATACACGCCTAATCGGAGAAAAACTGATTCCTCGCATAAAGCGGAAAAAATCTCTAGGGATTTGAGACCTCTCGAACAACTGACCAGCTCTCACCGCATCATGACAGTTAGTTTTCGGGTTTCTCTACCGAGGTGCTCGTCCGGAAGAACCGGGACACAATCGCAGTAGTTCTCCCTTTACTACCCTAGCCGATATAGCGGAACGTAAGGTAGTAAGCATAGGAGTCGGGCAACCCAACTATTGACCAAAGACATGATTCAGAGCCGATGCATATAATGCTATAAGTTTGGGGTGCCGAACTGTACTGTAAAAGTGTTCGGACTTTTGTTGCCGTAATGCGGGGCGTGATGAAGCCCCTGGTGCAGTAATACATACCAGAGTGTACGTGTGCAATGAGTAATAAATACAAAGGAAAAAGGGGGAAATTAAGTAATAAGCTGACGCTACCCTTTATTTTTAATGTGATTAATGGCGTACTTGTATATGTAATATGATAAGCAAGAAAGGCTATTTAACATGCCAAGACCAAGTGCGAGCTGCGTGCGAGTATGTAAAACAGGTATAGCAATCATTAGCGGAGGCCACCTGGGGATTCCCTTGTACGCCAAAGCTCCTTGCCTCCTTGGTGTGTCCGACAAACGGGTTGTCAGAAGAGACCTCGAAAAGAGAGAAAGGACCTGAAATGAAAAAAAGAAAAAACAAAGGTACGCGAATCCTAGGGTCGGTCAAGCCGCATTGTGGATCGCGAGCTAGCTATGCCTCCGTCCATACCCATGGAATCTTGGGCACGTAGTTATGTACGCCCGGTACGAATGCCACTCCCTCATCGGGGCTGGGACGGAGGCCGAATTGCTAATCGAGCTCTTGACAAGCCGAGCTGTCCTGTTGCATTGTAGTCTGGACCTTCTTAATGATGTCCAGGGGCTCGGCAGCCGGATTATAGTTCTGCTTGAGAAGGCCGCTCTGTACCTCTGCTGCTAGGGCGGCTGTGTGCCCCTCAGTACGGAGGGAGCGTTCCGTGTTTCCATTGACTGTTATGACGCCGCGTGGACCGGGCATCTTGAGCTTGAGATAAGCATAGTGTGGCACCGCATTGAATCTAGCAAACGCGGTTCGTCCGAGCAGTGCGTGGTAGCCGCTGCGGAAGAGGACGATATCGAAGATTAGCTCTTCACTTCGGAAGTTGTTCGGGGAACCGAAGACCACCTCCAGCGTGATTGAGCCCGTACAACGGGCCTCTACGCCTGGTATGACTCCTTCAAAGGTAGTCTTTGTGGGCTTGATTCATGAGGGATTAATTCCCATTTTGTGCACTGTATCCTGATAGAGCAGGTTGAGGCTGCTACCACCGTCCATTAGGACTCGTGTTAGGTGAAATCCATCGATGATTGGGAAAGGACCAGTGCGGCCGAACCGCCATGACGGATACTAGTTGGACGATCTCGACGATCAAAGGTGATCGGGAATGACGACCACGGATTGAATTTTGGGGCGACTGGCTCTACCGCATAGATGTCCCTGAGTGCGCGCTTGCGCTCCCTTTTGGGGATGTGTGTAGCATATATCATGTTCACCGTTTCGACTTGAGGGGGAAATTTCTTCTGCCCCCCAGTGTTCGGCTGCCGGGGCTCTTCGTCGTCGTGCTCGCTTTGCGATCCCATTTCCTTGCTCTCGGTATTTGACTTGTTGGCTTGCTTTGAAACCCGACAATCTCTGTTGGTATGATTGGCTTGTTTGTCTGGGATGCCATGTATCTGGCACGGACGATCGAGTATGCGGTCCAAGATGGATGGTCCCTCGCTGTTCCTTTTATAAGGTATCTTCCGATGGCCGGACTTGGAGCCACTGAATCCGGCGTGAACTGCAATGTCATCGGTGTTATCGCCATTACTTCGGCATTTGTGTCTATTGCGCCGGAGCTTGCCGGTGCTGTTTTTGGCCTCGGAGGGTCCTGCCTCGTTGGCTGTGTTTTTACTTCGAGCCAGCCAACTATCCTCACCCGCGCAAAAGCGGGTCATGAGTGCCGTGAGGGCTGCCATAGAATTCGGCTTTTCTTGGCCGAGGTGGCGGGCGAGCCATTCGTCACGGATGCTATGTTTAAAGGCCGCTAGGGCTTCAGCATCCGGACAGTCAACTATTTGGTTCTTCTTGGTTAGGAACCTAGTCCAGAATTTTCTGGCTGATTCTCCAGGCTTTTGGACTATGTGACTTAGGTCATCTGCGTCTGGTGGCCGGACATAACTACCTTGGAAGTTGTCAAGAAAAGCTTCTTCCAAGTCCTCCCACTTGCCGATGGAATTTTCAGGCAGGCTGTTTAACCAGTGTCTAGCTGGCCCTTTGAGCTTTAGTGGGAGGTATTTGATGGCGTGGAGGTCGTCTCCACGGGCCATATGGATGTGGAGAATAAAGTCCTCGATCCATACTGCGGGATCGGTTGTTCCGTCGTATGATTCAATATTGACGGGCTTGAACCCCTCGGGGAATTCATGATCCATTACTTCATCTGTGAAGCAAAGAGGGTGTGCGGCGCCTCTATATCGGGCCGCGTCGCGGCGCACCTCTGATGAAGTCCGCCTGCGGTTATCGGCCCGGGCGTGACTGGGTTTGTCATGTCTGAATAGGTAGCCCTCGTCGCGAGTTGAAAAGCGTCCTCGCGATCGGTTGATTGATCTGGTATGTCCTGCTCTACTGTCCAGGTATTGTCGAAGGTCGTATGTATAGTCCCGAGCTATTTTGTCTCTGTTTTTATGAGGCGGTGGGGCGGGCTGCTGTTCGGCCTGAGTTGCCGTTTTATCCCGACCGCGGGGTGGTCGGTCCGCCGCACTGCCCCGACCACGTGGTGGTCGTTCCGCATTGCGCGAGTGAGGTATGGGCTCCGGCGCCTGCTCATCGAACTGAGGTAGCAATCTGCGCTTCGGGTAACTCTTGGCTGGACGCGTGAGGCCCTATTCTTCGGCTACCAGGACATCAGTCCATCTATCAATGAGTAGGTCTTGATCAGCTTGAAGCTGTTGCTGCTTCTTCTTCGGGCTTCTTGAAGTAGCTATTAGTTGGCGCTTGAAGCGCTCCTGCTCGAGGGCTGCCTCAGGCACGATGAAGTCCTCGTTGCCAAGGCTCTCCTCATCCTCGGAGAGTGGACGATAACTATCATCACCCGAGTCGTTGGGCATGGCCTGTTTATCAGGGTTAACTTGCCCGTTTTCTTGTTCCTCTTGTTCGGATGTTGCTCCAACAGGGTCGTCATTGTTTTCGGCGTCATCCGGAGTACTATTTTCCCCGGTGCTAGTGTTGCTGTCTTTTGAGCGACGTGACTTAGAACGGCGTTTAGGGCGCCGGCGCTTGGACTGTGTCTCAGGAGGTTTATTCTCAACTGGATCTTCTTTGTCATCGTCGCTAGCTTTTTTAGGTGTATCAACCATGTACACATCGTACGAAGAGGTGGCCGTCCAACGTCCAGTGAATGGTGGGTCTTGGCCTTGCTCCTTGTCGGCATCGTCGTCCATACCGTCGATGTCTTCGGAGCCATAATCAAGCATGTCGGTTAAGTCCTCGGCCGTGGCTATGAAGTGGGTGGCGGGTGGGAAGCAAAATTCTCCATCATCAGCCGCTAGCTCGAACCGGACATAGTTCGGCTGCGAGTCCTCCGCCAAGGACAGGTTCTTTAATGAGTTTAGCACATCGCCTAAGGGCGAGTGTTGGAAGATGTCTGCGGCGCTGAATTCGAAAATCGATAACCGATCAAGCTCGGTGTCCGCAGGCGTACGGGGTTCGGAACCTATAGCCGGAAACGAGTCCGGAATTCCGTTGACGCAGATATTGCAAAGTGTTGAGTCTGTGTGCGGCTCCAACGCCGCGGACTCCGTGGCCTCGGATGGTGCGATTTGCTCCGGATCTAAGGCCGTAGCAGTTACAGGAACCATCTCCTGAATGTGGTCCGATGACAGATTTAAGTCATGTTCATCGGAGCGAGGGGGAGCGATCGCCGCGGTCTCAAATCCGTCGAAGATCAAGTCTCCACGGATATCCGCAACATAATTCAAGCCTCCAAATCTGACCTGGTGGCCAGGGGCATAGCTATCGATCTGCTCCAGATGGCCAAGCGAGTTAGCCCATAGTACGAAGCCGCCGAATACGAGGATCTGTCTGGGGAGGAAGGTTTCTCCTTGGACAGCGTCACTATCGACGATCGAAGGGGCCATCGAACCTTTCGTCGACGGCACAGTGGAACTCTCAATGAAAGCACCAATTCGGTGTCAAAACCGGCGGATCTCGGGTAGGGGGTCCCGAATTGTGCGTCTAAGGTCGATGGTAACAGGAGACAGGGGACACGATTGTTTACCCAGGTTCGGGCCCTCTCTATAGAGGTAATACCCTACTTCCTACTTGATTGATGTCGATGAATATGAGTATTACAAGAGTTGATCTACCACGAGATCGTAATAGCTAAACCCTAGAAGTCTAGCCTATATGACTATGGTAATGAGCATATCCTTTTCGGACTAAACCCTCCGGTTTATATAGACACCGAGGGGGATCTAGGGTTATATATAGTCGGTTACATAGGAAGGAATCTTCATAGTTGATCGCCAAGCTTGCCTTCCACGCCAAGGAGAGTCCTATCCGGACACGGGTATAGTCTTCGGCCTTCGTGTCTTCACAGCCCATCAATCCGGCCCATGGATAACAGGCCGGACGCCCGAGGACCCCTTAGTCCAGGACTCCCTCAGTCGGGCTTTCTTCTTCTTCGTCGTCTTCTTCTTCTTCTTCGTCTTCGTCTTCGTCTTGACTCCTGTTGACGGGGCGCGGCGCGGCGGCCGCCACGGCCTGGCTCCTGTTGGGGCCTGGCTCCTGCCGCGGCGGGGCTGGACGGTGGCGCGGCTGGCCGGTGGCGGGGGCTGTGTCCTCGGGGCGGGGCGGGCCGGCGGCGGCGACTGCGGCGGCAACGACAGGAGGGGAGAGGCGGGCGCGCGGGAGGGAGAGAGAAAGAGAGAGAGAGGGAGATGACGGCGCCACCCGTTAAGTGGGTCTTCTTTGCCGTCTGCTAGCAGACGACAAAGAGGGCGACCGTTTAGGGCTGGCCCACGTCTCCTCTTTGTCGTCCGCTAGCGGGAAAGGAAGAACATTGCCGTCTGCTAGCAGTCGGCAAAGTAGTCACCTCTTTGCCGTTCGCTAGCTGACGACAAAGAAGCTAACTAGCCACGCCATGCCCTGTGGGGCCCACCTGGCTCTTTGCCGTCTGCCTTTTAGCTCTTTGCCGTTTGCCATCAACACTTTCTTTGCCATCTGTTTCCTCAAAGCGGACGGCAAAGAACCTCTTGGCCGTCAGCTCGCAGACGGCAAAGAGTTGGCAGGCGGCAAAATGCAAGATTCCAGTAGTGTATTAGCCCTATGATCAATGTGTCATGTGTGCATATCTAAATTTTCAATTGGCTACTAGTGATGGATGTAATTGTATATTCAGGAGCATGATGGTTGGGGGGGAGAGGAAGCTGGCCGAGTACGACCCGTACGTTCCAGAGTTTAGTGACGATGAAGAATATGAGGTAAGCCTATCCCTTGTTCATTTAGTTTCTTTGACATGGTGTATATGAATCTATAATGTATTAATGTAATTCATTCATGTGTGCAGTGTGATTCTGGAGATGATGTGTACAAGGGCAACGTCGCGAAGGCCCTGACTTCGGCATGATGTGATGATGTGATGTTGTGATGAACTGAATCTTTATCTTTCGGGTTACTTTGGGTCCGGTTACTTTTAGTAAACTGAATGTGGCTGTTTATGGTACAAACTGAATCTATGGTGATGCTAGTAATGTATTATTCTATCTATTTTTTGGTCCTTATATTTGCCTTTGGTGTACGGTTTAGTTCTGTTTAGATGTTGTGAACTATGAGTTTATGTGCTGCAATGATCACACATGTTGTTTCAGTGTTGCTTCACTGACCAGGCATGTTGTTTCAGTGTTGCTTCACTTATCACACATGTTGTTTCAGTGTTTCTTCACTGATCACACATGTTATTGGTCTCATGTTTATTAATCAAATCAAATGCATACTTTTTCCCACCAGCATGTTTCATTATCTGATGTTTTGAGCTAACATTCGACAGGACAATATAAATTCAAGACAATGCGGAAAAAAACCTTGGCAAACTATCTATGTTTGTGTAGGAGATCATGTGTGCAAAATTTGAGGTGATTTAGAGGAGGTCAAAGAAATTTGAATTTGAGAAATGTGCTCCAAATGAGCTCCCAGGCTAGGGTAAACAGCCCATTTGTAATCAAGTTTTTTTGGACCTACTTTAAATGAGCCAAATGTTTTTATTAACACCTATTCAATCTATATAGTGTAGATTCAAAGTGTCACTATTTTTTGAATTAATCTTCATATTTTTACATTTTGTTTTGAAAATATGCTTTAATATAAAAACTATTAAAAAACACGTCTAAAAATATGAAAATGGAAAACTAAGTTCAGATCCTTCTTATTCACTTTGAAATAAATCTTTGGTGATTTTTTTGATTTTTTTTTAAATTTTCAAAAACAGAAGGTAACACTACCTCATCTCCTGAACTCTATGAAATCTTGTAGGTGATAGCTCATATGTGTGAAGGTTTTCTCATGAAAATGATCATAGACCAAGTTTATGATTTTTGGTTGGTAACATGTCACACAAGACAACATTGTGCGCAGGCTTTTTTTTTTATTTTTTTAAATTAATGGTGCTCATTTGACCTCGATCGTGCCAGCTACGGTTTTTTTTCGTAAAAATGACCATAGACCGAGTTTAGTATTTTTCCTCGTTAGTGTGTCTTATAAAACGACAAACGGCGAAGGTTTCATATTTTTTCGATTTTTTTTAAATTAGTTATGCTCAGTCAAAGCTTTCGTAACCCCGTTGACCAGCTCAAAACCCCTCAAACCCCGCGGGGTTTCGCCTAACCCTAGCTCCGAATGTTAGTCGTCCGATCATACCCTGGCGCCAAGCGACAGCCCTCAGAAGTGGTCTTCTAGAAGGAATTCGGTGGGTAGGCTACATGCAGGCTCCGGGCCGTTGGATCACAAGGACGGCTCTGCATCGTTGGTTCGTGGGGCAATCCGTGAGAGGCGATCCTGTTGGCTGTGCTCGGCTGCTCGCCCACCACTGACTCCGCGAAAAAATGTTGTTATTGGGCCCAAAAGGAAACCAAGCTCTGGTTCATTTTTTTGTGAACGTGCTGGTTCTGTTTTTTGTGAACGTGCTGGCTCTGGTTTTTTTTTGCATCTACACAACAATCGACGTTGCGTAGAAAATTTAGTTCTTTTTGTTCTATCCAAATGCAAAATGATCAAATTTATAAGGGCTAACTTTATTTTTATCATGCAAAATGGCGACAAACTATTCAAAAATGGGTCATTTTGCATTTGTATAATGGCCACAAGCCTTCTATCTTTTTTTATCATGCAAAATGACCAAATTTATAAGGGCCAAATTTATTTTTATCATGCAAAATGGCCACAATCCCTTCAAAAATTGTCTCTTTTTGTTCATAGAATATATATATGACCACGGATTCCCACGCGTGTGCACGCTTCTTTTTCTTCTTCTTTTCAAACCACCGTTTCCTGCGCGTGTACACTGCCGATGCTGTGGTGGGTTTAAAACGGGCTACTTCACATTTGACCCACTTCATATTTGACCCCGTTATTGCCATGGCCAAATAACACGTAGCACTACGGCTATTTAAGCCACCCTCTGCCTCTGCCATCTCCCACCCTCTGCCTTTGCCATCCCTCATCCACCTTCCCTTCTTGCTCTTCGACCCCTTCTCCTTCTTCTGCACATCCCTCAGCCATGCAGTACACCAGACCAACCTACCGCTTCCCACCCACCGTGCCGGAGAGGCTAGCTCTACCCTACCAGCGTGTACGTTGATCGTACACTACGTGTGTGGGCGATATCAAGGCTGAGGACCGCAAGGAACTTCATCGAGTTCTTCCTCGCGTCCGGCTACCACCACCTCCCGCGGGGATCTCCAACGATGTTCTGCATCGAGGAGGTCATCCAAAACCGGATGGTGGTTGCTCTCCTTGCCCACTTCACCAACACATTTGGCGCCTTCTACCTCCTCGGCCGGGTGTTTTGATGTGGCACCGAGTTCATCGCTTTCACCACCCACAACAAGTTCACGGAGTACACCAACATCTTCCCCACCGTGACGCGCATGCACACTCTTCCGTACCCCATCGATAACGCCCCGGAGGAGCAGTGAAAAGGGCGCCCAGAGGAGGAGCGAGGTGGAGAAGGCGGCGGCTGGGGTTCTAAACCCTCTATCTTTTTTTAGTCTATGTTATATTAAGTTGTAATTGAACTATGTTGGAGTTGGTATGGGCTTGTTGGCCCTTTTCTTAAGTTCTATTATTAAGTTTTATATCTATTCTATTATTAAGTTCTTCCTAGTTTGAACTATGTGATTGTGATATGGGCTTGTTGGCCCTATCTACATATTGGGACTACATATTTGTTGATTTTTTTTCTTAGAGAGCTCGGCTTGTTAGTAGTGATTTCTGTTTTATGTTCGATTATGCAAAACTATCTATGTTTATGTTTGAATGCATGCTACTTTCGGTTGAACCTTCTTTGTACTTGATCAAATTGAAGTTTACAACCTCAAGTTTAGGGGATCAACTAGAAAAGGCCAAAAATTGCTGGAGTATATATATATCCACTAAGGATTTTAATCCTTTAACTTTTTAAGGACCGCCTAGAGATGTCCTTATGACTTGTTTATTTCAGTTCTTCACAATGTGATGCTCTATATGTGCAACTATGTGCTGTGCAGTTCAATTTCATCAATAACAGTTTCAACAATACCACTATGAATTACGATATTTGGTTGCTGTTAAGGATAGTGCAGTTAACTTTCCTTTTCTTTTTCAATTGTTGTTTAGCAACATGCATTGTACTAAATGACTAAATATGCAATCCCAGGCTACATAGCAACAAGGAAGAGTGTTACCTTAATGTTCTGATGATGTCTAGATATACGTGTAATAAAATCTTATATAATGGGATGGATGGAATGTTGTACTACATCATTTTTCAATTGTTGTTTAGCTTCTAATATTAACTTGGTGCTTTTAGGTACATATATCATTGCCAAAGATCCACACTTCGACCCTTTCTGCGCACGGGGCAATGAGATATTCATGAACCAGCATCAAGTGAGGAAACTGATAAAGATTGTTACTAAAATGGGTCAAAAGATGTCAATCGAACTATTTGTTTACACTTTCTGCAAGACAACAGTGAACTGCAGGATGGTAAGTAAGAACCATGTAGCCTTCTTTTTACTGCCCGTAATGAGTTGTGTTAGATGACAATATCTGAATCTTTTTTCTTTTGTAGTGGATCATGAAGCAGTTTACTCAAGATTACCTCTCAAACTACATGATTGGCGGCCGGCCATCACAAGGAGTTGGACTAGAGTCCTTGTCACGCCCACGATGCGGCTATATCTCCCACGTGTCGAGGCACGACTTAGAGGCATAACCGCATAGTGGTTTTGTCGCAAGAAGGGTCATCTTCACACAATCCCATGTAATGAATAAGAATGGGATAAAGAGTTGGCTTACAATCGCCACTTCACACAATACATAAATATCATCATACATCATCCAAAATACAAACATATAGACCGACTACGGTCAAAATCCAGATGAAAATAAGACAACCCCAAATGCTAGATCCCCGATCGTCCCAACTGGGCTCCACTACTGATCATCAGGAAAAGACACATAGTAACGACCATGTTCCTCGTCGAACTCCCACTTGAGATCGACGCCATCGTCTGCACTGACATCGTCGGCACCTGCAACTGGTGTTGGAAGTATCTGTGAGTCACGGGGACTCAGCAATCTCACACCCGCGAGATCAAGACTATTTAAGCTTGTAGGCCAAGAGGTGCAAAGAGGTGGAGCTGCAGCGGCAAAACATATATGGTGGCTAACTTACGCAAATGAGAGCGAGAAGAGAAGCAAAGGAACGGACGCCATCTAGCAATGACCAAGAAGAGGTCCTGAACACTTACTTACGTCAAACATAACACAGACCGTGTTCACTTCCCGGATTCCGCCGAGAAGAGACCATCACGGCTACACACGCACTTGGTGTATTTTAATTGGGTCAAGTGACAAGTTATCTAAAACCGGACATTAACAAATTCCCATCTGCCTCATAACCGCGGGCACGGCTTTCGAAAGATATTACCCTGCAGGGGTGTCCCAACTTAGCCCATTATAAGCTCTCACGGTCAACGAAGGTTAAACCTTCTCCCGGAAAGACCCGATCAGTCTCGGAATCCCGGTTTACAAGACATCTCGAAAATGGTAAAACAAGACCAGCAAAGCCGCCCGAATGTGCCGACAAATCCCGATAGGAGCTGCACATATCTCGTTCTCAGGGCACACCGGATAAGTCAAGCTACGAGTAAAACCAGACCTCGAGTTTCCCCGAGGTGGCCCCGCAGGCTGCTCGGTTCGGACCAACACTCGAAGGAGCACTGGCCCGGGGGGGTTAAAATAAGATGACCCTCGGGCTCGCGAAAACCCGGGGGAAAAAGGCTTAGGTAGCAACTGGTAAAACCAAGGTTGGGCCATGCTGGAGGAGTTTTATTCAAGGCGAACTGTCAAGGGGGTCCCATAATCACCCGACCGTGTAAGGAACGCAAACTCAAGGAACATAATCCCGGTATAACAGTAACTAGGGCGGCAAGAGTGGAACAAAACACCAGGCATAAGGCCGAGCCTTCCACCCTTTACCAAAATATATAGATGCATTAATTAAATAAGAGATATTGTGATGTCCCAACATATCCGTGTTCCGACATGGAACAAACTTCAACTTCACCTGCAACTAGCAACGCTATAAGAGGGGCTGAGCAAAAGCGGTAACATAGCCAAACAACGGTTTGCTAGGAAAGGATGGTTAGGGGCTGACATGGCTGAAATAGGAGACATGATATAGCAAGAGATAGGTAGCGGAGCATGGCAATAGAGCGAACAACTAGCATAGCAAAGATAGAAGTGATTTCGAGGGGTGGTCATCTTGCCTGCAAGGTTCTCAGAGTTGTCGAAAGCTTGATCCTCGTAAGCGTACTCGACAGGTTCCTCGTTCACGAACTCGTCTCCCGGCTCTACCCAAGACAAGAGCACAAATAAACGGAACCACAATCAACAACGAGAAATGCGCAAGCAACATGATGCAAGACATGTATGATATGCCAGTTATGATATGCGATGCATATGCGTGCTCCGAAAGGAAGATGATGAACATGGCAGTAACTTGACAAACCAAGCATGCCACTGGAAAGATGAGATGATTTCGGTCGAAATCGATATAAAGATCACCGGAATCGGATGCACGGTTTGCAAATGGCAAGCAAAACAAGAATGACAATACTCTGCGATAAACAGCAAGATAGCACTTAAAATGCAACAAGTAGCAATGCTACAGCATCCCAACATAGCAACAAAGCATATGGCAGTAATCTACAGGAGATGCTTGACAAAAGATGAACACTGAGCTACTGCTAGTTCATAACATATCAAGCTCAAACAAGCATGGCAAAAGTGCAAAAGATTACAGGTTCACAGACTTAGTGGAAAACTGGACATGGCAAAAAACAGCATCAGGTAGCAATGTTCAGAGCACGAAATCAACATGCTACAGGAACTTAACATAGCAAAACAAGGCATGGTAGTGTTCTACTAAATGTACATTACAAAAGTCCCTTACTGACCATAAGCCAAAAAGGACCAGAAGATATGATGGCAAGCATGTAAACATAGCAACTTTCGTTATCAGGTTTCAGACTTAGCAGAAAAACAGAGCATGGCAGAAATGTTAATATGTAGGCCTCTTTGTGAGCTTGATGCACTCACTACAGAGCAATGCATGAAAAACCAAGCATACCTACAGCAAGATGGCATGTTTATGAAGCTATCCATGGTAAGAACAATTGCATAGCATATATGGATCAACCACAATAAGCTTGGCAAGATTGAAAATCATGTTAAGAATCTGCCAGAAATATTTTATAGCAAAAGTAGAGCAAGATTGAGTCATGCTATGGTACTCTAAAATTGCAAACAATTGCAGGAATGGATCAATTACAACTATATCTACAAAACATCCTTACTGAACATCTCCAAAATATGCATGGATCTCTCTCTAGCATCAAGCTTACACGGCGACAAAATTACAGCAGACAAGGACTTAAAGAAATCACTAAGTCCCTGAAATCAGAAATATTACGGGGCCTACTTTGCATGCTTGTGCTAGTCACCACAAAGATCACAAAAATACATGGACTATACCAATGGAAAGATGGCATGGCATACTTCAAAACACATGTAGAGCTCATGCTCAAAAGATGCACAGAATAAAAGATACAAAAATGACAAATCTCCAAGTTCTGATAAGAACCAGAGATTAACAGCAACTAGCCCTCTTCCAACGAAGATTTGGGCATCAAGATGACCTCTAATGAAAATGATGCAATTGAACAAAATGAAGAGCATCATGAGGCGAACAATTTGACATATTATACGCGCGAATCGGAGCTACATGCAAGAAGTTACGGCATCGGGAACATAGGCACTTGCTGAGAATAAATGAGGACTTAGGAGAATTTTGAGACGAGAAAAGTCAACGGGAGGGCGCCCTTACCAGATCCGATCGGGTCTCGAGGAGCTCGGGCCGCCGGCGGGAAGAAGAGGAGCCGGCGGTGGCGGGCGGCGCCGGTGGAGGAGGGCCCGGAGGGCGGCGGCGGGCGGCGCCGGAGGGGAGGCCGGCGGCGGGCGGCGGCGGCGGGCCCGCGGCGGCGGACAGGCGCGGAGGCGGGCGCGGGAGGAGACGGGCCGGAGGGCCGGGGACGGGCCGGCGGGCCTCGGCGGCGGCGCTGGTGACGTGGCGCGCCCCGGTTGGCCGGGCGCGCGGCGGACGTTGTCCGGCCGGAGCGGACGCGTCCGGCGGCGCGGAGGGAGAGGGTTAGGGTTTCGTCTGAGATTTCGTTTTTCGGGATGCCCACTCATTTATAGGTAGAGGGAGCTAGGAGACTCCAAATGAGGTGCGGTTTTCGCCCACACGATCGTGATCGAACGACCTAGAGCATGGAAGAGAGTTTGGTGGGCTTTGGGTTGGTTTTGGAGGGGTTTTTTGCTGGATACTCAAATGGACATTGCGGAGGCCCGGTTAACCGTTGGAGCACCAAACGACCTCCGAATGGAACGAAACTTGACCGGTAGTCTCCGGGTGGTATAATAAAACCACTTGACAAGCCTCGGTCCATTCCGAGAAAGTTTGACACACGTACGCGAAAGAGAACTAGAGGGGTGCACCGGAGGAGATAGGAGCGCCGGATTGGAAAACGGACAACGGGGAAAATGCTCGGATGCATGAGACGAATACGTATGCGAATGCAATGCACATGATGACATGATATGAAAATGCATGACATGACAAAATACAAAACGAAAGACAAAAACCCGACAACGGAGGGAAAAACAAAACACATAGCCGGAAATGGCAAGCGTCGGAGTTACAAATATGGCAAGTTACATGCGGGGTGTTACAACACTCCACCACTACGAGAGGATCTCGTCCCGAGATCTAGGACTGAAAGAACTCCGGATATTCGGAACGGAGATGGTCCTCGCGTTCCCAGGTGGCTTCCCGGTCGGAATGGTGCGACCATTTCACTTTCAGGAATTTGATAGACTTGTTGCGAGTCTTGCGCTCAGTCTCTTCAAGAATAGCAACGGGGTGCTCATGATAAGACAAATCTTCTTGAAGGTCAATCTCTTCAATGTTGATAGTGCGCTCAGGCGTCTTGAAGCACTTGCGGAGCTGTGACACGTGGAACACATCGTGCACGTTCGCAAAGTTGGAAGGAAGTTCAAGTTGATAGGCGAGGTCGCCTCTTTTGCCAATGATCTTGAAAGGACCCACGTATCTAGGGGCAAGCTTCCCTTTGATACCGAAACGACTAGTGCCTTTCATTGGAGAGACGCGGAGGTAGACATGGTCTCCGATCTCGAAAGACAAATCGCGATGCTTACTATCATAGTAACTCTTCTGACGCGATTGCGCGGCTTTGAGATTATCACGGATGACTTTACACATTTCTTCAGCTTCAGTGATTAAGTCATTGCCAAGAAGTTGGCGTTCACCAGTCTCTGACCAATTGAGAGGAGTACGGCACTTTCTGCCATATAGAATCTCGAATGGGGCTTTGCCCGAACTCGCTTGGAAGCTGTTGTTGTAGGAGAATTCAGCATATGGGAGACAATCTTCCCATTTCATGCCAAAGGAAATGACACAAGCCCTGAGCATATCTTCAAGAATTTGATTGACTCGCTCGACTTGGCCACTAGTTTGAGGATGAAAAGCTGTGCTGAAGCGAATGTTTGTGCCCATGGCCTTCTGGAAGGAATCCCAGAACTTAGAGGTGAAGATGCTTCCACGATCCGAAGAAATCAATTGTGGAATGCCGTGCAAGGAGACAATTCTGGAGGTGTAGAGCTCTACCAGCTGAGCTGCTGTGATGGATTCTTTGATAGGAAGGAAATGAGCCACTTTAGAGAGCTTGTCAATGACAACGAAGATAGCGTCATTTCCGCGCTTGGACTTTGGAAATCCAGTCACGAAGTCCATTTCGATATGATCAAACTTCCATTCTGGGATAGCGAGAGGTTGGAGGAGACCAGCTGGTCGTTGGTGTTCTGCTTTCACTCTTCGGCAGACATCACATTCATTCACGAATTGAGCAATTTGTCGCTTCATTCGAGTCCACCAATACGACTGCTTGAGGTCATGATACATCTTCGTACTTCCAGGATGAATGGAAAGGAGGGAATTGTGCGCTTCGTTCATTATGACTTTCCTTAGATCACCTTTCGGAACCACAATCCGGTCCTCGAAGAACAAAGTGTCTCTGTCATCAATGCGATAGCACTTGTATTTGGAAAGACCCTTGTCGATACCACGTTTCACCTTCTTCACCATGGCATCAAGGAGTTGTGCCTCACGAATTTGATCTTCCAGAGTAGGAGATACTATGAGGTTGGCAAGAACGCCTTGAGGAACAACTTGGAGATTGAGCTTGCGGAAAGCTTCACAAAGATCCGGTTGGGAAGGCTTGAGAATTAAGCTGTTGCAATAAGCTTTCCTGCTTAAAGCATCTGCAATGACATTAGCCTTGCCTGGAGTATATTCGATACTCGGATTGTACTCTTGAATCATTTCGACCCATCGAGTTTGCCTGAGATTGAGGTTGGGCTGAGTGAAGATATACTTGAGGCTCTTGTGATCAGTGAAAATGTCCACTTGTCTTCCCAACAAGAGATGTCTCCATGTAACCAATGCATGGACAACTGCCGCCAACTCAAGATCGTGAGTGGGGTAGTTCTTTTCGTTGGGCTTCAACTGCCGAGAGGTATAGGCCACAACTTTCTTCTCTTGCATTAACACAGCACCGAGACCTTGGAGAGAAGCATCACAGAAAACTTCAAACGGCTTGGATTCATCAGGAGGAGTCAAGACAGGAGCTGTGACTAGTTTCTGTTTGAGAGTGTTGAAAGCAACTTCACACTCAGGAGACCAGACATATTTCACATGCTTCTGTAGGAGGTTGGAAAGAGGCTTTGCAATCTTGGAAAAATTCTCAACGAATCTTCGGCAATAGCTTGCGAGACCCAGAAAACTGCGGAGCTGCTTGACATTTTGAGGAGGTTCCCAATCCAGAACTGCGGACACCTTCTCGGGGTTAACAGCGATGCCTTTGGCGGAGATGATGTGACCAAGGAAAAGAACTTCATCGAGCCAAAACTCACATTTGGAGAACTTCGCATAGAATTGATACTCTCTGAGCTTGTCGAGCACCAATCGCAAATGTTTGGCATGATCCTGCTTATTCTTGGAGAAAACCAAGATATCATCGAGATACACCAGAACGAATTCATTGGTATAGGGGTTGAAGATGAAATTCATCATCCGAGAAAACACTGGAGGAGCATTGACAAGGCCGAAAGACACGACAGTATATTCATAAGAACCAAAGCTTGTTCTGAATGCTGTCTTGGGAATATCTTCTTCACGAATGCGAATCTGATGATAACCCATACGAAGGTCAAGCTTCGAGAATACTTTAGCACCTTTGAGTTGCTCAAATAGCTCATTGATGTTGGGAAGTGGATACTTGTTCTTGATTGTCTTCTTGTTCAATGGACGGTAGTCGACACAAAGTCGGTCCGTGCCATCCTTCTTCTTGACAAAAAGAACACCACAACCCCATGGAGAAGAACTCGGTCTGATCAAACCCAGA
Source organism: Aegilops tauschii subsp. strangulata (assembly GCF_002575655.3). NCBI lineage: Eukaryota > Viridiplantae > Streptophyta > Magnoliopsida > Poales > Poaceae > Aegilops > Aegilops tauschii. The sequence goes on from NC_053035.3 coordinate 382,693,834, forward strand.
CGTTCTTGTTCATCGAGCTGCTTCTTCAATTCCTTCAGCTCGTTAGGTCCAAGCTTGTATGGACGCTTGCAAACGGGTACAGTACCAGGCTCTAGTTCGATAACGAACTCAACTGGCCGGTGCGGAGGCATACCCGGAAGCTCTTCTGGAAAGACATCTTGATACTCGCAAACGACTGGAATTTGAGAGATGGCATCCAATTCGCCCTTCTCATTGAGAGAGAAAAACCGAATGGTTTCATCACGAGCGGCAAAAATAATCACATCCTCAGACGAGTGTGTCAATTGAATTTCTCTGGCAGCACAATCGAGTTGAGCCTTGTGCTTAGAAAGCCAGTCCATCCCGAGAATAAGATCAATATCCGAGTCACCAAGGACAATTGGAGAAGACTGAAATCTATAGTCGCCCATCTTGATGGAAACATCGGGAGCCATCATGCTAGAACTCAAACGTTTACCCGGAGAAACGACATCCATGGGTTTACTCAGATGAGAACAAGTGAATTCATGCTTGGCGAAGAACGGTCTTGACATGAAACAAAGCGATGCACCAGTATCAAAAAGAACTTTTGCAGGAATATCATTAACTGAGAGATTACCCATTATCACATCAGTAGATTCCTCCGCTTGAGCTGCATTCATCATGTTCACCTTGGCAGACTTTGGATTATGCTTGACCACTGCATTGCTGGAAGATCTGACAGGAGGAGGAGGAGGAAGACGCCTCTGGTTGAAGCACTTGTTAGCATAGTGACCTTTCTGCTGACATTTGTTGCAAGTCACCTCTGAGAGAGGACGGTGATAAGGAGCATTGGACTTGGGAGCTTGATTCTGAGACTTGTTCTGATAGCCAGAGTTGGAAGAGTTGGAAGAACTATGGCCACCTTTGTTCTTCTGCTGGTAAGGCTGACGAAACGGAGGAGGAGGCAACCAGAACTTCTGTTGCTTAGCTGACACAAGTGAGGAAGAAGAAGACTGAACTGCATCCCTGACTCTCTTCTTAGAAGCCTCACACTTGAGCTGAGCAGCCTCTTGCTTCAGTGCCATATTGTAGAATTGATCAAACTGAGTAGGCTCAACAAGAACGAGAGCTAACTGCAGATCCTCTTTAAGGCCACCTCGGAAGTGATAGATCATGCTCTTCTCATCAGGAACGTCTTGTTTAGCGAAGCGAGCAAGTTTCTGAAACTGAATGTTGTATTGATACACAGACATGTTTCCTTGCTTGAGATTGCGGAACTCCTCACGCTTGCTCTCAACAACACTTTGTGGAATGTGGTGCGCTTTGAAGTCCCGACAGAAGTCAGTCCAAGTGATCACACGACCTCCTCTGGAATCTTTGTATTGTTGAAACCAATCAGCAGCTTGGTCCTTGAGCTGGAAAGAAGCGAACTTGACAAAGTCCTCAGGCCTGACATTGCTACATTCAAAATGCTTGTTGATGTCCACGAGCCAATCATCGGCATCCGTGGCCTCGGCACAGTAGCTGAAAGACTTGGGCTGATTAGCGAGAAACTGGTTGAGAGTGGCAAAGTGAAACTGATTGTTGCCTTGACCTTGATTGCCTTGCCCTTGAGTACGTTCTTGCAAGAGTTGCAGAATCATCTGAGCATTGGCGTTGGTGGCTGCCATGATTGATTGCCATGCCTCCGGAGGTGGAGGTGGTGGCGGAGGGATCGCTTGACTCCCTTCATTGCGAACCGGATTCTGACGCGTTGGCGGAGCCATCCTGAAGAGGGTGACATCCGTTAGCATCTCGAAAGACAAAAGATAAGTAGAATCAACGGATAGAAATTGCAACATATAGTCTTCACAATAAACATTCGCACGAAGATTTACGAATGAATTCCGTAGTAAAACATCACACCTCCATAAGTTGAGAAGCCACTTGCAAAAGATATGGAATGAACATATGAATTCGAAGGGAACTCGAATACCACAAAACAAAATAAAACCAAGTATTGGCTTGCAGAATAAGCCGGAACAAACATATGATAGAAATTTCGTCCGAAGTTTTCGTGGTGGGGCCCACACGGGCTCAATCGTACAGCACCATCATGTACAAGGCTGTGCACATGACATACGAAGCGTCCCCGAGTCGGCAAAGCCATGGACTCTTTAAGACACAACGAGACCACTGTAAAATCAACCGTATACAGGCGGACCACTAGACGTCGAACCCCAATCTCATATCATGCGTCTGTCGGAAAGAAATCCTAAGGCTACTTGAATTCCCACTTATAAACTCCCGAAACTTTCCGGTTATGCAATCTGGTGTAGGGGATACAGGGGACACAAATATATATCACCCAAACTAACAATCCCTAGATCCAGCTGTATCCATCCGTCAACACATAACCAAGAAACCTTCGGAAATCGTTTACCTCAACCTTCGAAAAACATCCGTTATACAAGTTATGGCAATACTCCCGAACTCCCGCCCCAGTACTGGGTGGCGTCGAGGTGATCTCACCAACAACTGCATAAAAGAGATTTCGATGTCGGCGAAACTCAGGTATTCCAGAACTGCAACGATAAAATTGTGACGACAACACCTCGGAGCTCAACTCCCCGGGACACTGCCACAACCCCTAAATGACAGGAGGCACCAAGAACAATGTTCTCATCACAAATCGATCGGAACAATTCCAAGATACCCGCGTGATCCTAAAATTTTTTTTAGTGAAATTTGAGGAGAGAGTAGTCAAAACTTCTACGTCAGGAGACCTCACCAGAGCGACGAAGGGACTGAGGAGTAAAAAGAATCCTACTCTCCGATATATATAATCCTAAGACTCAAAACATTTTTGTTCTAGACTCAACAACGTCAGCGATTCGATCAAGCAGGGGCTCCTAAGTCGGGGATGGCTCTGATACCAACTTGTCACGCCCACGATGCGGCTATATCTCCCACGTGTCGAGGCACGACTTAGAGGCATAACCGCATAGTGGTTTTGTCGCAAGAAGGGTCATCTTCACACAATCCCATGTAATGAATAAGAATGGGATAAAGAGTTGGCTTACAATCGCCACTTCACACAATACATAAATATCATCATACATCATCCAAAATACAAACATATAGACCGACTACGGTCAAAATCCAGATGAAAATAAGACAACCCCAAATGCTAGATCCCCGATCGTCCCAACTGGGCTCCACTACTGATCATCAGGAAAAGACACATAGTAACGACCACGTTCCTCGTCGAACTCCCACTTGAGATCGACGCCATCGTCTGCACTGACATCGTCGGCACCTGCAACTGGTGTTGGAAGTATCTGTGAGTCACGGGGACTCAGCAATCTCACACCCGCGAGATCAAGACTATTTAAGCTTGTAGGCCAAGAGGTGCAAAGAGGTGGAGCTGCAGCGGCAAAACATATATGGTGGCTAACTTACGCAAATGAGAGCGAGAAGAGAAGCAAAGGAACGGACGCCATCTAGCAATGACCAAGAAGAGGTCCTGAACACTTACTTACGTCAAACATAACACAGACCGTGTTCACTTCCCGGATTCCGCCGAGAAGAGACCATCACGGCTACACACGCACTTGGTGTATTTTAATTGGGTCAAGTGACAAGTTATCTAAAACCGGACATTAACAAATTCCCATCTGCCTCATAACCGCGGGCACGGCTTTCGAAAGATATTACCCTGCAGGGGTGTCCCAACTTAGCCCATTATAAGCTCTCACGGTCAACGAAGGTTAAACCTTCTCCCGGAAAGACCCGATCAGTCTCGGAATCCCGGTTTACAAGACATCTCGAAAATGGTAAAACAAGACCAGCAAAGCCGCCCGAATGTGCCGACAAATCCCGATAGGAGCTGCACATATCTCGTTCTCAGGGCACACCGGATAAGTCAAGCTACGAGTAAAACCAGACCTCGAGTTTCCCCGAGGTGGCCCCGCAGGCTGCTCGGTTCGGACCAACACTCGAAGGAGCACTGGCCCGGGGGGGTTAAAATAAGATGACCCTCGGGCTCGCGAAAACCCGGGGGAAAAAGGCTTAGGTAGCAACTGGTAAAACCAAGGTTGGGCCATGCTGGAGGAGTTTTATTCAAGGCGAACTGTCAAGGGGGTCCCATAATCACCCGACCGTGTAAGGAACGCAAACTCAAGGAACATAATCCCGGTATAACAGTAACTAGGGCGGCAAGAGTGGAACAAAACACCAGGCATAAGGCCGAGCCTTCCACCCTTTACCAAAATATATAGATGCATTAATTAAATAAGAGATATTGTGATGTCCCAACATATCCGTGTTCCGACATGGAACAAACTTCAACTTCACCTGCAACTAGCAACGCTATAAGAGGGGCTGAGCAAAAGCGGTAACATAGCCAAACAACGGTTTGCTAGGAAAGGATGGTTAGGGGCTGACATGGCTGAAATAGGAGACATGATATAGCAAGAGATAGGTAGCGGAGCATGGCAATAGAGCGAACAACTAGCATAGCAAAGATAGAAGTGATTTCGAGGGGTGGTCATCTTGCCTGCAAGGTTCTCAGAGTTGTCGAAAGCTTGATCCTCGTAAGCGTACTCGACAGGTTCCTCGTTCACGAACTCGTCTCCCGGCTCTACCCAAGACAAGAGCACAAATAAACGGAACCACAATCAACAACGAGAAATGCGCAAGCAACATGATGCAAGACATGTATGATATGCCAGTTATGATATGCGATGCATATGCGTGCTCCGAAAGGAAGATGATGAACATGGCAGTAACTTGACAAACCAAGCATGCCACTGGAAAGATGAGATGATTTCGGTCGAAATCGATATAAAGATCACCGGAATCGGATGCACGGTTTGCAAATGGCAAGCAAAACAAGAATGACAATACTCTGCGATAAACAGCAAGATAGCACTTAAAATGCAACAAGTAGCAATGCTACAGCATCCCAACATAGCAACAAAGCATATGGCAGTAATCTACAGGAGATGCTTGACAAAAGATGAACACTGAGCTACTGCTAGTTCATAACATATCAAGCTCAAACAAGCATGGCAAAAGTGCAAAAGATTACAGGTTCACAGACTTAGTGGAAAACTGGACATGGCAAAAAACAGCATCAGGTAGCAATGTTCAGAGCACGAAATCAACATGCTACAGGAACTTAACATAGCAAAACAAGGCATGGTAGTGTTCTACTAAATGTACATTACAAAAGTCCCTTACTGACCATAAGCCAAAAAGGACCAGAAGATATGATGGCAAGCATGTAAACATAGCAACTTTCGTTATCAGGTTTCAGACTTAGCAGAAAAACAGAGCATGGCAGAAATGTTAATATGTAGGCCTCTTTGTGAGCTTGATGCACTCACTACAGAGCAATGCATGAAAAACCAAGCATACCTACAGCAAGATGGCATGTTTATGAAGCTATCCATGGTAAGAACAATTGCATAGCATATATGGATCAACCACAATAAGCTTGGCAAGATTGAAAATCATGTTAAGAATCTGCCAGAAATATTTTATAGCAAAAGTAGAGCAAGATTGAGTCATGCTATGGTACTCTAAAATTGCAAACAATTGCAGGAATGGATCAATTACAACTATATCTACAAAACATCCTTACTGAACATCTCCAAAATATGCATGGATCTCTCTCTAGCATCAAGCTTACACGGCGACAAAATTACAGCAGACAAGGACTTAAAGAAATCACTAAGTCCCTGAAATCAGAAATATTACGGGGCCTACTTTGCATGCTTGTGCTAGTCACCACAAAGATCACAAAAATACATGGACTATACCAATGGAAAGATGGCATGGCATACTTCAAAACACATGTAGAGCTCATGCTCAAAAGATGCACAGAATAAAAGATACAAAAATGACAAATCTCCAAGTTCTGATAAGAACCAGAGATTAACAGCAACTAGCCCTCTTCCAACGAAGATTTGGGCATCAAGATGACCTCTAATGAAAATGATGCAATTGAACAAAATGAAGAGCATCATGAGGCGAACAATTTGACATATTATACGCGCGAATCGGAGCTACATGCAAGAAGTTACGGCATCGGGAACATAGGCACTTGCTGAGAATAAATGAGGACTTAGGAGAATTTTGAGACGAGAAAAGTCAACGGGAGGGCGCCCTTACCAGATCCGATCGGGTCTCGAGGAGCTCGGGCCGCCGGCGGGAAGAAGAGGAGCCGGCGGTGGCGGGCGGCGCCGGTGGAGGAGGGCCCGGAGGGCGGCGGCGGGCGGCGCCGGAGGGCGGCGGCGGGCGGCGCCGGAGGGGAGGCCGGCGCCGGGCGGCGGCGGCGGGCCCGCGGCGGCGGACAGGCGCGGAGGCGGGCGCGGGAGGAGACGGGCCGGAGGGCCGGGGACGGGCCGGCGGTCCTCGGCGGCGGCGCTGGTGACGTGGCGCGCCCCGGTTGGCCGGGCGCGCGGCGGACGTTGTCCGGCCGGAGCGGACGCGTCCGGCGGCGCGGAGGGAGTGGGTTAGGGTTTCGTCTGAGATTTCGTTTTTCGGGATGCCCACTCATTTATAGGTAGAGGGAGCTAGGAGACTCCAAATGAGGTGCGGTTTTCGCCCACACGATCGTGATCGAACGACCTAGAGCATGGAAGAGAGTTTGGTGGGCTTTGGGCTGGTTTTGGAGGGGTTTTTTTGCTGGATACTCAAATGGACATTGCGGAGGCCCGGTTAACCGTTGGAGCACCAAACGACCTCCGAATGGAACGAAACTTGACCGGTAGTCTCCGGGTGGTATAATAAAACCACTTGACAAGCCTCGGTCCATTCCGAGAAAGTTTGACACACGTACGCGAAAGAGAACTAGAGGGGTGCACCGGAGGAGATAGGAGCGCCGGATTGGAAAACGGACAACGGGGAAAATGCTCGGATGCATGAGACGAACACGTATGCGAATGCAATGCACATGATGACATGATATGAAAATGCATGACATGACAAAATACAAAACGAAAGACAAAACCCGACAACGGAGGGAAAAACAAAACACATAGCCGGAAATGGCAAGCGTCGGAGTTACAAATATGGCAAGTTACATGCGGGGTGTTACAGTCCTGCATGCCTTCTGCATCCAGGAGAGCACAATAGGGCCATTCCGCTTCACCTTGTTCAGCAACTGGAATGTCTGTCGCCTCTTTCTTTACCATCTGTAATAGTACAAGTATAGAACCCTGGTACATCATTCTTTATTTGGTGCTTCTGTAATTCTTAAACATATGTACCTGTGAATCGAATAATGCATTGGTTGTTTGAACCTGATGGATATGAATAAAGCTATAGCCTACTTTCAAGTTTAAATTAGGTACAATTTTAAATAGCAGCAATTAAATTAGGGTGAAATTACGTTGTGCAGGTCATTACGGCACACACTGTTGGAAAAACACAAACGTTTGCGATATACACCATAATCCGAGACGGTTCACAGATAGGAAGCATGTGCAAGCATGCACACAGTTGCTGTTTGCAAAGCGTGTGTGATGTCAGACACCATCACATACAGTGCGGGAAAACTAAATGTGTGTGATTGTCTACCTATGGTACACAGTTTATAATCATGAACTGTTTGTGATGTGCCAGGCATCGTAAATCTCCCATGCCTGGAATCTGCCTAAAATATTCCTGGAAAGCACCCGTGCCCAGAATCTGCCTGGTTTTAGGCAGAACCACAAAAGTCCGACTGCGATTGCAATGCGAGCACAAATGAGTAGCAAGGATGAAGCGTTTGGGATATTCGAGATATCGGAAACGGTTATATAGGGAGAACTGTATGCATCAAGGCTCCCTATCCCCGACGGTTTCTAGGTCGTGTGGGAAGGACCCCCCTATCGCCCACACTCACTTGGCGACGGTTCCAAATGCCGTCGCGGAAAGGGGTAAAAAACCGTTTGTTTAGGACTGACGCGCAGTAGTGATAACTAGTAGGATATTTCGAGACACCGTGTAAATACCATGATCAAACTCAAGAAAATGATGAGTGCAAAATGCACTCATCAAGAGCACCATATCCATTCGATCTATGTGAGTACCCACTAGATTTAAAAAATTATCCTTACATAACACATTATGATTTTTACAAGTCTTACTCTTTGGTTAACTAGGATAACCTTAACAATTATTGTATATATAATTACCCGTGTAACATCATGTTGATCCTCTAAGTGCGTTATTAGTGATGCTACATTCCATATGAGACCACGTACGCCATGTATATGGTGCAAAACCTCACACCCTATGTATTTAAGGTGGGTTTCAGAACACTAACTCTCTTGATTTTTTATATCTCAACGAACTTTGGTGTTTTACGTAATGTAGCAGAGATTTGGTTTATTACAGAATATGAGCAAAGTCCTTCACCATTGTTGTATTTATTTTCTTTGGGTTGTTCAAAAGTATGTATTTCCTTACAATAAGTTTCATGATGTATGACCAAATATAATCCTAAATGTACAAATCTTGTCGCTGACATTTCATCATAGTTGGTCTTACGTGATTACACCAAACAAGATTATTATCTCTTTGCATTTAGACACATAGGGCACACATTGTTAACACGCAAAAACTATCATAAATATGTTGTATTCCTTAAAAGTTCCTCATGATCACCAAACTTGTAAGAGAAACAAACATCCAAGTGGGTGCAATTTATGCCACTAACATCAATTTATCTGTCAATTCTTGTACACATAGGATGATGGCGTGAAAGGCAAGTTGCTTATGATTATCACCACATAAGTTTAAGAAATAAACAAGTAGTGTTATTATATATCCTCAGAAAACTTATCGGTTCCTGAGTGTGTGATTCACCATGAGAAAGGAAATTTGGTTGCAGGAATCACCAACTACTCAAGAAACAAACAACAAAGTATGTGTGTATTGTGCCATTACCACCAAGCTATTTATGGTACTCGTGGTGTATGTTGATCTTGTGAAGGTAGGTTACCTCCGCTGAGCACCAAACGTGTACAAAAAACAAACATCAATTTGGTGCGCTTTGGACTATTATTACCAACTTATTTTTGAGTCTAATATTGTAGGGTTCACAAAGAAAGCCTTCCATGTGAAGTTTGTTGTTCACAATGATTTCTGAATTAGTATGTGAGATAGACAACTCGAGTGGATGCGATTTCTCGTACTGCCATCAAATTTTTGTTGGATCTCATAGTGTATGATTAACCTTGTGCATGCAAGTTGATGATGATGAACACCACATGTACGAGCAACAAACATCTAGGTAGGTACGCTTTGTGCTATTATCGTCATACTCTTTGTCCAATTTCATTGTGTAGGCTTCATGCAAGAGTAATGTGTTGTAGACAATTTGTGTCAACGTGTAGGAGAGAGGAGCGATAGAAAATTTCCTAATGCATGATCAAATATAATCCAAAATGTGCAAACTTCACACAGGAATTTAATCATACAAGGGTTGATGTGATTACACCAAAGAAGATTAGTATTTGTGACTAACAAGACATTATGTGACGCCCCCGATTTGACCGTACACTAATCATGCACGCAAATGTGTACGACCAAGATCAGGGACTCACGGGAAGATATCACAACACAACTCTAAAACATAAATAAGTCATACAAGCATCATAATACAAGCCAGGGGCCTCGAGGGCTCGAATACAAGTGCTCGATCACAGACAAGTCAGCGGAAGCAACAATATCTGAGTACAGACATAAGTTAAACAAATTTGCCTTAAGAAGGCTAGCACAAACTGGGATACAGATCGAACGAGGCGCAGGCCTCCTGCCTGGGATCCTCCTAACTACTCCTGGTCGTCGTCAGCGGCCTGCACGTAGTAGTAGGCACCTCCAGTGTCGTAGGAGTCGTCGTCGACGGTGGCGTCTGGCTCCTGGGCTCCAGTATCTGGTTGCGACAACCAGATAGAAAGGAAAGGGGGAAAAGAGGGAGAGAAGCAACCGTGAGTACTCATCCAAAGTACTCGCAAGCAAGGAGCTACACTACATATGCACGGGTATATGTGTAAAGGGGCATATCAGTGGACTGAACTGCAGAATGCCAGAATAAAAGGGGGATAACTAGTCCTGTCGAAGACTACGCTTCTGGTCATCTCCATCTTGCAGCATATAGAAGAGAGTAGATTGAAGTCCTCCAAGTAGTATCGCATAGCATAATCCTACCCGGCGATCCCCTCCTCGTCGCCCTGTTAGAGAGCGATCACCGGGTTGTATCTGGCACTTGGAAGGGTGTATTTTATTCAGAATCCAGTTCTAGTTGTCATAAGGTCAAGGTACAACTCCGGGTCGTCCTTTTACCGAGGGACACGGCTATTCGAATAGATAAACTTCCCTGCAGGGGTGCACCACATAACCCAACACGCTCGATCCCATTTGGCCGGACACACTTTTCTGGGTCATGCCCGGCCTCGTAAGATCAACACGTCGCAGCCCCACCTAGGCTCAACAGAGAGGTCAGCACGCCGGTCTAAACCTATGCGCGCAGGGGTCTGGGCCCATCGCCCTATGCACACCTGCACGTTGCGTACGCGGCCGGAAGCAGACCTAGCCCCCTTAATACAAGCGCGAGCTTACGGTCCAATGCGGCGCGCGCCACTCAGTTGCTGACGTCAAAAGAGCTTCAGCTGATACCACGACGTCGGGATACCCATAACTACTCCCACGTAGATGGTTAGTGCGTATAGACCAAATGGCCAGACTCAGATCAAATACCAAGATCTCGTTAAGCGTGTTAAGTAACCGCGAACGCCGACCAGGGCCAGGCCCACCTCTCACCTAGGCGGTCTCAACCTGCCCTGTCGCTCCGCCAGAAAGATCCACTCGCGGGTACTCCTACGAGCCGACCCGACTTTAGTCATCAGATGTGTCATGTATATAGTATATAAGGATATACCCGTGATCACCGCCCAGGTGATCACGGCCCGGTAGTATAGCACAGCAGACGGACAAGAATGTAGGGCCACTGATGGAAATCTAGCATCCTATACTAAGCATGTAGGATTGCAGGTAAAGGTAACAACAGTAGTAGCAAGGATAGGCTATGCATCAGGATAGGATATCGAAAGCAGTAACATGCTACGCTACTCTAATGCAAGCATTATAGAGAAGAATAGGCGATATCTGGTGATCAAGGGGGGGGCTTGCCTGGTTGCTCTGGCAAGTAGGAGGGGTCGTCGACTCCGTAGTCGAACTGGGCAGCAGCAGGGTCGGTCTCGTAGTCTACCGGAGAGAAGAGGGGGAAGAAACAGTAAATACAATGCAAACATAAGCATGACGATGCGTGACATGACAATGAGCGGTGCTAGGTGTGTCCTAACGCGACAGTAGGTGGTACCGATGAAGGGGGGGAACATCCGGGAGGTATTATCGATGTTTCGCGTTTCCGGACAGACGGACCGGAGGGGGAAAGTTGCTAGTTCGATAGGTTAGGGAGGTGTGGTGGACGAACGGACTGCGTATTCGGATTCGTCTCGTCGTTCTGAGCAACTTTCATATAGAAAACATTTTCATCCGAGTTACGGTTTAAAAGGTATGAATTTTCAAAGTTTATTTGAATTTCTGGAATTATTTGAATTAAGCAAAAATGAATTATGACGTCAGCATGAGGCAATGCTGACGTCATCAGGTCAACAGAGCGGCTGACCAGGTCAAACTGACCAGTGGGCCCCACCTGTCATAGACAGTGGGTTAACAGAAGATTAAACTAATTAACTTTTAGTTAATTAACTACTGGGCCCACCTGTCAGTGAGTGATTAGATTAATTAATTAGTTTTAATTATAAAAGCATTTTTCTTTTCTCTCTCTTTTTTTAATTTTGCGGCGGGGCCCGCATGTCAGTGGCTGGGCCTGCCCAGTCATCACGTTGACTGGGTTGACCCAGTCAACGGGGCCCACGGGGCCCACTGGCAGTGGCACTGGGGTGGCCCCAGGCCAGCCACGTCGGCGCCCGGCGCCGGAGCGACTCCGGCGACCAAAACAGCGGCGGCCCGTCGCCGGAGTTGGCCGGAATCGCGCTACGGGGCTCGGGGAGGAGCGGGGCTAGGCCCATTCGAAAGAGCTCGCAGCGCCGCATCCAGTGGTGGCCGGGGCTTCGCCGGACTTGGCCGGAATCGGCGCCGGCGAGCGGCGGAGGCGGCGGCGCGCACGGGTGCCCGACGGAAACGAGGCTACGGCGGGCTATCGAGCAAGCGGAGGGGCTGGGGGGCTTCTACGCGAGGTGGGGAGTGCAACGGGCTTGAGCCCGTGACCAAAAGGTCACCGGAGCCTTGCCGGCGGCGAGCTCCGCGGCGCGGCGTTCGGGCGCGCGTGGGGAAGCAGCTAGGGGGCGCACGAGAGAGAAAGGACAGGGGAGGAGGGGGAGAGGCTCACGGCGAGGCTGTAGGGGGACGGCAGCGTGCTCGGGGAGGCTCGAGGCGGCGAAACGGGGCGGCGATCGACGGCGGCCGTGCGGGGAAGAAGAGCTCGGGGAGGTCGTTGTAGTGGCTCCGGTCTCCAACGGGCTGCACCAGACGAAGCAGCGGGCGACGGCGGTCCTTGGAGACACCTTGGGGCGGCGAGGTGGGTACGGTGGCCGTGTGAACGACGGTGAACGGCGGCGACCGCGTCGGGCGTGGGGAAGGGAGAAGCGGCGTGGATCTGGGGGGGGAAGAGAGAGGCGCAGGGGCCGAGAGGTGAGCGGGGGTGGGTGGGAGAGGGGCCCGAGGAGGCGGGGGGTGCTGGCGCCCTTATCCTCCCCGTCGCCGGCGAGGTGGTGCGGCGGGGACCGGCCCCTGTTCCGACCCCGGTCGGGGGAACAGGGAAGGGGGCGAGTGGGAGAGGTGGGCTGGGCCGGGGGTCGGCCCAGTTGGGCCAGGGGTCTAGTGGGGGGGCTTCTGCCTTTTCTTTTTCTTTTTTCTTTGTTCTGTGTTCTTTTGCATTTCTTTTTATTTGTTTATTTTCTTTTCTGTTTTATTTCATTTATAAGTATTTAGGTATCTTATGAAAATGTGTTTTCTCCACAATAATTATCAGTGCAATTTCTGGCATGGCCCGAACATTTTTGTTTAAATTTTTGAAAACTTTTATTTTCCACTTTAAATTTAATTGAAGTTTGAATTAGGAGTTTGAAAAGAAATGTGTTTCAAATGTGATCAAGCCCTGTTTAGCAACATGCTTAGCTTAATCACAGAGGGTTACTGTAGCATGATTCTCGGGGTGTTACAAATCTCCTCCACTAAAAGAAATCTCATCCCGAGATTTAGGAGGTAGAAGGAAACAGTGCGGGGTATTCTTCGCGCAGACGATCCTCTCGTTCCCAAGTGGCCTCATCTTCAGAATGGTGCGACCACTGGACTTTGAGAAACTTGATCGCCTTCTGACGTGTGCGGCGTTGAGCTTGGTCGAGAATGCGGACCGGATGCACCTTATAGGAGAGGTCTTGCTGCAATTCGAGCACTTCATGATCCACAGCTCGGATTGGATCCTTGAAGCAACGGCGGAGCTGTGACACATGGAACACATCGTGAACCTGAGAAAGGTTCGGCGGTAGCTCCAGTTGGTATGCCACTTTTCCACGCCTTTCAAGAATAGTGAATGGGCCAATATAGCGAGGAGCTAGTTTGCCCTTGATCCCGAAGCGGTGAGCACCCTTCATAGGTGTGACTCGAAGATAAGCCTTTTCGCCAGGTTGATAGACCATGTCTTTATGATGACGGTCATACTGACTCTTCTGACGTGACTGAGCAGTCTTGAGATTCTCACGAATAATGCGGACTTGTTCTTCGGCATCTTGGATAATATCCGGACCGAAGAGTGGACGTTCCCCAGTTTCTGACCAGTTTAGAGGGGTTCGGCACTTTCGTCCATATAACACTTCGAAGGGGGCCATCTTCAGACTAGCTTGATAGCTATTATTATAAGAGAACTCAGCATATGGGAGAGATTCCTCCCATTTCTTGCCGAAGGAAATAACGCAAGCTCGAAGCATGTCTTCGAGAACATGGTTGACGCGTTCAACTTGTCCTTGCGATTGAGGATGAAACGCAGTACTGAATGACAGATGAGTTCCCATAGCTTCTTGGAAACTTGCCCAGAATCTTGAAGTGAATAAGCTGCCACGGTCTGAGCTGATAACCAATGGAATACCGTGGAGTGAAACAATCCTGGACATATAGAGCGTTGCCAACTGGCTAGCAGTGATCGTTTCTTTGACTGCCAGGAAATGTGCAACTTTGGAAAGCCGGTCAATGATGACAAGAATAGCATCATTACCTTTCTGTGATTTGGGAAATCCAGTGACGAAGTCCATCTCAACATGGTCCCATTTCCATTCAGGAATAGAGATAGGTTGCGGAGTTCCAGCAGGCCTTTGATGTTCTGCTTTGATACGACGGCAAACGTCACACTCAGCAACATAACGAGCAATGGCTTCCTTCATATTAGACCACCAGAATCTCTGACGGATGTCTTGGTACATCTTTGTACTACCAGGGTGGATACATAGAGGCGTATCATGAGCTTCTTTCATAACTTCCTGTGTCATATCCAGGTTTTTCTCTGCACATGGCACCACTAGGCGGCCCTTGAAGTATAGGGTGCCACCTTCAGCAATGGTGAAGAATGAGGGCTTTCCTTCTGCGAGGTAGCGCTTAATCTTGTGGGCTTCAGAGTCATACTTCTGTAGCCTTTTGATGCTATCCACGAGATCTGGTTTAGCAACTAGGGTATTGAGGGAACCCTGGGTAACAACGTGGAGGTTCACCTTGCCAAACTCCTTAGGAGGGGGAGTGAGTGCACCCGAAGGAACAATATGGAGGTTCAGCTTCCTGAATTCTTCAACAAGCGAGGGCTGAACTTTGTGAACCTGGAGGTGGTTGCAGTAAGACTTGCGGCTCAAGGCATCAGCCATTACATTAGCCTTGCCTGGCGTATAGGAAATACCCAAGTCAAAGTCTGCAACAAGCTCCATCCATCTCTGCTGACGGAGGTTCAGATCTGGCTGAGTAAACAGATACTTCAGGCTTTGGTGGTCAGTGAAGATCTCGCAACGATTACCGAGAAGGTAATGTCGCCACTGCTTCAGCGCATGAATGACAGCAGCAAGTTTGAGGTCGTGAACTGGGTAGTTCTCTTCGTGAGGGCGCAATTGTCGAGAGGCATAAGCAATCACTTTGCGGTCTTGCATTAGGACACAGCCTAATCCTTGACGGGAAGCGTCGCAGTAAATGACGAAGTCCTTCTTAGTATCAGGTGGAGCTAGAACTGGAGCAGAAGTCAACTTGTCTTTGAGTGCCTGGAAACTTTCCTGACATTTGTCTGTCCATTGGAACTTGACACCCTTATGCAACAGGTTAGTCAGAGGCCTGGCGATCTTAGAGAAGTTCTCGACAAATCGACGGCAATAGCTGGCGAGACCGAGAAAACTTCTGACTTGCTTAACGTTCTTGGGAGGAGTCCAATCAAGAATAGCCTGAACTCGCTCGGGGTTGACGGCAATACCATCCTTAGAGATGACATGCCCAAGATAGGTTACTTCCGGTAGCCAGAATTCACATTTGGAGAACTTGGCATATAGTTGATGTTCTCGTAGCTTTTCCAGCACAAGTCGAAGATGTTCAGCATGTTCTTCTTCGTTCTTGGAAAATACCAGGATATCATCCAGATAAACCACGACGAACTTGTCGAGGTAATCCATGAATATATAGTTCATCAGACGAGAGAAGGTGGCTGGAGCATTGGTTAAACCGAAAGACATGACGGTGTACTCGTATGAACCATAGCGAGTCACGAAGGCGGACTTTGGGATATCCTCTTCGCGAACACGGATCTGGTGGTAGCCCAACCTCAAGTCGAGCTTAGAGAACACTGACGAACCCGCCAGTTGATCATACAGATCATTGATCCGAGGAAGAGGGTATTTATTCTGAATGGTAGCTTGGTTTATAGGACGGTAGTCTTGAACCAATCGGTTAGTCCCATCCTTCTTCTTGACAAAGAGAGAAGGTGCTCCCCAAGGAGAGCAACTTGGGCGAATGAATCCTTTGCGAAGAGATTTGTCGATTTCCTCCTTAAGCTCAAGGAGTTCATGCGGCGGCATTTTGTAGGGTCGCTTGGCTATAGGAGTGGTGCCTGGTTTCAAGTCGGTGATGAATTCGACAGCTCTAGCAGGGGGAATCCCCGGAAGTTCTTCAGGGAAGACGTCGAGGAATTCACGCACAACGGGAATGTTTTCAATGCCCTCAAGTGGTGCAGCATTCAATGCATTCAATGCATAGAGCCTTGCCTCGGCATTTTGCACCAGATTAGCTTGGTAAGCAACTATTTCATCTGAAGGGTGTAGCAGATGGACGGTTTTAGTGGCGCAAACTATAGAAGCAGTATGCGCTTTCAGCCAATCCATACCCAAAATGAGGTCGATGTTAGACGACTTCAGGATAATGGGAGAGGCATAGAATTCCAGCCCTTCGATTTCCACGGGGACATCGATGCCAACCAAGGAGGTTTGACACTGTCCCACGGGGGTTTTGACCAATACAGAGGTGTTCATCTCCTCACATTTAACGTCGTGCTTGTATGCAAAATCTTCTGACATGAATGAATGCGATGCACCTGTATCAAATAAAACGGATGCTGGTACTGAATTTACGAGGAGTGTACCCATCACAGTAGCAGGCTGGTCTTGAGCTTCGTTGAGATCAACGTGGTTGGCATGAGCATGACCATAAGGCTTAGCATTGTTGTTGCGGGGATGGTTGTTACCACGGCCCGTTGCTGGAAGGGCAAGTTGATTCTGATTCTGATGGCAGTCCCTGGCACGGTGACCTGGTTGTCCACACTTGTAGCACAGACCATTATTGGGAGTGGGAACAGGAGCTTGGGATGGTGGAGCTGGAAGCCTTGACTGCCTAGATGGTGGTGGAGGCAGACGAGGTGCAGCATAGTTCTGCCTTGGGGCAGATGCATTTGGACGGTACATGTTGTTCGGGATCCATATCTTACGCTTCTGTGAAGGCGAGCCCGAAGATGAGCCCGTGTCACGGTTGCGTCTGTGAGAGCTCTGGTATTCCTGCAGACCAGTTTCGACATTGATGGCCTTGTTCACCAAGGTGGCGAAATCAGCAAAGTCATGCACTAGAAGTCCGAGCTTGATGTCAGCTTGAAGGCCATCACGGAACTTCTCCTGTCTGCGTGCATCAGTTGCAATGTCTTCTTCAGCATAGCGGGACAAGTCCAGAAACTCCCGCTGATAAGCTTCGACAGTTTTGTTGCCTTGGGTGAGGTTGCGGAACTCACGCTTCTTCCGGTCCATGACTCCTTGAGGAATGAAGCGGGCACGGAAGGCAGCTTGGAAGTCTGGCCATGTGATGATTGTTCCAGCTGGCAGAGTACGCCTGTGGCTGTCCCACCATTGAGCTGCGGGTCCCTTCAAGAAGAAGGAAGCAAAAGTGACATAGCTGGCAGGGGCTACATCAGCAGACTCCATCTCATAGGTGATGTCACGGAGCCAGTCATCAGCATCCAGAGGCTGAGTTGAGCTGCGGTAGATGGTTGGGTTGAGGCGTATGAAATCTTGAAGAGTCACTTGGGCTGGCTGCTGTTCATATTGGGGCGAGGAAACTGAGCCATCACATTTTCCATGAATTGGCGGTTCAGTTCAAACTGTTGGATCATACCAGCCATGTACTCAGGTGGTGGTTGGGCATCGCCACCACGACCACGACCACCTGGTCTAACCATCCTGCTAATATATAACAGGGGTAGTTCAACATTGAGAAATTTGCAATGACAAGAATCATTCATGATGAAACATGCATAATGAAAGGAGCACGATAGCTACTACATAGTAGTCGGCATAACTTACAAAAGGGGTCATGCATAGAGTTCAGTACATAGAGTTCAGTACATAGACTAAACATCATAGGCGGCACACAGGCTCGCGGCGACTGCAACTAATACTACAAGCAAGCTTGCATCAGTCCCAAGAGGTACTGTGGAGGTAATCGTAGCCCGACAGCTGGTAGTGAGGCAACGGATAGCCCTCGACGTCAGCAGACTGGGGGCCGCGGATACTCAGGTGTAGAACCCGACGCTCAGGTGGCAGAAGAGGGCCAAGTGCGGGAGAGTAGCCTCCCACCTCTGGCCAACCGACACCGTGGGGCATCACGGTCCTGGCTGGGTAGATCGCAGTACGCGGTACCTGTCCAGATCGGACAAAGGGGTGCAGCAGCGTCAGAGCACGGTAAAGGTGCTGACGGGTGGTGTACATCTCGTGGCGAAGAGCTCGGTTAGCTCGATCCAGCCCATCAGCATGCAGAACCAGGTGCTGATGGTAGAAGGGCTCTCGGGTGACAGTGGAGTAGGCAGCAGTATAGTATCCCTCCGCACCAACATCAGATGCGATAGCAATGTGCCTGAAAGGGGAGGTGTCCAACTCCTGATACTCTCCACGAAGACGTGTCAGAGCAGTATAGGCAGCATCGTGGACAGCCATATCGATGGTCACACCAACACCATGTGCGGTGTGCAGCACAGTAGTGGAGTCGTACTCCCGAGAGTAGAGGTGGACGATGGCACGGTACTGCTCCTGGTTAAAGTCCTAGTACTCCTCGTAGACAGTGTACTCAGGGTGCCAGCGATAACCCAGATAGGTCATCATCTCAGCTAGCACCGCGGGTGATCCCGAGGCACCAATGGCCATCGTGTGGCGAACAACCTGCCTCGTGGGTTCCATCTGAAAGCAAAGACGTTTCAAAGGAGTCAAATGACAGGGTGTGAATTGTTCAAAATACTATTCTAAGAAACATCTATGGCTTATCCAACTTTGGGGTGAACGCGGTCACGGGATCCTAGTGTTAAGGTTAGTAAATTCGTTTAACCCGAGTAGAAGAGAGTTCAGAGTCCCAGAGTAAAGGTCGAGGAGTAAAAGATCCTAGTACCACCCAATGGCGACGTGGGCCCGTAAGACACACAGCCATGTTAGTAAAAGTTTTCGTAATGTCTAGACTCGACTTCGGCCAAGGAGTGTGGAAAGGGGAATTCCTACAGGCAGTCGGCTCTGATACCAACTTGTGACGCCCCCGATTTGACCGTACACTAATCATGCACGCAAATGTGTACGACCAAGATCAGGGACTCACGGGAAGATATCACAACACAACTCTAAAACATAAATAAGTCATACAAGCATCATAATACAAGCCAGGGGCCTCGAGGGCTCGAATACAAGTGCTCGATCACAGACAAGTCAGCGGAAGCAACAATATCTGAGTACAGACATAAGTTAAACAAGTTTTCCTTAAGAAGGCTAGCACAAACTGGGATACAGATCGAACGAGGCGCAGGCCTCCTGCCTGGGATCCTCCTAACTACTCCTGGTCGTCGTCAGCGGCCTGCACGTAGTAGTAGGCACCTCCAGTGTCGTAGGAGTCGTCGTCGACGGTGGCGTCTGGCTCCTGGGCTCCAGTATCTGGTTGCGACAACCAGATAGAAAGGAAAGGGGGAAAAGAGGGAGAGAAGCAACCGTGAGTACTCATCCAAAGTACTCGCAAGCAAGGAGCTACACTACATATGCACGGGTATATGTGTAAAGGGGCATATCAGTGGACTGAACTGCAGAATGCCAGAATAAAAGGGGGATAACTAGTCCTGTCGAAGACTACGCTTCTGGTCATCTCCATCTTGCAGCATATAGAAGAGAGTAGATTGAAGTCCTCCAAGTAGTATCGCATAGCATAATCCTACCCGGCGATCCCCTCCTCGTCGCCCTGTTAGAGAGCGATCACCGGGTTGTATCTGGCACTTGGAAGGGTGTATTTTATTCAGAATCCAGTTCTAGTTGTCATAAGGTCAAGGTACAACTCCGGGTCGTCCTTTTACCGAGGGACACGGCTATTCGAATAGATAAACTTCCCTGCAGGGGTGCACCACATAACCCAACACGCTCGATCCCATTTGGCCGGACACACTTTTCTGGGTCATGCCCGGCCTCGTAAGATCAACACGTCGCAGCCCCACCTAGGCTCAACAGAGAGGTCAGCACGCCGGTCTAAACCTATGCGCGCAGGGGTCTGGGCCCATCGCCCTATGCACACCTGCACGTTGCGTACGCGGCCGGAAGCAGACCTAGCCCCCTTAATACAAGCGCGAGCTTACGGTCCAATGCGGCGCGCGCCACTCAGTTGCTGACGTCAAAAGAGCTTCAGCTGATACCACGACGTCGGGATACCCATAACTACTCCCACGTAGATGGTTAGTGCGTATAGACCAAATGGCCAGACTCAGATCAAATACCAAGATCTCGTTAAGCGTGTTAAGTAACCGCGAACGCCGACCAGGGCCAGGCCCACCTCTCACCTAGGCGGTCTCAACCTGCCCTGTCGCTCCGCCAGAAAGATCCACTCGCGGGTACTCCTACGAGCCAACCCGACTTTAGTCATCAGATGTGTCATGTATATAGTATATAAGGATATACCCGTGATCACCGCCCAGGTGATCACGGCCCGGTAGTATAGCACAGCAGACGGACAAGAATGTAGGGCCACTGATGGAAATCTAGCATCCTATACTAAGCATGTAGGATTGCAGGTAAAGGTAACAACAGTAGTAGCAAGGATAGGCTATGCATCAGGATAGGATATCGAAAGCAGTAACATGCTACGCTACTCTAATGCAAGCATTATAGAGAAGAATAGGCGATATCTGGTGATCAAGGGGGGGGCTTGCCTGGTTGCTCTGGCAAGTAGGAGGGGTCGTCGACTCCGTAGTCGAACTGGGCAGCAGCAGGGTCGGTCTCGTAGTCTACCGGAGAGAAGAGGGGGAAGAAACAGTAAATACAATGCAAACATAAGCATGACAATGCGTGACATGACAATGAGCGGTGCTAGGTGTGTCCTAACGCGACAGTAGGTGGTACCGATGAAGGGGGGGAACATCCGGGAGGTATTATCGATGTTTCGCGTTTCCGGACAGACGGACCGGAGGGGGAAAGTTGCTAGTTCGATAGGTTAGGGAGGTGTGGTGGACGAACGGAC